>NW_005871244.1:1062591-1071866 GCF_000147115.1 Myotis lucifugus | reverse complement strand
AGTCAGCTCCTGAGGGGGCAGGCAGCAGGAGTCAGAGACTATCAAGGGTTAGTTGGAGGGAGGGGGCTAAGCAGTCAGGACTCCAGAAGCTACAGAAGTCCTACTAGGAGCCCAGTCCTGCTCGGCATCGCTTGCCTGTTATTTCTCTTCCTCCTCCCAATTCTCCACCAGGCAGGTGCACGGCCTGGACTCTCACCCCTTGACCCAAATCCCGGCAGTGGGCATGGGAGGCGGGGAGACTTGCTTTGAAATCCAGAATTTCTGAGTTTTTATGAAGACACACAGTCTAGCCCTGGCCGGGTTAGAGCGCCAGCCCGCACACTGAAGGGTCTAGGGTTCAATTCCCAGTCAAGGGCATGTACCTGGGTTGCAGGTTCGATCCCCAGCCTGGGCCCTGGCCAGTAACCAATCTCTCTCTCTCTTCCCCCCTCTCTCTTTCTCTCCCGCCCCCCTCCCTCCTTCCCTTTCACTCTCTCAAAAAATCAATGGAGAAAATATCTTCAGGTGAGGATTAACAGCAACAACAACAAAAAAGACATTCAGTCTATAACCTGCGCATTACAGGACACTCCTTCAGGGCCTGGTGCTGTATGCTCTGACCTGCATTATTATTTCGGGCAGACTGTGTGCACATTCACACCAAGAGGGAATAACCACTCTAAATCACCCTGTGTCAGGTCAGGTCAGGTTTTACTGCCAAGTTTTGGAAATAACGATTGTTTTGCATTTTTTTGGACTTCAAATGGTTGGTGGGGGTTGGGCCCCCATTGGCTTTTTCATTGAATCTAAGACATCTAAGCTGAGCTAGAGGGTGACAGGGAATTGGCACCTCAGGTAGATGTCTCAGCAATGGCCATCCCGGTCTGCCTCCCTAGGGGCCCTGGATTCGCCACCCCCTCCCACACCAGACACTCGTAGGGCCAGGCTCTCACCGCCTCTTGGAGGCACACTTTGCGTAGCTCCTGAAGTTTCAGGCTCAGGGCCTCCTGTAGAGCCCGCTGCCGGTCAAGCAGTCCCCTCAGACGCTCTGACTTCACCTGGGGAGTGGCCTCCCCAAACAGGGCAGCTGGACACAGAGGGAGCAAAGATCAGTGGGGCAGCCACAGCATCCTGCATCCTGTAGGGCCAGAGACCAGCCCTTCTCAAGTGGGCGGGCAGGTGGTGACTCAGAGCAGGGGAGGAGGCAGCAGGAAGGAGAACCAGATACCGACCTGAGGCATTGAAAGTGGGAGAGGTGATCAGCTGACCTTTGACTTCCATCCTGGTGTTGTCAAGAGGCCGAGGCCGTGGCTTATGGTGGGATAAGGCCTGGTAGTGATGCATGAGAACCATTAAAGAAGCACATGTGTGGTCCCTCACCCAGCTTCCCACACCCCGGGAAGAAGGGGTACCCTGACCCCACCCGCCTGCTTGACCTGCCCTCTCAGAATCTGTGTCAACATCTGGCCTCCACCAGGCCCTCATACCTTGGTTCCCTTCCCATTGAGTGGGAGCACAGCAAGTGGGGAGCTGGGCAGACTTATGATGCCTCCTCAGAGGCCCATGGGCCAGTCAGGATTCTCACCTGGAGGGGGAGAATTAATGTCACAGATTCAACCAACTAGAACAACAGTGGGCATTTCCTTAAGCACCTGAGTGCGTGGAAGAACTACCTTATATGCCACCTTTAATCTTCACAACCATGGCAGTTCTGTAATTATCACTACTCCCAGTTTATTATTTATTTATTAAAATATTGTTATTGATATCAGAGAGGAAGGGAGAGGGAGAGAGAGATAGAAACATCAATGATGAGAAAGAATCAATGATGAAAGAGAATCCTGCACATCCCACACTGGGGATTGAGCCCACAACCCAGGCATGCGCCCTGACCGGAAATCAAACTGTGACCTCCTGGTTCATAGATCGACACTCAACCACTAAGCCACGCTGGCCGGGCCACTAACCCTAGTTTAGAGATGAGGAGAAGAAGGCACAGAGGTGAAGAAACTTGCCTCTGGCTAAGGATAGAGCCCAGGCCACCCCTTTGGTCTAACATTCTCCATCACTAGAGCTGCTCCAACCCCACCAATTCCTCATAAGGTCATAGCCAATCTGACCTCAGGGCCTTTGCCCAGGCTATGGCTGCTGTCTGGAGTGCTCTTTTCACCTATCACCACACCAGACCCTGATTCTCACATGCTGGGACTTAAATGTCACTTCCAGAGTTGGGCCCCCACATTACGTCCCCTCACATTATGTCCCCTCACAACTGCTGTCCAATAAGAGACTGTCTCCCTCATACATTCGGGAGGACAGGGAATGTGTCTGTCCTGTTTTCATCAGTGTCTCTGGCACTCAGAGAGATTCTGTGTGCACATCAAGTGCTCATCTGGATCTGCTGGGTGAATGAAAGGATGATGAGCTCTAGCTGGTTTGGCTCAGTGGATAGAGCATCGACCTGTGAACTGAAGGGTCCTGCATTTGATTCTGGTCAAGGGCACATGCCTGGGTTGCGGGCTCGATCCCCAGTAGGGGGCGTGCAGGAGATAGCCGATCAGTGATTCTCTCTCATCATTGATGTTTCTAACTCTCCTTCTCCCTTCTTCTCTGGAATCAATAAAAATATAAAAAAGTAAATTAAATTTAAAAAGGATGACGTGGCAGCCAGCCCAGGGAATGAGCCTAGATCTGTGGGTCACTACTCATCCCAACTCTATCCTGCAGCTTTGGTGTGGCAGGGAGAAGAGTGTCCACTTGGCTTCAGGACCCCTCCAGACCCTCTGCCCACCCCAGTCTGTCCCACACCCAGCAGAGTGAAGTCACCCTGCTGGGACTTTGAACAGTGAAGTCCACAACTACAGATAACAAGCCGACTGCCTCCGGCCTCTCTCTCTGGCCCAAGCTGCCCTAGCTGACCATGGGGCCTGCTTTGGCAGGCTATCAGCCCTGCCCTCATCCCCTCCTCTGGAGTTTGCTCCCTCCCTCCCACATCCTGCTCAGTCCCCAGCTGGGCAGCCAGGTGACATCACCTGCCACCATCTGGCCTGACCTCAGTGGCAGGCAGCTGGGAGGGCCTCAGGAGGTCACAGACGTCCCATCCCCATCTACCTCGAACCTACCAGCTTGTTACGAAATGCTGGCTAGGTGTGGAGAAGACCCAGGCAACTGAGCAGGCATGGGTTCAAGCCCCCTCCCCATCCGTACAACGGGAGATGTGGCCAAGCCTCGGCAGTCCTCCTACCCGCCCCATAGGATCTGTCCCCTCCTGTGGTTCCCTGTCTTCAACATCAGGGGCAGGGATCAGAACCTAAAGCCCTTCCGCATACCCAGGCAGCAGCGTGTGCTTTGCAGAGGCGCTCACATGCCCATGCTCTGAGGTCTGACATTGCTCAACACAGCGGGGTTTCCTGAAGGCCCCAGCCCAGCCTCTCTGCCCCTTGGCTCCTGAGGGTCCTTCTACTCAGCCTCCATTTGGGTTTGAGGAACCCTCCCAAGGCTCCCCTAAACCTTCCTTCGCCCTCATGGAAACCTCCACTCCTCCCCGGTGGTCCCATTGGCCAGGGCTGGTCCGACATCTCACACGAAGCTGCCTTAAGCCGTCCTTCCCTTGGAGCTCACGGCATCTTGGAAGTCAACATAGGGTCCAGAAAGGAATCCCGACTCCACCCTATCAGCCTGACCTTGGGGACATAGCTAGGGCCTGAGTCATGAGGTCATTGGGCAGGCTAGACACAGGGTCCACGCCCCACACCCCCACACCTGGCTCCCAAACCTCTGCCTCTGCATGTCTGCTCTGGGCACATTTGCCTCGGGGCCCAGGGTTGCCAGGTACCCACCCAGAGATGATAAGAAGGGGATCCCAGCAGCCCCCTCCCAACACCCTCCCATACCAGACCCTGGGTTTCCCCATGGTGGGCCTGTGCTGCCCCAGGATGGGCTGCAGCAGGAGAGTTGCAGAGAACACTCCCACACCGAGGCGGGCCCAGCAGGTTTTTCAGGTCTGCCCTTCTGACACCACAACCAAGAAATTCCTGGCTATAATGACTGTTTACAACCAAGACACCTCACCTGGGTGGCACCCCAACACCTTCAGTGGGACCCCCATTTCCACATCCTGCCACCCTGGGAGCAAATAAACTCTCAGTGTCTAGACTGTTCACACTATTCTAAGGGCCCCCTGCCCCAGGTGAACAGATGCGGTCGGGGTGAGGGGGGCAGGAAGGCGGATTCTGGGCTTTCCTGAGAGGCTGGGCCCCAGGTTAAGGGAGGGCAGAGGCTACTCCCACAGAGAAGGAAGGGGGAAGAGGAAGTCGGGGGAGTGGAGAAGGGGGACTCTGGCTTCTCTTCTCCCTGATCCCTTCCCTTCCCTTCCCTTCCTCCATTTCCGGCAAGGGATCAGCTCCATGCCAAGAAAGGAAATTGGACATTTTGGGCTTCACCCATCTACTCAGGCCCTCCCTTGCTGTCCTCTTGTGCAGATCTAGCTCTTTCCCGCAAGAAACATTAACACACTCCATACCCTCCTCACCCCAACCTGTGGGCCCATGTTCCCAGGTGCTCACCAATACCAGATAGGTACTGTGGGGTGGCTTCAGGTACCTGAAAAAAGAGTTGTCTCCACCAGGCCCGGCTCCCTCTGGTAGTGGCGGTGAGCAGTGAGTGCAGTGGCAGCTGCCTAGACCGCCTCCCACTAGGCAATGGCCCAGCCTACCTGGCCAGGGACTGGGCCGGCCCATACCTTTTAACCCTTACTTGCCTGCCACCGAGGCTCGAGGCTCGGGTCATCCTTAGAGGCAGTCTCAGGGTCAGGTAGCCTCAGGGTGTCCAGCACAGCCAAGAAGAGAGCCTCGACCTTCCTCCTCACCCCACACCCCCAGCAGAGAACTGGGGAAGAAGGGCTAAGGATGATGGCAGTGGTAGCTGCCTCTGGGGCTGCCCAATTTCCCAGATGAGACCCTGCTCAGCCCAGGGTATGACCTGGGAGCTGGGGGATGAAGGTCTGGTGAGGCCCAGAGTGTAAATCTGTGTGTATCTCTTGGCAGTCCTCATCACATTCCTGAGGACCCTACCCTCCCCCACCCCACCCCCGGGGCAAGGCATTGGTATGGGAAGGCGTTAGAGCAAGTCCTCCCCTCACTGAGGTAACAGTGGCCCAGTTGACGAGAAAGGTCAACTTATCTAAGGAGAGAACGGGTCTCAAGACACTCCCACCTTCTGCAGCTCCAAGAGAAATCATCCCAGCAAACATGTGCTTTAACCCCTTCCGGTCCCTACAAACCTGGGTGGATGGCGCAGACCCAGCTCCTCATAGCCAGCTTGAAGATGTGGAAGTGGGGGCTTGGAGAGGTGATGAGGCCTGATTCTGATCACAGAGGCATGAGAGCAGGCCGCATCAGATCTTGGGGGGCTGGGTCCTGGGTCAGAGGCCAACAGAGGCTACTCCTGCAAGGGAGGAGTGGGAAAGGGGACTCATGCTGCTTCACACCCATGCTGCCCTCTCCGTTTTCCCCGCTTGGGCAAGTCAAGGAAATTGAGGGCTCTGAGTCCCTAAGATGTACTGTTTCCCCCACACCACCGCCTGGGCTCTGGACCTGCACCAGCACACACCACACCTCCTGCATTCCTCCTGAGACCATCTGTCTGTGACCTCGGGGCCCAAGCCCAGCCCAGGCCCCTGCAGCAATCCATGCTGTGAGATGAAAGGGCAGCATAAGGCAAGTTCTCTGCCTGCTTGGCAGGTGGGCCAAGCCTGGAGAGGCATTCCCTCTGTTCAGCAACACCCCACATACATGCCTCCTGCCACCCTGACCATCTTTCTTCCTGGGTATAAGATTTCTGGCACAGAACACAAAGGCCCATTTCATCTCCCCTTCCTACCCCTCCACCCGCCTGGGGCTGGTGGAGGCAGCAGCCATAAGGTGGGTAGTGGATGTTGGTGGGGAGTGTCCTCTCAGCCATGGCCTCTCCTGCCTCTTGTGGGACACCAAGGATGTTGAGACGAGGGATGTTTATAGAATCAGACACGAGAGGGACAAAGGTATCTGTCTGACAATGCAGATTGAGTCTCAAGACAGGTTTCTTCATCTGAAAAATGGGTAACTAGCGCTTACAGAGCCAAGAGAGGTCAAAGACACTTTAAAAGGCATTTCCCAGTGCAACGTCACTCACACTATGTCATTAATGACAATAACAACAATAACCTCACGCAAAGGTGCAGGAATGAGGAGAGAGAAGGTAACCAGGCCTCTTGGGCCAAGCAGACAGGCAGGACAGAGTCACACACACACACACACACACACACACACACACACACACACACATCATTGCCCTGGTACACGACTTTTAACAGCCTGGAAGCTGGCCAACCTCTAAGCCCGCCACAACTGGAACTTGAGCCTCAGGTGGCCTCATGGAGGGGTAACAAGTGGTAGGTCTGGGTTCAACCCAGCTCTGCCACTAACTAGCTATGCGACTACTTGGAGAAATCCCTTAACCTCTCTGGGCCTCAGTGTTATCACCAATAAAATGGGAGTGATGATGAAGAGGGTTGTTGTGAGCATGACTTGAATTAATACATTCAAAGCTTGCTTAGGATAGTGCCTGGCCCAAGCTAAGTGCTCCATAGGCACTGGCTGTCACAATTACAAGTATTCCTCCCAACCCAAAGTCAGAAATCAAAATATATATATATCAGGGCTGATATCCCTCAGCCTCACCTGATAAATGCGAAACAGAGCTGTTTTCCCTCGAATAACTTGTCCGAACTCAGGAACCAAATATAATCAGGTGAATTTCTGAGATAGAGCTAGTATCCCTCAGCATCAAAACCCTCTCTACTTGCTACTCAGATCTGATCCCTCCCTACTTGCCAAATCAGACATATTTGAAACAGAGCTGTTTTCCTTCATTGTCCAACCTCTCCCTACTCATCATAAAAAATGCAGGAAACAAATATATTTACACAACATAGTACCTTTACTATCCCAATTCTTGCCACTGGAGCTCAGGAAAATGAGAAGATTTGAATAAGTTTTTGAGTTAGAGCTGATATTCCTCATTATCTGAACTCTTTCTACTCATTATATAAAATGAAAACATTTGTGTTTTAACAGCCAGTTTATCAACATTACCACCAGATCCGTGTGACAAAGAGAAAGAGCAAAAGAGCTGGCAGAGCCTGGCTGGTGTAGCTCAGTGGTTGTGTTGACCTACGAACCAGGAGGTCATGGTTTGATTCCTGGTCAGGGCACATGCCTAGGTTGCAGGCTCAATCCCCAGTGGGGGGCAGCCAGTCAATGGTTCTCTCTCATCATAGATGTTTCTGTCTCTTTCTCCCTCTCCCTTCCTCTCTGAAATCAATAAAATATATATATTTTTTTAAAAGAGCTGGCAGAAAATCACTGTATATACAAGGTGTCCCAAAAAATGTATACACACTTTAACAGCTGATAGTTCAATTGATGTTTCCTTCTTTTCAGACTTAAACTATTGGAGTTAATAATGGGTTAAAAGTATATATTGCAAAACCAAAATACCTTCAGATAACTTGGGGGTCTTTCACTGCCTGAACTATCCAAACTCTCCCTCTCATAACTCAGGTACCAAATAGATTGGGACAGCGAGGGATGCTTGTGCTGTTATCAATAGGTTTGGATAAATGTTTTAGGTAAGTGAGATGGGTATGGTATCTCGTTCCTCAAACTCTCACTATTCTCTATGAGAAATGCAAAACAAAACATAAATGAAGAACACATTACGTCCTCACTATCCAAATTCTCCCTGACTGTCCTCAGAATCAAGGAGATTCATACAGCAAGGAAACCTTGCTGTTGTTATTGTTACTACTGGATGGGCCTGATTCTAACACCCAGTGACCGCCCCCCCGCCCCCGCCCCACCCAGACCTGCCCACAGAGGTTAGATGGACTTAGCACAAGATACACTTACTGCTAAGAGAAGGCGGATAAGCCCCTGTCCCATCCTACCCCTACCAAGCCTTGAAGTCTCTGTCTGGAATGGATTTTTTTCAGGCCAGGAAAGCAGGGATCATGCACCCAGGGTCAAAATCGGGAGGTGGGGGTGACATGACTTAGAAGAATAACACATACCCTTGAGTCTCCCACCCCCACATATTTGCTCAGCCCCATGGGGCAGTCCCCAACCTAACAAGGCTGGAAATCTGACCCAGACCTCACAGACTCCCAGAGTCACTGAATAATTTAGGGTGTTCTTCCACACGTAGGGAGGGTGGGGAGCACAGGAACAGTTCTATGCCCTCCTAGGGCAGGGAGAGAAATGCCAGCTCTGTGTGAGATCACTGGGTGGGGGTGGGGGAAATCACATGCAAAAACCACTTTGGCCACACGAGGCCCAAAAGGCTGCGTGTTCTTGTTCATGCTGAGAGAAGCATTTGGGATGAACTTCAGAGACAACGGGATCAGCGGAACCTCCTGGTTCAGGGCAGGGTATAACGAGACCCCTTTCCTTCTGGCTCAGAGGAGATGGAAAGTGGGTGTTAAGAAGGAGGAGATGAACAGGGTAGGGGAGTACGGAAAGGGGTAGAACAGGGGCCTGGGGTTGGGACAGGATGAAGGGACAAGAAAGGAAGGAATGTAAAGAACAAAACAAAATCAGTCATTGTAGGATGGAGGTCAGAAGGTTGGGCACAGAAGGAGTCAGGACACTGGCCAGGAGATAGGATGGAGTGAGGCTCAGGACAAGGGTTAGAGGAAAAAAGTCGGTGGCAGTAGGGGACAAAAAAGCAGAGCAGGGGTCAGGGTCAGTAGAGAACAGTAATCAGAAGACATGATGGGGACACACCAAAGCAGATTAAAGGAAGGGATAGGAAAAAGGGCAGGTGCAAGATGGAGGTAAGAAACAGGAAAAGACTGGTGTGGAATGAGGAGAGGAATGAGGACAGCAGTGGGACAAGAGAAGACAGGGGAAAACAGCACAGGTTTGGGGGCAGGGATAGGGCAGGAGACAAAGGGATGGTCTAAAGGTGGTTACCCAGGATGGAGGTTAGGAGTCAGGAGAGGGACCAGGGGGGGTAGTACAGGGTGGGGAGAAAGTACAGTAGTCAGATGTCAGAAATCTGGACAGACATGGATCGGATTGGGGTTAGAGAGACAGGATAGGACTGGAAGGGGTTCAGAGACTGGATAAGAGTTTAGGGAACAGACAGGTCGAGCGTCAGGACAGAAACTGGGGTGATCAAGACAAGGCAAGATGAGCTTCATAGATAGAATAGGGTCAGGCAAGGAGGGGTCAGGCCAAGGATCCTGGGAACTGAAT
>NW_005871244.1:1042568-1062491 GCF_000147115.1 Myotis lucifugus | reverse complement strand
GGTCAGGACTAAGTTTTAGGGGACAAACAGGGTGAGATGACGCCAGGCTAGAATATGGTTAGTTCCGGGATCAGACCGGAGGTCCTCGGGTCAAGACTGGCCCGGGTTCGAGATTTTTAAAAGATGCAGTCAGGTTCGGCAAGGGTCCAGAGTGAAGCCACGAGGTCAGAGGTGGGGGCGGGGGGCGGGCGGGCGCAGGTACATCCCCTGTTGGCCCTGCTCACCCCGCCCAGTCTCCTCCCTTTCTTTCCCAGCGGGCGTTACTCACCCCTCGGTCCTCGCCCGGCGGCATAGGCGGGGTCGATGTGGGCCAGGAGGGATGGTGGGCGCGCCCCTTCCCTCGCCGCCTCCCGCTCTTCCCACAGCTCGCGCCCGCTCCTCTTCCGCGCCCTGTGGTGGGCCGCGTTTGGTCGCGCCACCGTTAGCCTTGGGGGGCCAGATGGAGGGTGCGGGGAGGGTGGGAGAGCAGCGCCGGCTCCGACGCGGGCGGGGGACCCCGGCCCCCCTACAGGTAACTCGGGTCGGTCCGCTCTTGGCTGCACCGCCGTTGGTCTCCAGCCTGCGGGGAGGGGGGGTGGCGGCTGACAGGGGGCGGGGTGCAAGACCACAGGCGGGGTGCGAGACCACAGCAGCGTCGGAGATCGATTGCGCAGGCGCCAGTTTAGGTCTCAGCGCCTGGGAGCGCCAGGAGCGATCCAGCTGGGAGCGCGTGCGCACACGCTTTCTCGAGGGCGGCCGAGCTCTCCCCTCCCCTGACCACGCCCCCTCAGTGATCAGACTGGCGCCCCTCACCCCAAGTCAACCCCTAACGGACCACCAAGCAGTACCTTAAACTGCCTTTCATGAGACACCACCACACCTCTAAACTCCCCCAATACCCTCCGTGCCCCAAATGCACCTCAAACCACCTTTTATCATCTCCTAAGTTGTATCCTCAAACTACTATCCATTGATCCGAAGCGGTACTTCCAATCCGCCCTCCATGGACACCCAAGCTGTGCAAACTACTCTCCACTACCCCCAAGTTGTTCCCCCAAATGATCTGCAATAGGCCCTGAAAACATTAACCTCCAAAAAACACTTTCAAATCATCCTCCATCTACCCTCAATACACACCCCAAACACACTCCATTGACCCCAAATTGCTCTCCATGTACCCTCCTAGCCATACTCTACACCAGCGGTTCTCAACCTGTGGGTCGCGACCCCTTTGGGGATCGAACGACCCTTTCACAGGGGTTGCCTAAGACCATCGGAAAACACATATATAATTACATATTGATTTTGTGATTAATCAGTATGCTTTAATTATGTTCAATTTGTAACAATGAAATTTGGGGTCACCACAACATGAGGAACTGTATTAAAGCGTCGCGGCATTAGGAAGGTTGAGAACCACTGTTCTACACCCTCAACACCACCCAAGCATTATCAACTACCTTTGGTGTGGCCTCCACTTGCACCCCAAATCAATTTCAACAGTTACCGACTGGTTCCACCTCCAAACCATGTTCCATGAACCCCCACCAACCTTTCATTGACCAACCCTATACCCTGCAAAACTACCTTCCAAAACTAGCCCCTGTCACTATCTCATATACTCCAAAGTACTCAACGTGATCCTCTAACAGCACTTAAACTACTTTGCAACACCCTCTCCACGTCCAAACACTCCACTGATCCAAACTCTACCCCCAAAGCACTCCCCAATAGTCCCCAAGTATACCTCTAAATAAATGCCAACTTTCTCTCTGTAGTTACCCAGTTGGACCCCCCAAATCATACATCAGTGACCCAAATATATTAAAAAGCACTCTCCAATGATCTTTTCTCAATTGAGGTATATTTTACATACATAGAAATTGCCCACTTTAAGCATGCAATTCAATTATTATAGTAAATTTACTCAAGTGTGCAAAAAACACCACAATCCACTTTTAGAGCATTTTTATTATCCCAATGAGATATCTCATGCCTGGGAGCATTTGAGACCTTGATTTCCAACAATGTTGTCAGTTTGGCTCAAATAAACTCATAAAAATTATCTTTAAAAAAATCTCTCTGGGGCAGGCTGGAGTGGGTTACTGGGAGGAAAAGAGGGACATGTGTAATACTTTCAACAATAAAGAATTATTTTAAAAATTAAAAATAATATCTGGCCCTAGCCAGTTTGGCTCAATAGATAGAGTGTCAGCCTGCAGACTGAAGGGTCCCGGGTTGGATTCTGGTCAAGGGCACATGCCCAGGTTGCAGGCTCAGTCCCCAGTAGGGGGCAAGCAGGAGGCAGCCAATCAATGATTCCCTCGCATCATTGATATCTCTCTCTCTCTCTCTCTCTCTCTCTCTCTCTCTCTCTCCCCTTCTTCCTTCCTCTCTGAAATCAATAAAGATATGTTTAAAAAATTTCTCTCATGCCTGAATACAGTTAATCCCCATTCCCATTCTCATTCCCAGTCCCAGGGAACCTCTAATCTACTTTCTATCTCTATAGATTTGCTTTTTATAAACATTTCATCAAATGCAATATGTGGATTTTTGATGTTTGACTTCTTTCACTTAGCATAATGTTTTTGAGGTTCATGTTGTAGCATGTATCAGTGGTTTGTTCCTTTTATTGCTGAATAATATTTCATACAATAATCTTTAACTGCTCCCCAAACCACCTACTAATAGCTCCCCATCTACAACTCATGATAGCCCTCTGATATCCAGGTCCCCAAATAGCATCTGAGACGGTACCCACAAGCCCTCAACTATATCCCCAAACCACACTACTGACCCTCAAACTTCATCACTAAACTAGCCTCCCAAAGCCTCATATTCACCACAAATCTCCTTCCAATAGATACTCCCCACTCTACCATCAAACTGCTCTATAACTCCCCAAAGAATATCCCCAAAGTGCCCTTTCAATAATACCCAACTCTAATCCCAAAGTACTCTCCAATGATTATAAACTTTACCCCTAAAATTCTCCTTCCAAGAGCCCCCAAATCCACTTCCCTTAACTACCTTCCCTTGGCCTCAAACAATACCCCCAAACCACTCTTTAATGATCACTATATCCAATCTTGTCTTAAATTACATGCAGCTGCACTCACAAAACATCTTTGAATTTTTCCCAATTATACACCCTAACCACCCTCCAAGAACTCCCAACTACAACCTAAACCAGCGATTTTCAACCCTTTTCATCTCATGGCACACATAAGCTAATTATTTGCCCTAGCAGGTTTGGCTCAGTGGATAGAGCGTCAGCCTGCAGACTGAAGGATCCCCGGGTTCGATTCTGGTCAAGGGCACATGCCCAGGTTGCAGGCTCGATCCCCAGGGTGGGGCGTACAGGAGGCAGAGGATCAATGGCTCTGTCTCATCATTGATGTTTCTATCTCTCTCTCCCTCTCCTTTGCTCTCTGAAATCAATAAAAATATATTAAAAATAAATAAATAAACTAATTATTAAAATTCTGTGGTACACCAAAACAATTATACTTTTTGGTGATCTGACAAAAAAATAGATATAATTTTGATTCATTCACACTGGATGGCTATTGTTGTGTTGTCTGTTGTCTATTTTTTATTTGACAATCTAAGGGAAAAGAGGTTAGTGCCCCTGACTAAATAGTCAGGTATTGCATGTTTTAAAAATCCTTTCGGCACACCAGTGTGCTGCGGCAGGCAGATTGAAAATCACTGCCTTAAACTTTCTTGTAATACCTCCAATACTATTTGTAAACATCCCCCATTTATCTTCCCAATCTCCCAACTATTCCTCCGGACCACCCTCCAGTGACCTCCCACCCCCACCTCAATCTTGCCTTTGATGGCTCCAACTGTACCCAAACACTTTCCAATGGCCCCCTAATTATACTCTCAAACTGCCCTCAATAAACCCCAAGCATACCCCTGAATCCCTCCAACAACCCCCAAATTTACCCCCAAGCCATTTCTGGCTGCTGTAACAAATTACCACAAACATGATGGCTTAACACATAAGAAATTTATTCTCTCACAGTTCTGGGGGACAGAAGATCAGGATCAAGGTGCCAGCTGGACCATGCTCCCTCCAGAAGCTCTAGGAAAGAATCTGTTGCCTCTTCCTCTTTTGGTGGCTATCAGCATTTCTTGGCTTGTGTCTGCATCAGTACAGTCTCTGCCTTGTTTTTTTCTTTCTGTCAAATCTGCCTCTGCCTCCCTCTTTTTTTTTAATCCTCACCTGAGGATATGTTTTATTGATTTTTGGAGAGAGAGAGAAACATTGATGTGAGCAAAAAAAAACCCATCCATTGGTTGCCTCCCAAACTCGCCCCAACTGGGGATCAAACCTCTAACTGACTGGGAATTGAATCCACCATCTTCTGGTGTATGGGAAGATGCTCCAACCAACTGAGCCACACTGGCCAAGGTCACCAGCAGCACCATTAACGTTCATATTTCTACCAACACTGTTTATGATGCTATATATATTCTCTAAGGCAATATATACCTTTCTACTGTGCTCCTCCTTCCCTTTTGAGCCTTCACCAGCAGTGCTTTTAATATTCATATTTCTATTAACAGTCTGTTCAAGGCAATTTAGGCTTTTTCTTTTTCTATTTTCTCCTTAGTCTAGGCTTTTTTTCTTTTCTTTTGGTTAATCCTCACTCGAGGATACTTTTTTTCCCATTGATTTTTTTAAGTGAACATATCAAGATTTTATTGTCATATAATAAAACAAAATATGCAGCTTAGAACTGGATCACTTGACCCTTTCTCTTATCTCCTCCAAGTACAAAATGCTTGCATCTCTTAATAGCCAGCATTCTCTTAGATTTGCAGTTGGGCTCAACACATTCAAGCCTCGGCACAGTCTTCTTTGTAGTTTTAGCCTTTTTTCAGAAAATTGTCTTGGTCTGCCCACCATGGCCACTCTGCTCCCTGTCATAACGCTGCTTTCCCTACGCAGAGAATCCTTGCCCTTCTTGTACGTGTTACTTTGTGGGTTTGATGCTGGCCACACTTCTCACAGAAAGTTTGGTGGGTTTTAGGAACATTCACCATGTTTGCGAGCGCTATCAGCAGGGAGAAAAGCTCCCATTGATTTTTAGAGAGAGGGAAAGACAGAGAGAAACATTGATGTGAGAGAAACACATCGATTTTTTTTTCCGCTAAAAGTATTACAAAGGGTATTACATAAGTGTCCTTTCCGCCCCCCCACGCCCTTGACAAGCCCCTGCCCTCCCTTACCCCCCAGTGTCTTATGTCCATTAGTTATGGTTATATGGATGCATACAAGTCCTTCGGTTGATCTCTTACTCCCCTCCCTCCTGTCCCCCAACCCTCCCTGGCCTTCCCACTGCAGTCCGACAATCAGTTTGAGGCAGCTCTGCCACTGTATTTATTATTGTTCAAAAGTTTGTAATGGTCTTAATTATCCATGAAAGAGTGAGATCATGTGGTATTTTTCCTTCATTGACTGGCTTGTTTCACTTAGCATAATGCTCTCCAGTTCTATCCATGCTGTTGCAAATGGTAAGAGTTCCTTCTTTTTTACAGCAGCATAGTATTCCATCGTGTAGATGTACCACAGTTTTCTAAGCCATTCATCTACTGATGGGCACTTAGGCTGTTTCCAGATCTTAGCTATGGTGAATTGTGCTGCTATGAACATCTGGGTGCATATATCCTTTCTGATTGGTGTTTCTGGTTTCTTGGGATATATTCCTAGAAGTGGGATCACAGGGTCAAATGGGAGTTCCATTTCCAATTTTTTGAGGAACCTCCATACTGCCTTCCATAGTGGCTGCACCAGTCTGCATTCCCACCAGCAGTGCACAAGTGTTCCTTTTTCTCCACATCCTCTCCAGCACTTGTCGTTTGTTGATTTGTTGATGATGGCCATTCTGACAGGTGTGAGATGGTACCTCATTGTTGTTTTGATTTGCATCTCTCGGATGATTAGTGACTTTGAGCATGTTTTCATATGTCTCTTGGCTTTCTGAATGTCCTCTTTTGAAAGGTGTCTATTTAGATCCTTTGCCCATTTTTTGATTGGATTGTTTATCTTCTTTTTGTTAAGTTGTATGAGTTCCCTATAAATTTTGGAGATTAAGCCCTTATCAGATATGACGTTGGCAAATATGTTTTCCCACGAGGTGGGTTTTCTTGTTGTTTTGTTGATGGTTTCTTTTGCTGTGCAGAAGCTTTTTATTTTGATGTAGTCCCATTTGTTCATTTTCTCTTTAGTTTCAACTGCCCTAGGAGCTGTATCAGTGAAGAAATTGTTTTGGCATATGTCTGAGATTTTGTTGCCTTTGTATTCTAGAATTTTTATGGTTTCCTGTCGTACATTTAAGTCCTTTATCCATTTCAAGTTTATTCTTGTGTATGGTGTAAGTTGGTGGTCTAGTTTCATTTTCTTGCATATATCTGTCCAATTTTCCCAACACCATTTATTGAAGAGACTATCTTGGCTCCATTGTATGTTCATGCCTCCTTTGTCAAAAATTAATTGAGCATATTGGTTCGGGCTAATTTCTGGACTCTCTATTCTATTCCACTGATCTATATGTCTGTTCTTGTGCCAGTACCAGGCAGTTTTGAGAACAGTGGCTTTGTAATACAGCTTGATATCTGGCATTGAGATCCCACCTACTTTGTTCTTTCTCAGGATCGCTGCAGCTATTCGGGGTCTTTTTTTATTCCAGATGAATTTTTGGAGAGTTCGTTCTAGATCTTTGAAGAAGGCCATTGGTATTTTAATGGGAAGTGCGTTGAATGTATAGATTGCTTTGGGTAGTATGGACATTTTAATGATGTTGATTCTACCAATCCAAGAACATGGTATGTTCTTCCATCTGTTTATGTCTTCCTCTATCTCTTTTTTCAACGTCCTGTAGTTTTCTGAGTAGAGGTCTTTAACCTCTTTAGTTAAGTTTATTCCTAGGTATCTTAATTTTTTTGGTGCGATGGTAAATGGGATTGTTTTTCTAATCTCTCTTTCTGAAAGTTCACTATTGGTGTATAGAAATGCATCAGATTTCTTGGGGTTAATTTTGTATCCTGCTACATTGCCAAATTCATGTATTAAGTCTAGTAGCTTTTTGATGGAGTCTCTAGGGTTTTGTATGTATAATATCATGTCATCTGCAAATAAGGACAGTTTTACTTCCTCTTTTCCAATTTGGATGCCTTTTATTTCTTCTTCTTGCCTAATTGCAATGGCTAATACTTCCAGTACTATGTTGAACAGGAGTGGTGAGAGTGGGCATCCCTGTCTTGTTCCTGTTCTTAGGGGAAATGGTGTTAGTTTTTGTCCATTGAGTATGATGTTGGCTGTGGGCCTGTCATATATGGCTTTTATTATGTTGAGGTATGATCCTTCTATTCCCACCTTTCTGAGAGTTTTTATCAAAAATGGGTGTTGGATTTTGTCGAATGCTTTTTCTGCATCAATTGATATGACCATGTGGTTTTTTTCTTTCAATTTGTTTATGTGATGTATCACATTTATTGATTTACGGATGTTGTACCATCCTTGCATCTCTGGGATAAATCCTACTTGGTCATGGTGTATGATCCTTCTGATGTACTGCTGGATCCGATTTGCTAAGATTTTGTTGAGGATTTTGGCATCTATGTTCATGAGGGATATTGGCCTGTAATTCTCTTTCATTGTGATGTCTTTACCTGGTTTTGGTATTAGGGTGATGCTGGCTTCATAGAATGAGCTTGGAAGTGTTCCTTCCTCTTGAATTTTTTGTAGTAGTCTGAGGAGGGTAGGTTTTAGTTCTTCCTTGAATGTTTGGTAAAACTCCCCTGTGAAGCCGTCTGGCCCTGGGCTTTTGTTTGCTGGAAGCTTTCTGATGACTGCTTCAATTTCTTCCATAGTTATTGGCCTATTGAGGTTTTTAGATTCTTCCTGATTGAGTTTTGGAATGTTGTATTTTTCTAGGAATTTGTCCATTTCCTCCAGGTTGTCTAGTTTGTTGGAGTAGAGTTGCCCGTAGTATTGTTTAACAATCATTTGTATTTCTGTGGGGTCTGTTGTTATTTCGCCTCTATCATTTCTGATTTGGTTTATTTGGGACCTCTCTCTTTGCTTCTTGGTGAGCCTGGCTAGGGGTTTGTCAATCTTGTTTATCCTTTCAAAGAACCAGCTCTTGGTTTCATTGATTTTCTGTATTGTTTTTTTGGTCTCTATTTCATTGATTTCTGCTCTAATCTTTATTATCTCCTTCCTTCTGCTCACTCTGGGGTTTTCTTGTTGCTCTCTTTCTAATTCTTTGAGTTGTAGAGTTAGATGATTGACTACCATTTTTTCTTGTTTTTTGAGATAGGCCTGTAGAGCTATAAACTTTCCTCTCAGGACTGCTTTCATTGTGTCCCAGAGGTTTTGGATTGTTGTGTTTTCATTGTCGTTAGTGTCCAGGATGTTTTTAATTTCTTCTTTGATGTCATCGGTAACCCAATCAATATTTAATAACATGCTATTCAGCTTCCAAGTGTTTGAGTATTTTGGGTTGTTTTTATTGTAGTTTATTTCTAACATTATGCCATCGTGGTCTGCGAAGATGCTTTTTATGATTTCAATCTTCTTGAATTTGTGGAGACTTTGCTTGTGACCCAATATGTGGTCTATTTTTGAATATGTCCCATGAGCACCTGAGAGGAATGTATTTTCCGCAGCTGTGGGGTGAAGTGTTCTGAAGATGTCAATTAAGTCCATCTGATCTAGTGAGTCATTTAGGATTGCTGTTTCTTTGCTGATTGTTTGTCTAGCGGATTTATCCAGTGATGTCAGTGGTGTATTAAAGTCCCCTACTATGATTGTATTGTTGTCGATCTCTCCCCTGATATCTTCCAGAAGTTTTCTTATGTATGTGGGTGCTCCTGCATTGGGTGCATATATGTTTACCAGGGTTATATCTTCTTGTTGTATTGATCCCTTTAGTATTATGAAGTGGCCTTCCTTATCTCTGGTTATGGCCTTCACTTTGAGATGTATTTTGTCAGATATAAGTATTGCTACCCCAGCTTTCTTTTCCTTTCCATTTGCGTGAAAGATATTTTTCCATCCCTTCACTTTCAGTCTGTGTGAGTCCCTTCTAATGAGGTGGGTCTCTTGTAGACAGCAGATGTATGGGTCATGTTTTTTTATCCATTCAGGCACTCGATGTCTTTTGGTTGGAGCATTTAGTCCATTTACATTTAAAGTTATTATTGAAAAGTACTTGTTTGTAGCCATTTCTTTTTTTGTGTGTGTGTGGCTGTTTTCTTTCTGAGCTTGATATTTCTTCTTTTTACACCAGTCCCTTTAGCATTTCTTGCATGGCTGGCTTGGTGGTGATAAACTCCCTTAGCCCTTTTTTGTCTGTGAAGCTTCTTATTTCCCCTTCAATTTTGAATGATAGCCTTGCTGGATAGAGTATTCTTGGATTCAGTCCTTTGCTTTGCATCACTTTGTAGATTTCCGTCCATTCTTTTCTGGCCTGATGTGTTTCTGTTGAGAAATCATTTGATAATCTAATGGGAGATCCCTTGTATGTTACTTTCCGTCTCTCTCTTGCAGCCTGTAAGATTCTCTCTTTATCCTGAACATTTGCCATGGTAATTATGATGTGTCTTGGTGTGGGTCTTTTCAGGTTCACTTTGTTTGGGACTCTCTGGGCTTGTGTGACTTTTTTCTTCCCCACCTCAGGGAAGTTTTCTGATATTATTTCTTCAAATAGGTTTTCTAATCCATGTTCATCTTTCTGTTGTTCTGGCACCCCTATTATTCGTATGTTGTTTCGTTTCATGTTGTCCCAAAGCTCCCTTAGGCTCTCCTCCTGTCTTTTAATTTTTTTCTCCATTTGCAGTACAGTTTGAGTGTGTTTTGCTTCCTTGTCTTCTAATTCACTAATTCGGTCCTCTGCTTCTCCCAGTCTACTGTTGATACTTTCAATGGTGTTTTTTATTGCAGCTATGTCGCTCTTCATTTCTTCTTGGGACTTACTTAAGTAGTTGAGTTTTTCATCTGTTTCTTCTTGCTTCTTGAACATCCGGTGCATGTACTCTAGGAACCTTATTCTGAATTCTTTTTCCGTCATGTTGCATATCTCTGTCTCACTTAGCTGCTTTTCTGGCGAGTCCTCCTTTTCTTTCCTTTGGGGGTTTCTTTGTCTACCCATGTTTGATCTCACTGACATGACTAGTTGTTGAGTCGTTCAGTGGCTGGACCCTGGGTGGCAGTGGCTGCTCCCTGGGTGGCAGTGGCTCCTTGGGCTGTGGTTGCTCCTTGGGCGGTTGTGGTAGCAGCGGCTCCTCTGTTGATAGCAGAGCCTCTGGTGGGTGCTGTTCACAGCTGTGGTGGCTCTTCTGGCTGGTGGAGGGAGGCTTCACACACAGCAACTGTTCCCCAGGCAGAGCGTGTGGTGATCAGGAGGCCGCTGTTGCTTGAATCTGCTGCGTTGATTTAAAGGCACAAAATACAACACAACAAGGCACAACGTACCAGGCACTGAACACTATTGTATTTACGATATTACAAACCCCAAATAAAGGTGGCCACCCGAGCTAAGAGAGTTGGGAGATAAGGGGGAAAGAAGAGAAAAAGGTAGAAGAGAAAAAAGAAAGAAAGAAAAAAAGGAGTGCAAAAATGAAATTGGAAAAAGGGAGGGGAAAAAGAGGAGGAAAAAAAAGAAAGAAAAAAAAAGTAAGAGAGAAAAGAGAATGAAGTATAAAAGGGGAAGAGACTATTTATATGAGGAGAAAACTCCTATAGGTCCGCCACTAATACCAACAAATTACAGCAACAGATTCCTGGAGATGAATACAAACTACAAACAACCAATAATATCAAGCGACGCAAGGGGAAACAGAAGCACAGAAATAACCGGGGGGGGGAGAGGGAGGGGCAGGAAAATAAAAAGAATAAGCAGTCTAACCTCACAAACAATCCTAAAAAAAAAAAACCCAATATACTCGTCAATCAAGCAAACAACAATAAAACAATAGAGAGAGAAAAGAAGAAGAAGAAGAGAAAAAAAATTGGATAGTGAAGGAAGATAAGGGAAAGGTGTATAAGGATTTAGAACAGGGGATTGGACGTAGGATATATAAGCAGGGTTAAATTTTGACAGGGGGTAAAAAGAATAGGGAAAATCAAAAGCTGGAGTAGGGTAAGAGAAACAGGACAGCAAAAGGGAAAAAGTGGGGAAGATTGTTTAGCACAGAGGCAAATTGAGGTAGAGAAAAATGTTGCTAAAGGAACGATGAAAATAGAATGGAGAACATTAGTCCCAAAATAAAATAAAGACAAAATAAAATGACACTTTAAAGAATGGTAAAATGGTAGCGGTAATAATACTAGTTAAAAATAAAAATGTAGTAGCTGAAAGGGCAAAATCAGGTGATGGAGAAAAAGAAAAAAAAAAGAAAAAAAATGTTTTCTTAGTTAAAAGGAGAAAAAGTAATTTAAAAAATAAAAATAAAAATGTGTAGTAATGCAGGTGCTTCAGATCTTCTACTCTTCTTATTGGCACGCCCGGAATTCAGGAGAATGTTGAATTTCCCTCTGATACACTGTTCCTCCGTGTTGTAAGCCACAGTCCTGATTTTAAGGCCGGCCGTAAAATCCCCTTATTGCCTTATCTGTATTTACAGAAGAGTCAGTTCGTGGCTCTGCCTCTGGGTGGCAGTGTGTCTGGATTGACCTCCGAGGCTATAAGTTCTCTCTGACCAGGAGCTCTCTATTGTACCTGAACCAGCTCCGCCCAGAGCTGGTTCCCCAGGCGCCACTCCCAGCTCTGTTTCCCAGGCTCCCCAAAAACAATCTTCCCCTACAAGCTCTGCTAGTGACCCCAACTGGGCAATCACATGCACTGGGGTCAATAATCAAACTCACAGAAGTAAGAGGAAGTGTGCAAACAAGAGCCTGGGAAGCTGTTCGAACTCGCAGGGTTCCACCCTCCAGAACTGCGCGGAGTGTCTGCGCGGAGTGTCTGCGCACGCTCAAGGCCCTGGCAACAAGTAGCCGGCTATCAGGGAAACTCTGAGGCAGCCCTTTTGCATCCAGTCCAACTATGGGCTCATTTATAGTGTTACCTTCTGGCAGCAGCCCTGCGGGAGCCCTCCCCACTTGCGGGTCACGCTGGCCTCTATGGGCGCGGATTTTGGAGGGCGCAGATTTCCCCCTGCGCCCGCGCGCGCGTTCCTCGCTCCAACCTGAACTGCAAACCGCACCTTTGGGGTAAGTCTAACCTTTCCGTGGAGGGATGCAGGTCTCCTCTGGGCTCTTGCAGTCGCGCTGCTTGCGAGTCGTTGCCTCCGGGTTAGTAGCCGCCGGGTTAGTAGCCGATCTCTGGATGCCGGTAACAGCTACCCAAGATGGCGCGGTCTCGCCGCTGCGCTGGTGCCCAGGGGGAGGTTTCAGCCTCAATCTCTAACCATCTGCATTTTTTAGGAGTTCTCTGTCTTTCCTGGCTGCAGACTGTCTCTCAGCTGAACCTCCCCAGCTTGATCGGGCTGATTGTTACCCGTTTCAGCTGCTCGCCCCTATCTGCTCTGGGATAAAGCACCAACACGTCCGTCTAAGCCTCCGCCATTTTTTCTTCAGAAACACATCGATTGATTGCCTCCTTCGAGCACCCCGACTAGGGCCTGGACTGGGGAGGAGCCTGCAGCCAAGGTACGTGCCCTGGACCCTATTTGAACCTGGGACCCTTTGGTCCGCAGGCTGGCGCTCTATCCCCTGAGTCAAACAGGCTAGGGCTTTTTCTTTTTCTTTTTTTGTTTTTGTTGCTAATCCTCACTGGAGTATATTTTTCCATTGATTTTAGAGATAGTGGAAGGGAGGGAGAGAGACACATCGATTGGTTGCCTCCCACATACACCTTGACTGGAATCGAATCCAAGAGCCTTCAGTCCGAGGGTCAATGCTCTATCCACTGAGCAAAACTGGCTGGGGCTATTCTAGGCTTTTTCTATCATATGCCTCAAAATTCTTCCAGCTTCTACCCACTATCCAATTCCAAAGCCATTTCAATGTTTTTAGGTATTTGTTACAACATGTTATAAACTGAATTATGCCCCCCCATCCATATATTGAAGCTTTAAGCCCCAATATGACTGTATTATGAAATAGCAACTGTAAGGAGGTGATTACGGTTAAATGAGGTCATAAGGGTGGGTCCCTAATGCAACAGAACTGGTGTCCTTATAAGAAAAGGAAGGGACACCAGGAATGCATGTGCACAAAGGAAAGGCCATGTGAGGACACAGCAAGGGCAGCCATCTTCAAGTCAGGAAGACAACCCTCATCAGAAACCAACCCATGGCACGTTGAACTATGAGAAAATACATTTATGTTGTTGAATTCACCCAGTATGTACTATTTTGTTATGGCAGCCCAATCAGACTAAGATACAGAGGCATCTCACACCTAGGTACCAAAATCTATGTGAATGTCCTGTGGCTGCTATAAATAATTACCACAAATTTAGTGGCTTAAAATATAAGAAATCTGCCCTAGCCAGTTTGGCTCAGTGGATGAAGCGTCAGCCTGCAGACTGAAGGGTCCTGGGTTCGATTCTGGTCAAGGGCGCATGCGAGGGTTGTGGGTTCGATCCCCAGTAGGGGGCATGCAAGAGGCAGTCTATCAATGATTCTCTCTCATCATTGATGTTTCTATCTCTCCCTCTCCCTTCCTCTCTAAAATCAATGAACATATATATTTTTTAAAGAAATCTATTCTTTCACAGTTCTGGAAGTGAGAAATCCCAAATCAGTTACATTGGGTCAAAACGAAGGTGTCACCAGGGCCATACTCTCCCTAGAAAATCTAGGGGAGAATCTGTTTGTTGCCTCTGGTGGCTGCTGGCATTCCTTGGCTTGTGGCATCACTACAATCTCTGCCTTCAAGGTCGCATTGCCTTCTCCTTTTCTGTCATATTTGCCTCTGCTTTCCTCTTATAAAGAAACTTGTGATTACAATTAGGTTCCATTCAGATAATCCAGCTGGAGCTCCAGTGGCGCAATCAGTTAGCATGTGGTACTTAGATAATCCAGGGTAATATCCCCATCTCAAAACCCTTAATTTAATCACACCTGCAGTCCATATAAAGTAAGATTCACAGGTTCCAGAGACTTGAACATGGGCATTTTAAAATTTTTCTTGTATTATTATTATTTTTTAATTTATTGATTTTAGAGCGAGAAAGGGAGGGAGAAAGAGAGAGAGAGAGAGATTTGTCGTTCCACTTATGCATTCATTGGTTGATTTTTGTATGTGCCCTGACCTGGGACCAAACCAGCAACCTTGGCATAAGGAGATGACGCTCTAACCAACTGAGCTACCTAGCCAGGGCAGACATGGACATCTTTTGGAGAGTCATTAGTCAGCCTACCATACCATCCTATGACAGTTAACAGCTCTACTCCTTAAACTCCCTTACAGAAAACCAAACTCTATCTTTACACACTCATGGTCTTCCTATAATCCCTCCAATTGCACCCCAAACCATCTTCCAATCCCAACTCTATTCCCAATTTACCCTCCAATAGCCACCATCTGCATTCTTAAGTGGTCCTCTAGCAGTCCCATCCCTCCTGAAGACCTTCACATGATCATTTACTAGTAGTTACATGAAAACTGCCTTGTAGTAGCCCCCAACCTTACCGCAAGCCAAACCTCACCACTCACATCTATCCCTAAATATCCCAACTTCACCATCCAATTGCCCTCTTTCTTTCCTCCATATCTCCCAATCACACCACCCTGCAGTTGTCTCTTAATGAAACCCCAGCTGCATGAGAAAAGGAGGGAGGAAGGGAGGGAGGAAGAGAGGGAGAAAAGGAGGAAGGGAGGGAGGGAGGGAGAGGGGGAGGGAGGAAGAGAGAGAGAGAAAGAGAGAGAAGTGTTTAAAAAAGTTGTGAGTGAGTGAGAGATTAAGAGAGAGGAGCTGAGAGAGATAGAAGGTGGGTTTATTGTGCAGGATATGTGATGGGGAAGCACTTATGGAAACATTTGGGATGTGTATATGAAGCTCATGTTTATAGGATTGAGCTGTGTTACAAGATAATTAACCCGTGGGTCTAATGCTGTAAATTTTCCCTCCCACTTTGCTACAAGTCTTTTTAAAAAAATACATATTATTTATTGATTTCAAAGAGGAACGGAGAGGGAGAGGGAGATAGAAACATCAATGATGTGAGAGAATTATTTTTTAAAGGTAATATTCTTTTGTAACATTGAATTGATTTTCCTTTTTAAATAAATATATTTTTATTGATTTCAGAGAAGAAGGGAGAGGGAGAGAGAAAGATAAACACATCAATGATGACAGAGAATCAATTACTAATTGGCTGCCTCCTACATGCCCTCTACTGGGATCAAGCCTAAAACCCAGGTAGGTGCCCTTGACTGGAATCAAACCTGGGACCCTTCAGTCCGCAGGCCGACGCTCTATCCACTGAGCCAGACCAGCCAGGGCGAGAGAGAATTATTGATCGGCTGCTTCCTGCACACCTCCTACTGGGCACTGAGCCCACAACCCTGGTATGTGCCCTGACTGGTAATCCAACCATGACCTCTTGGTTCATGGGTGGATGCTCAACCACTGAGCCACACCAGCTGGGCTACAAGTTCCATTTTGGAAATTTTTTTTCTTTATTGATTAAGTTATTACATATGTGTCTTTATCCCTCCCATTGCCCCCCCACCCCACCTGCACTCATGCCCTCACCCCGTCCCCCATGTCTGTGTCCATTGGTTAGGCTTATATGCATGCATACAAGTCCTTTGGTTGATCTCTCCCCTGCCTTCCCTCTGAGGTTTGACGGTCTGATCGATGCTTCTCTGTCTCTAGATCTGTTTTTGTTCATCAGTTTATGTTGTTCATTATATTCCACAAATGAGTGAGAGCATGTGATATTTATCTTTCTCTGACTGGCTTATTTCGCTTAGCATAATGCTCTTCAGTTCCATCCATGCTGTTGCAAATGGTAAGAATTCCTTTTTTTTTTTTTTACAGCAGCAAAGTATTCCATTGTGTAGATATACCACAGTTTTTTAATCCACTCATCTGCTGATGGGCACTTAGGCTGATTCCAAATCTTAGCGATGGTGAATTGTGCTGCTATGAACATAGGGGTGCATATATCCTTTCTGATTGGTGTTTCTAGTTTCTTGGGATATATTCTTAGAAGTGGTTTCACTGGGTCAAATGCGAGTTCCATTTTAGTTTTTTGAGGAAACTCCATAGTGTTCTCCACCACTCTGCATTCCCACCAGCAGTGCACGAGGGTTGTGCTGGCAAGGATGAGGAGAAAAAGGAACCCTCGTGCGTTTTGGAATTTTTATTGGTAATGTATTAATTTTTCAAAGGTTTATTTGTGGAGGAATTGTCTTTATTATGTGGATAATACTTTTGTGTGAGCCTGTAGGGATGTTCGTGTTGACCAAGTCAACTTGGCATATAAGGGTGACAATACCAAAAAGTGCAAGACAAGCAGGAGCTCAGTGAAATTCCCAGAGGTCCAACTGATGGGCAGGATCTTGGGATATTGGAAAGAAGGAAGGGAAGGTTGTAGATCCAGGGGTTCTGTGAGCTGACTGTGCACCTGAAAGTATGGGTGGAACCCTTCACTGTGTGCAAGCTGGGTTGCATGTATCTGGCACACAAAGGAGCTCAATAAATGTTTATTGAATCAGTGCACGATCGAATGAATCAATTAATTTTTGGAGAATTTTTTTGTATGCCAAACAACCTACTAGTGCTTTACATAAATTATCTCTAATCCTTATAACAACTCCGCCAGACAGTTACTATGACTCCAATTTAATAGGTCAGGAAAGCTGAGGCTCAGAGAGGGGAAGTCCCTTGCCCATATCCCAACCCTGGTCTTTAGATTCCAGAAGTCATTCCCCGAAAGGATCAGATCTAATTTCCATCCTTCCACTCATTCATCCGTCAAGGATTTATTAAGCACCTATTGTGTAGCCCAACGACCTAGTACAACAACCGCTCCAGTGACAGAGCAGGCGGAGAACTCCCAGGAAGATGAGCTGAGCGGCTGGACTGTGGGTACCGAAAGGGCGAGGTTTCTGGTGCGAATCTCCAGGGTATGTAGCTGCCTAGGCTGCGTAGTTATTATGGTTTTGGCTAGATCGAGGTTAAAGCGAGGTCTAGGAAGCCGGTATTATGCACATTGGCGGACAGGGGGCGCAGTTCCGCAGCTAGAAATGTGGCCTGAAAATCTGGGCGCCTACTGGCCATCCGTGCGCAGGCGCAGAGAACCCAAGGAGCGGCTTATTGCCCAACCCGGGGATAGTTTCAGAGGAGAAGGCGTGGCTTAATTAATTACCTCTCGCTGATTTGCTTCTATCTCTGAGGGCGCGGCCTAGGCTCCCTTCTCAGAATGAGGGCCGGCCAATCTAGTTTTCCCTCCGCATCAGAGGCGTGGTTTAGGGCGGACTCTTGAAGCAGCCCTTGATGATTGGCCGCCTCGCTCAGAGGGCAGAGCCGGCAGAGCTGTCCATCTTACTTGCGCTCACTTCCTGTGGAGTTTCCCCAGCTCAGGGAGGAGGGGGAAAAGGACGAGGGGGAGGAGGGCGGTCGTCCGGGGTTAGGTTCTTAGGTGGGGGGGCTGGTGTTGGTCCGTTCAGGGCGGGGGATGACTCACAGCCCATCCCATCTCCCCGACGCCGCCCGCCCGCGCAGAGCTCGCTCCATGGCTTAGCGGAGGAGGCGGTGGCGAGCAGGGGGAGGGGGACTCTTATTTTGTTAGGGGGACCGGGCTGAAGCCCGACCAGCCTGGCAGGGCTCGCCCGGGGCCGGGCGTCATGTCTCATGTGGCCGAGCCAGCTCGGGACGGCGTAGAGGCCAGCGCGGAGGGCCCTCGAGCCGTGTTCGTGCTGTTGGAGGAGCGCAGGCCGGCCGACTCAGCCCAGCTGCTCAGGTGCGGGGCCGCTTGGGGCCAGTAGTGCTGACTGGGGTTCCCGGGAGCCTGATTTGGGTGCAGTAGGGGCCCCGGGCTGGGATTGGAGGGCCTCGGCCTAGGGTTGGAGGACGTCGGGGCGCCCGTCTTGGGGGGGCACCTAAGGAATCCGGCGGTGGCCTGCTTGGACTGAAGCTTAAAAAGAGTCCTGGAAGTGCATTAAGGGAAGCCTGGTTCAGATTTGGAGGAGGGGGTTGACTGCGTCTCTAGAGGGACTTATTCTGATGTGTCCAGAAACAGGTCTAGGGTAGCTGAACTTGGGCGACTGAGGCTCTAGTTAGAGGCTGAATTTGGGGTCCTTGAGTCAGGCACAAGGGGGATGAAGTTGAGGGGGCACTCTGTAGGTGAGGCACTGATTTTAAGGGACTTTTAGCTCAGTGTCAGAGAAGGGTTTCTGGGAGTCAGAGGTGCTTTCTTGGGAGCTTGGTGATTCTCAATGGCTGGTTGCTGGAGGCTGTGTTTGGGGATAATATGAGTCTGGTAGGATTTGGGGGTGTATCAGATAATGCTGCGTGAGACCAGTCTTGTGAGTGTGTGTGAGCGAGAGAATCAACATTCATCAAGACTTGACCAGAATAATCTCTTCACTCCTTACCAACTGGATCAGATCCCAAGGAGAGTGAAAAAGCCCCCCCTCCATCGGGGCTTGAATGGGAGACAGGCAGGCAGAGATGATGGAGATGGTGCTACCTCTTAGCTCAGTGAAGAAGGCTTCAGACTTTATTTGGGAACCCAGAGGAGGGTCTTGTTCCTATTGCCACCTGCCTTAGCCTCTTAGCAAGCCAACCTCTGCTCACTCCATATACACACACACGCACATACATGTTCTTTTTATCTCACCCTCCTACTCTATCTCTCAGACCCTGGGGGTAATCTTGAATCTGTCAGCAGAGCTGGAATGAGCACCAATTGCACCATCCCTATCTGGGTGGGTCTTAACATCAATGGCCTTGGAAGCCCCAACCCCCATTTCTCCCAAGTTCTGTGCAATGGGTCTGTAAGCATGGGAGGGGGCTTTGGCTACTTTCTGCCTGGAATTGTGCTGAGCTTGGCGGATCCTGGAGCTTCCTCTTCCCAACTTCCTGGGTGGTTTTAGGGCCCCGTCTGAGGGTGAGGAAAGGAAGGAAGACAGATTTTTGGGGAGGGGAGAAAATTCTTGCCAAGTGAAGTCACCCCCAATCTCAGAATTCTGAATCTTTGACTAAATTCAAGGATGCATATCCATCTGCGTGCAGGATTAGGTCCCCTGCACACTAGGGTCTTACTCCCAACATGGAGGCCTGAGCAGGAGCCTTTGCGTATGTTCTGATGCCTGTATAACAACCTAGATCATCACAGTAGTTGAAAGGGAGGGGTGTACATGACTTGTGTGTCAGTGGGTGTTGGTATTGGAGGCGTGTGCCTTTTGATCTATTCCAAAAAAACTGGAGAGTGGTGGGCCGGCTCATCTGGCCAAGAAAAGAAAGCTCACATAAAGTGGATGTTCCACCCAAATGCTCCCTCTTGTAAATCCAGATTGTTGCACCGAGGGCAGCCTTTGCTATTTCCATTTCGTATTTGGGTATGTGTTGGCATCCCGTGAACTCTGGCTGGGGAGGGGGAAACTCATTTGCAAAGTGGTGGATCCTTCTATAAAGTGAATCATTGACCCCAGTTCTCTTTGTGATGCATTCAGTTGGTGTCACAATGGGCTGTTATACTGAGGGATGCCCCTACCGTGCTGCATGTGTGTGGACAACGTGGGCTCACATTCAGCAGCCTGAAAAACAGTAGGGGGTATGGGGGCTGGGAGAGCTCTGAATGCAAAGTCAGGACTCCTGCAAAGTGAGTCTGGCATTCCTACATTCTTCACTTCCATTTTCCTCAAACCCAGGTTGTGGTAACACGTGAGTGTAGGGCACGTGTTGGGATCCGGGCCACTTTTATTGTTTGATCTAAAGGACTATCGGTATCACAGCAAAAGAT
>NW_005871244.1:1039461-1041168 GCF_000147115.1 Myotis lucifugus | reverse complement strand
CTGACCCTGAGGGCTGCTACCAGGCCTGGCTCCTGTGATTTACTCGTCACATTAGGTTTGGGACGAGACTTTTAGCTTACTTGTGGCCCCGTATTTCCCATTCCACAGCTCCCAATATCACTGCAGGCCACACCAGCCACCCAGCTACACTGTCTGCATCATCTTCTGCAGGGGGCTCCAGGACCCCTGCCATGTCCTCTTCTTCTTCATCGCGGGTCCTGCTGCGGCAGCAGCTCATGCGGGCCCAAGCCCAGGAGCAGGAGAGGCGTGAGCGTCGGGAACAGGCTGCAGCCTCTCCCTTCCCCAGTCCTGCACCTGCCTCTCCTGCCATCTCTGTGGTTGGTGTCTCTGCTGGGGGCCACACATTGGGCCGTCCTCCGCCTGCTCAGGTGCCCAGGGAGGTGCTCAAGGTAAGGTCCCAGAGTCCTTGGGGAGTGGTCCTGGTGACTTTTAGCTCAGGTCCTGGGGCCCTAAGGAAGGTCTTTAGGTGCTGTTAAAGTAGGCTGTGCCAGTATCCCATTGTGTTTAAGGTTTCTGAGATTTTCTTGTGGGATTGTGAGGGGTTCTTGGGGGCCATAGGATGTCTTGGTGGACCATGGAGGGTAGTGAGTGCCCCAAGTGGGCCCTAGGGTGTCTGTGGAGTGGCTTTGGAGGAAGAGCTGCATATAAATGTGGTGCATTAGGAGTTCTGTGGCTTTTGGATGTCTTGGGAAGCAATATGTAGTTCCTGGGTCTGTTCGGTGGTATCAGAGACAAGGGTGGAGTCTTGGGGACTGTGACAAGGGCGGGGGCTCCAGAAACTGAGGGGTTCGACCATCTGTGGGTGGATCCTAGTGGCTTTGAGGGGTGTCCAAGAAAGGAAATTTGGGTGCTGGGAGAGACTTACCAGTATCTTGGGGGGTTCTCAGATTCTGGGCCTGGTTTGCCCAGAGGTACCTCTCTGAGTCCTGTTCTACCTCGTCCCCTCCTGTCCCTCCTTCCCCTTATCCCACAGGTGCAGACCCATCTAGAGAACCCAACACGCTACCACCTGCAGCAGGCACGCCGGCAGCAGGTCAAACAGTACCTGTCCACCACACTTGGGCCCAAGCTGGCTTCCCAGGCGCTCACCCCACCACCGGGGGCTGCTAGTGCCCAGCCGCTCCCTGCCCCTGAGGCCGCCCATGCTACTGGCCCTACAGGCAGCGCTCCCAACAGCCCCATGGCACTACTCACCATCGGGTCCAGCTCAGAGAAGGAGGTACGTGGCTGCAGACAACCCTCCCATGCTCCACCCTCCAACTTCTGCTAACCCTCCTCCATATTTACTTCTGTCCCCAGATTGATGATGTCATTGATGAGATCATCAGCCTGGAGTCCAGTTACAACGATGAGATGCTCAGCTATCTACCTGGAGGCAATGCAGGACTGCAGCTCCCCAGCACGGTAAGGCCCCGAGATGGGAAGTTGGTTTAACTTAGCGCATCCCTGTGTCACTGAGACTACATCAGGATTGGCTATGTGTATAAGAGACCATGACTGTCACCTTGGATTGTATTAAGATAGAGAAGGAGACTATATGATGATAATGGGGCATAGCAATGCCCTGAGGCCTTTAGTTGGATTGCATGGAAAGGGTAGACCTTGTAGATTTTCTTTTTTTTAGAGGAGTGGGAAGGGGGAGAAAGAGAAACATCGATGTGAGAGAAGACACATCAATTGGGTTGC
>NW_005871244.1:1009718-1037822 GCF_000147115.1 Myotis lucifugus | reverse complement strand
ATGAACAGGCCAGGCAGGCGCTAGTCCCCGGCAAAGCAGGGTAGGTCCATTTGATCCTGTCCTCCCTTATTTTAAAAAAATTCATACTTTTAAAAAATATATTTTTATTGATTTCAGAGATGAAGGGAGAGGGAGAGAAGATATAGAAACATCAATGATGAGAGAGAATCATTGATTGGCTGCCTTGTGCACGCCCCACACTGGGAATCGAGCCCACAACCCAGGCATGAATGGAAATTGAATGGTGACCCCCTGCTTCATAGGTTGACGCTCAACCACTGAGCCTCACCAGCCTTATTGAGTCACCATGTGAAATTCCCTTGAAAGAGAAGATTCCTGCACTGAGTCAGCCAATCCTTGCATTAGGGGGCATGTCTTTGGGGATGTGTAGAGGGTCGGGAGCCTGGTTCTAAGACGGGGCTGAGCCTGGGGTCTGTTGCCAATCATCCTTTCTCTGCTATGCCTGCCCGCAGCTGCCTGTGTCAGGGAATTTGCTTGATGTGTACAGTAGTCAGGGTGTGGCGACACCTGCCATCACTGTCAGCAACTCCTGCCCAGCTGAGCTGCCCAACATCAAGCGGGAGATCTCTGGTAAGAGCCAGGCTTAGCCCCATGTCTGCCAGGTGTGGGGGTGGGCCTGGTTCTGGGGGAAGGGGTTTAAGCAGACAGAAATGGGAACTCGTTGCCCTCTTTTTCCACATGGCCCATGGTCCTACTCTCACCCCACTGCCTCTCATGTTGGGTTTAACAAATGGCCTATCACCATGGCTTCTTGAAAAATAGTAAAGAAGAATGGCATTTTTTGTTAATTCTCACCTAGGGATATTTTTTCCCATTGATTATTAGAGAGAGTGTGTGGAAGAGAGGGCGAGAGAGAGCGAAACAGAGAGAGAGAAACATTGATGTGAAGGAGACACATCAATTGGTTGCCTCCTGTACCCTGACTGGGGCCGGGGATCAAACCTGCAACCTAGGCACTTGCTCTTAACCAGGAATCGAACCCACGCCCTTTGGGCCAACGCTCTAACCACTGAGAACACTGGCCAGGGCAAGAGTGGCATTTCTTAAAAATATATTTTTATTGATTTCAGAGAGGAAGGGAGAGAGAGCTAGAAACACCAATGATGAGAGAGAATCATGGATCGGCTGCCTCCTGCAAGTCCCCTACTGGGGATCGAGCCTGCAACCCAGGCATGTGCCCTTGACTGGAATCAAACCCGGGACCCTTCAGTCCTCAGGCCGAAGCTCTATGCACTGAGCCAAACCGGCCAGGGCAAGAGTGTCATTTTAAAAAGGTCATTTCCCCTGCATGTGCCCACCAAAGCCTACCTCAGCAACACACACTGCCCTCCTTCTTTCCCATGCCCAGAGGCCCTGACTGCCTCCACTCTCTTCCAGAGACAGAAGCCAAGGCCCTTTTGAAGGAACGGCAGAAGAAGGACAATCACAACCTAAGTGAGTGAGAGCATATGCCCTTGCCACCATGCTCTGCAGCCCTGCCTCGCTCTGTGCCCCAGCCTGCCTTGGGGGTCCCCTCCCAGAAACAGCTTCCCAACGCCCCAATTTCTCCTCTTCCCTCCTTGGCCTATTGATGACTCTTTCCCACTTTTATCTCCCCCTCCTCCAAAGTTGAACGTCGCAGGCGCTTCAACATTAACGACAGGATCAAGGAGCTGGGCACCCTCATCCCCAAGTCCAGTGACCCGTGAGTCTGGGCTGGGAGCGGGGGACCCTGCTCTCCTAAAGTCACTCCCAGGGGGGGCCTACCCTGGGTGGGAACCACCCACAGCTCTGCTCCTCTGGCCCCTTCCCACTCATCTCTTTTCACCCTGAGCCAGCCCCTCACCATGTCTCCACCTACAATTTGAGGTGCGTGACCTTAGGGTCCATATGCCTCATCAGGTCCCTGCAGGACAGAGGCGCTTAGTTTCCTGCTTATTTCGTGCTTCCTGTATTTATTCAGAAAACATTGAGCTTCTGCTTTGGACCAGGTACCGAGCTAGGCCCTGAGGCCAGAGGGAATGAAACAGACAAAAATCCCTGACCTCAGGGAACTGATCATTTAGTGGGAGCAGCCAGACAGCAAACAAGATAAATAAGTAAAGTTCATGCAATTCTGATGAATGTTGTGGAGAAGAATAAAGAATGGGAGGAAGATGGGGGGGGTTGGGGGGAGGGTTCCAATTTGGGGTGAGGACCGAGGGGACAGCCAAAGGAAGAGAGGCAGGAGGTGCCTGGGGCAAGAGTGGTCAAGGAGGAGAGCAGACCTGGGCTGATAGCCCTGTGGTGAGAATGGATGTCCATGTCCTGGGAGCGCTGAGAAGCCAGAGCAGCTGTAGTGAGATGAATCCAGGTCAGAGGTGAGAGGAGCGGTCAAGGGACAGGTCAGAGAGGGCTTCAGGGCTTGGAAGGTTCCAGGCAGGGGATGAGCATCCCATACCCTTGATGTATCCCCACCTCAAGTTCTAGGCATGGGGTGGGGTGCCCCATCTACCTGGTGCAACAATCCAAGAGACTCCATGCACAGCACTCCCTTCTTTCCTTCCCCTCAACCCCACAGGGAGATGCGCTGGAACAAGGGCACCATCCTCAAAGCCTCTGTGGATTATATCCGCAAGTTGCAGAAGGAGCAGCAGCGCTCCAAAGATCTAGAGAGCCGGCAGCGATCCCTGGAGCAAGCCAACCGCAGCCTGCAGCTCCGAATTCAGGTCTGGAAGGGGAGGAGGTGGTGGCAGGGGTGAGGGGGCTTCCTGCAAGCAGAGGCAGAGGAAGAACAGGTCACAATTTCCCCTCCTGGCATACTTGGGAGATCCCAGGGCTTCCCGACTTCCATTATGATGATGATGATGATGGTGGTGGTGATAAGTAGTAAGCATACCATTAAAAAGAATAGTGATGAATATTGGCTAGTGTGCATTGCATTTATCTTGTGCCATGCACTGTGACAAGAGCCTTATCTCCATTTAGTAAGTTAATCGTCACAAGAGCCCAATGAGGCAGGGACCATTGTTATACCCATTTTACAGATTGGAACGCTGAAGCTCAAATTTGAGGCAACTTGCCTAAAGTTACGTAACTAGTGAGTGGTAGAGGCTGAATGTGAACCCAGACAACCTGCCCTCCTAACTGTGACATCCTCTGCCTCTGAGGGGCTCTGAACTCCATCTTATCCCACACCTACCCCCTACTTTTTGCAGGAGCTCGAACTGCAGGCCCAGATCCATGGTCTGCCGGTCCCTCCCACCCCAGGGCTCATCTCCCTGGCCACGACTTCGGCCTCTGACAGCCTCAAGCCAGAGCAGCTGGATGTTGAGGAGGAGGGCAGGCCAGGCGTAGCAACGTTTCATGCAGGGGGGGCCCCTGCCCAGGGTGCTCCCCATCAGCAGCCCCCAGTGCCACCCTCAGATACCCTTCTGGACCTGCACTTTCCCAGCGACCACCTGGGGGATCTGGGAGACCCCTTCCACCTGGGGCTAACGGACATTCTGATGGAGGAGGAGGAAGGGGTGTTGGGGGGACTGTCGGGGGGCGCCCTGTCCCCATTGCGGGCTGCCTCTGACCCCCTGCTCTCTTCCGTGTCCCCCACTGTCTCCAAGGCCAGCAGTCGCCGAAGCAGCTTCAGCATGGAGGAGGAGTCCTGATCAGGCCTCACCCCTCCTCTGGGATTTCCCCACCCAGAAAAGGAGGACAAGTCAAGATGAGGCCCTGCCTTTCCCTTCCCCTCCCATGAGACTGCCCTGCCCAGGTGTTCTGGGGGAAGAGATGAGGCCCCACCCCTATAACCAGGCAAGGAGGGGGAGTCCGGCACACACCACCCCTTTCCCACAGGCCCGGCCAGCACCATGACATCAGGGCCTGTCCCCTGGAGATCACAGCATCTCCTTTGCCCAGTGGGACCCACCCTCACCCAGGTGAGGGAAGGAGACAGGATGAGGTCTGTCCCTGTCCTCTGGGACTGTCCTAGCCAGGTCTGGGATAAGGGTGTGTCAGGATACTGTTCCATCCCCTCTCTTATGGTGGCCAGTCTACTCCATCCTGGCAAGGAAGAGGAGTCCAAATGATGGCGTTCCCACCCTGGGGACCATAACCCCTGCCCTGCCCAGGCCAGGAACAGAATGAGAATGAGAGCCGGACCCTTTACCTGGGAACTTGGGTCATGGCCTAGCAGTGGAAGAGCCAGTCTATGCCCCTTCCCTATAGGAACAGCCCAGCACCAGTATTTCAGGCAAGGAAGAGTCTGCAAGATCAGGCCACCATGTGGAGATCACAGCCCTTATTCCTCAGCAGCATCCCAGCCAAGCATTCCACTGCAGGGAAGAGGGTACTTAGGCTCCCTGCCTTAATCTGAAAGAGAACAGCTCTGAGTTAACCTTGCCCTTGGGAAAGGGGGTAGATTTTGAAATCTTACGGGTTGACATTCCAGACCGAGATCAGAAGTTAGAGTTAGACCCCTACCCTTGGGCAGAGTCCTGCCTCCTTCCTTGAAGGGCAGTTTGGGGAGGTGATGGGGAATAGGGGATACTGAGTCCAAGTTCCCAGAGCCAGCACCCATTACTTTTTTCACCGCATAGAGGAATAGGACGAAGAAAGGTGTCCTTCTGGGGATTTCCCCAGCCCTGGAAAAAGAAGCCTCTCCCACCTAGGTGGAGGCTTGGGGGAAGGGCTGTTAAATCCTGTACCCTTCTTTTGTTTATCTGATTTTTTACTGACCCCCCCCTACTCAGAAGTTGATCACCCCAACCTCTGGCCTCCACCCAGTTCTCCATTTGGAGGACTCTTCCCCATTTCAGAGTTATCAACAGACACTCCCCACCCATCCTCACCCCTCCTGTTATGTATACTCAAGATTGTCAGCTTTGGATTATTGGGGCCAAGTCCCAAGGATGGTGTACTGAGGGGTCTGTAGGTTTGTGATTAATAAATGCTAGGCGTGTTTGATGCGCTTTTAACTTTGGCAAAGAGTCTCCTGTCCTTGCTTTTGACTGTGCAGTGAGCATGGTTCATGCAGGCCAGGAGGAAGGAAGGTCCTTGGAAGAAATACTAGTAGATTTAAGAGAAATAGATGAAGGAATTTAACTAGAAATAAGGGCTGGAGGAAAACAACCTGCAAACAAAAGCAATCAATCCATAGCTACCCGTCAGACACTCCTTACTGTTGTCAAGAGCTTCACCTAATTTATTCTAAGGAATATTCAAGAAAGTGCTGATTCTTTTTTTAAAATATATTTTTATTGATTTCAGAAAGGAAGGGAGAGGGAGAGAGAGATAGAAACATCAGTGATGAGAATCATTGATTGGCTGCCTCCTACACATCCCACACTGGGGATCAAGCCCACAACCAGACCGGCAGGGGGGTGGCAGTTAGGGGCAACCAGACCAGCAGAGGGGGACAGTTAGGGTCAACCAGACCAGCAAAGGGGGGTTGTTGGGGGCAACCAGGCCAGCATGGGGGGCAGTAAGGGGTGACCTGGCCGGCAGCGGGGGGCAGTTAGGGGCAGCCAGGCTGGCAGGGGGGGCAGTTAGGGGCAATCAGGCAGGCGGGCAGGCAGGTGAGTGATTAGGAGCCAGTGGTCCAGGATTGTGAGAGGGATGGCCAACTGCTGGATTGGAGAAGGTGCAGGCTGGGCTGAGGGGACCCCCCTCCCGTGCATAAATTTAATTTCATGCATTGGGCCTCTAGTGTGTGTGTGTGTGTGTGTGTGTATATATATATATTTATTGACTTCAGAGAGGAAGGCAGAGGGAGAGAGAAGTAAGAAACATCAATGATGAGAGAGAGTCATTGGTCAGCTGCCTCTTGCACGCCCCACACTGGTGATCGAGCCCAAAACCCAGGCATGTGCCCTGAATGGGTATTGAACCATGACCTCCTGATTCATAGGTTGTCACTTCAACCACTGAGCCACACCAACTAGGCATAAAAGTGATGATTCTTATTTCTTTTTTCTTCTACCTAACCCCCGACTTCCATTCATGTTTTAAAACACTGAAGAATAGAATTTAAGTAACTATCTGAAGATATGCCACTGGGTAAATGGATGAAGAAAACGGTAACGTTAGGTGAGTGAGGGCTCTGGTTTGAAAAATGTCACTGAGGGTAGAGGGGGGCAAAGATTTTCTTGCAAGTTCACTTTTGAAACTGATAAGGAAGTGTGAAGATATCTGATGGCAGAGAGCACAGGCATCCCAGATGGGGTAAAGGGCAAAGACAAGCCATAGAAATCAGGAACAGGCAAGAAATTCCTTTTTGGAACAGATGTTGACATTTTGGGGGTATTTTATAAATAGAGGTGAACAGACACATCTTGAAGGCTAGGAAAAAATATTCCTGGAATTCCTCAACTAGACTCTGACTCCCAGGATAGGCATCAGGTCCTGTGTCTCCCCCAGCGGAGAACCCCTGATCGCCAAACCCAATTGATCCTTTGTTTTCCCCAGAAGACTGAGCATACTATTTTCTAGCCTATCATCACACTGTGACTCCTAATGCCTGGTTGTTGAATCTACCACCAGACTGGTGACTCCCTGATACCTTTTCTTTATTTTTTCTCCTCAAATTTGCTCTATTGATTTTTTAAAAATATATTTTATTGATTTTTTACAGAGAGGAAGGGAGAGGGATAGAGAGCTAGAAACATCAATGAGAGAGAAACATTGATCAGCTGCCTCCTGCACACTCCCCACTGGGGATGTGCCCGCAACCAAGGTACATGCCCTTGACCGGAATCGAACCTGGGACCCTTGAGTCCATAGGCCGACGCTCTATCCACTGAGCCAAACCGGTTAAGGCTCTATTGATTTTATGTTTTTAAAGAAGTTTATTGATTTTTAGAGAGAGAGAGATGAATGGACAGGGAGAGAGAAAGAGAGAGAGAAACATTGATGTTAGAGCACAATATTTACCGGATGCCTCCTGCACACCCCCTACTGGGGATTGAGCCCGTAACCACGGCATGTGCCCTTGACCTGGAATCGAACCAGCAGCCTCCCAGTGCATGGGACGATCCCCAACCAACTGAGCCACACTGGCCAGGGGCATATTTGCTTTATAAAAATAACATAATACCTAGAAGTGTTATTTTTAAAGTTTGTATTCTGAAATAATTTTAGATTTATAGAAGAGTTGCAAAGACATTAGAGGGAGTTTCCATATCCCTCATTCAGCTCCCCCTAATGGTAACATCTTACATAAACATGGCACATTTATTGATGCAAAGGAAATAACATTGGCACAGTACTAGAAACTCAATTTTAGACTTTATTTAGATCTTACTGTTGTTTTCCACAAATGTATTTTTTCTGTTCTAGGATCCAAGTTAGCATACTCTATTTGTGATCTCCTTCTGTGGAATAGATTATCACAATATTAGTGGCTAAAAACACATGCATTCATTAACTCCCAGTTTTTTTGTGGGTCAGGAATCCAGGCTGGCTTAGCTCTATCCTTTACTCAAGTGGCTCTGACCAAGGTGCAATCCAGGAAGATGTTGGGTAGGATTAAGGACTCATCTGAACGTGGGACTGGGGAAGGATCTTTTCTGAGCTACTATGGTTTATGGCAAGATTCAGTTATCTCCAGCCTGTTGAACTGGGAGCCTCAGTACCTTGCTGGCTGTCAGCCTGAGGTACCCTCAGTCATTGCCACATGTGCCTTTCCTTCCAGGAGCCCGCTTACAGCATGGTAACTTGCTTCATCAAAGCCAGCAAGTGAGAGAGTGAGCAAAACAAGGTACAATCTCATGTAATCTAATCATGGAAGTGACATCCCCTTGATGCTCAAGCATTCTGTTGGTTAGAATCAAGTTACTCAAGGGGAGGAGATGACAGAAGACTATGAATATTAGGCAGGGGTCAGTGAGAGGTCATCTTAGAAGCTCCCTACCACAAATACCATATTGCATTTAGCTGTCATACCTTCTTGATCTCTGACAGTTTCTAGTCTGTCCACTGAGACAGCCTAGACATCGTGTGAATGCAGAAGCAGTGAGAACATCTAAGTACCCAGCTCTTAGTTTCTAAATGTTATTATCTAATAAAAGGAATCAGGACTTCTTGGAGAAATGGCTGATTTTAAGGCCAGGGTAGGAAAATACAAGATGAGCCTGGAACATTGTGTAGTGCCAGAAAGTAAGAAAGTACACACACACAAAAAAAGATGGGAGCATGTCAGTCATAAGGCTCCAGGAGCCAACTTGAAAGAGCTCCCAATGGCCAAAGCTGGAACAATTTGAGCAACAACAAAAAAAATGATAGTATTGGATTATAGTCCAAAAAAAAAAAAGAAAAGAAATATCCATGATTCCATGGTGTATAAATAAGTGATATGATTGAATAAATAAATGTTGGAGATGGGACAACTCTTCCTTATGTAAGACTTCCAAATGATAAATATAGAAGGAATGAGGGAAATAGAAAATTGCCATTAGAATACCACAGTAATAATTGTTGCAGATCTAATCCACTAAATGCTAAAATTTGTAGATAAAACTTTAAGGTGAACACTCTAGTTGCACAGCCTCAAAGTAGCACCTCTAAAATATTTATTAAATACAGGCATACCTCAGAGATATTACAGGGTTGGTTCCAGACCATTGCAATAAAGAGAGTCATAATCTTTTTGCTGGGGGAAGGTCTTGTTTTGAATTTGTAAAAAATGCAATAAAGCCCTAACCGGTTTGGCTCAGTGGATAGAGCGTTGGCCTGCGGACTGAAGGGTCCCAGGTTTGATTCTGATCAAGGGCATGTACCTTGGTTGCGGGCACATCCCCAGTAGGGGGTATGCAGGAGGCAGCTAATCAATGTTTCTCTCTCGTCGATGTTTCTAACTCTATCCCTCTCCCTTCCTCTCTAAAAAGTCAATAAAATATATATTTTTTAAAAATGAAATAAAGTGAAGTACAATAAAACAAGGTATGCCTGTGTCTGATTCTCTTCCCTCTAAGAGATGGGCTTAATTCCCATTCTCATTTTTATTTTTTAAAATAATATTTTTATTGATTTCAGAGAGGAAAGTAGAGGGAGATAGACACATCAATGATGAGAGAGAATCATCAATTGGCTGCCTCCTGCACATCCCTCACTGGGGATTGAGCCCGCAACCTGGGCATGTGCCCTGACCGGGAATCAACCACTGAACCATGCCAGCTAGGCCCCTCTTCTCCTCTTGAATATGAGCTGTATTCAGTGACTTGCTCCTAATAACAAGAGTATGGTAAGGGCAATAGTAACTTCACAATGGAGAAATCGGGCAGACAACCTTAACCAAGAGATGAATGTTAACATCACCAATAATAAGACATGGCTCTTATGTACCCTACTCAAGGCCCGGTGCACAAAATTTGTGCATGGGGGGGGTCCCCTCAACCCAGCCTGCACCCTCTCCAATCCAGGACCCTTGGGGGATGTCCAACTGACTGGCAGTTAGACATCCCTCTCACAATCCTGGACCGCTGGCTCCTAATCATTCACCTGCCTGCCTGCCTGGTCACCCCTTACTGCCCCCCTTGCAGGCCTGGTCGCCCCCAACTGCCCCCCTCCCACCGGCCTAGTCACCCCTCACTGCCCCCCCTGCCAGCCTAATTGCCCCCAAATGCTCCCCTCTGCCAGCCTGGTCGCCCCTAACTGTCCCCCCTCTGCTGGCCTGGTTGCCTCTAACTGCCCCCCATGCTGGCCCGGTCGCCCCTCACAGCCCCCGCCCCCCGTCTCCCTGGTTGCCCCACGCAGCCTGCTTGTTCAGTCGTTTGGTCTTCCCTCACTAACCCCCCTGCTAGCCTGGTCATAAGCAGCCATCTTGTGAGGGTGTGAGGGTTAATTTGCATATTACCTCTTTATTATATAGGATGATGTGATACAATGAGAAGGACACTTCACTTTCATAGTATTCTTCCCCTACTTGAGGGACATTCTACAAAGTATTCAACCAATATTCTTCAAAAGTGTCAAGATTGGCTTGGCCAGTGTTGTCCCATGCAGCAGGAGGTCACTGGTTCAATTCTGGTCAGGGCACATGCTCAGGATTCAGGCTCAGACCCAAATAGAGGGCATGCAGGAGGCAGTTGATCAATGTTTCTCATCGATGTTTCTATCTCTCCCTCTCCCTTCCTCTCTGAAATCAATAAAACAATGTTTTTTAAAAGTTTCAAGATCATAAAAGACAAGGAAAGACAGGTTATGTATTTAAGCAAACAAAATTGTTTTTATCTTCATCTGTCAATTCTAGCTTGTTTTTTTTTTATTGTTCTTTGGCCATGAGACCAAAACTAGTGTCATACATTTATCAAGGCTCCCAGATATCCTATGCTCCACTGGATGGAGTGTGTTGGCTGAAAGAAAGGAAGCATGCAGTGAACCTGGCTGGTACCCTTTTCTGCCTGGGTCAATTTCAGAACCCTCTCATAGGGAAGTGGAGCCTAGGCAGAGAATAGTAATATAGCTGAGCTGGGGGTTGGGGGGACCAGATTTCAGGATTGAGTGTAGCAATCACGGTACTGGAGAAAAAGGAGCTTTGTAGACATGGGCTTCCAGAAGTTACCAAAGTGTTGTTTCAGGTCTTGGGCTAAATACTAGCTTGTGCAGGCTTTAGAGGGAGACACTGTGAGGCCAAGCAGAGATCAATCCTGGGCTTCTGTCAGCTGAATGGATGCTTGTACAGTTCTGACAGACATGGATATTTTTACTAGCTTGACTGGAGAGTCCTCACCCAGTACCCCAATGAGAAATAGAGACACCAGTAAGGCCCTGCCTTAAGAGAATGGCCACCTCAGGCCTAGAGTGGCTAGAGATCCTCTCTAAAATATCCTGAAAACATGCCTCCAAAGGATCAAGAGGAATTATGGGATTTAGAATGCATATAGATATAATACACATGACCGTAACACAAAGGACAGGATTTGAGATAGAAAACTATAGTGTTGCAAGGTTGTTGTTTTTTTTATCTCATATGAAATGGTACAATGTTAACTTTCAGTTGACTATGATAAGGATGGATTTTGTAATCACAAGGGAAGCCTCTAAAGAAAATAATGAAAACAGGTACAGCTGAAAAGCCAGTAGAGGAATAACAATTGAATATTAAACTATATTTGGTTAACTCAAAAGAAGGTGAGAAAGGAAGAACAGAGGATCAAAAACCAGAAGAAACAAATAGAAAACATAACAATGATAGAGCTTAATCTGCCCATATCAATAATTTCATAAAATATAAATAAGCTAAAAGCTCCCATAAAAGGCAAGGATTTTAAGACCAGAAAAAACAAACAAAAAACAAAAATAAACAAACAAAAACAAAACACAAGACCTAACCAGATCTGGGATTAGGGTAAAGCAAGTGAGGAACTTTCCTTGGGTGCAAAATTTAAAGAGAAGCCAGAAAATGCAGTAATCAGGTTAAATATTTTAATAAATATTGGTGATAGAGTCTTTTTAAAAAATGTTTCTATTGATGTTTAGAGACAGATGAAGTGAGAGGAATAGAGAGATAGAAACATTAATGAGAGAGAAACATCATTGATAGGCTGCCTCCTGCACACGCCCTACTGGGGATTGAGCCAAATACCCGGGCATGTGCCCTACCAGGAATGGAATCAATGACCTCTTGGTTCATGGGTCCAAGCTCAACTACTGAGCCACACTGGCTGGATGGTAATAGTCTTAAACCATATTTTGTCTATTAATATAGCCATTCCAGCTTTCTTTTCTTTGTGTGTTTTTTCCCAGCAGAATTATATGCTAAAATCTTTTAAATTTTGTTTTAGGTTTTAAATTATTTTCTTTTTCTTAAATATATTTTTATTGATTTCAGAGAGGAAGGAAGAGGGAGAGAGAGATAGAAACATTAACAATGAGAAAGAATCATTGATCAGCTGCTTCCTGCACACCCCCCACTGGGGATTGAGCCCACAACCTGGGCATGTGCCCTTGACCGGAATTGAACCCAGGACCCTTCAGTCCACAGGCTGACCCTCTATCCACTGAGGCAAACCAGCTAGGGTTAAATTATTTTCTTTTTTTAACAGCTTTATTGAGATGTAATTCACATCCCATTAAATTCTCCTATTTAAAGTTTATGATTCAATGTGGTAATCTATATAATAAAAGCCTAGTATGCTAAGCGTCTGACCGTTCAACCATTTGACCAGTTGCTATGATGCACACTGACCACCAGGAGGCAGATGCTCTGACCAGTAGGTTAGCTTGCTGCTGGGGTCTGGCAATCGGGACTGAGTGAGACGGGCCAGACACGCCCTGGAGCCCTCTCATGATCCCTCCCCAGCTGGACAACCTCCCACAGTCCCTCCCCGGCCAGCCAGCTCTGATCAGCCCTGATTGGGACTGGGCCAGATGGGCCAGACACGTCCTGGAGCCCTCCCGCGGTCTGTCCCTGGCCCTGATCGTGCACCAGTGGGGTCCCTCAGCCTGGCCTGCGCCCTCTGGCAATCCAGGACCCCTCAGGGGATGTCGGAGGGTCAGTTTCAGCCCAATCCCCGCAGGCCAGGCCGAGGGACCCCAGTGGTGCACGACCAGGCCTCTAGTCTATATATATAAAAGCCTAAGTGACCATTACGACCAAAATGACTGGAAGACCAATCGCATGACATGCACCAGGGGGCAGACGCTCAATGCAGGAGCTGCCCCCTGGTAGTCAGTGCGCTCCCACAGTCAACCTCCCATGGCCAGCCAACCTCCCACGGTCCCTCCCCCCCACTGCTGGCAAACCTCCCATGGCCCCTCCCCTTCCCTCCCCTGTCTGGCAGCCAGCAGGCCCCATCAAGCCTGGCCCCAATCAGGACTGGGCAAGAGGGCCTGATAGGCCCTGATCACCGGCCAGGCCTAGGGACCCCACCCATGCATGAATTTCATGCACTGGGCTTCCAGTACAAAATTATATATATATATATATGGCTAATATGCTGTGTCCGACCATCTGACCAGTCACTATGACGTGCACTGACCACCAGGGGGCAGATGCTCAACGCAGGAGCTGCTGAGCTGCAGTGACTTGGCAGCGGCGGTTCTCAGGTGACGCACCCCAAACCCAGAGAGGAGGGAGCCCGATTCCTTGCAGAGCTGCGCGATTCCACCTTCGGCCGTGGGTTATGTTGTTGCTGTGGCACTGTCGGACCCGAATCTGGTTTACTGCACACTTGCGTTTGCATTCCACACCCTGTACGACAGCAACTTTGCAGAGTGCCCTCTCACACTCCGGGACCCCTCAGGGGATGTCAGAAGGCCAGTTTTGGCCTAATCCCCACCTGCCAGAGGGATCCTGCTCACTCCCCAGATGCTGGGGAGGGACCACAGGAGGTTGGCTCCAGGGCATGTCTGGCCCATCTCGCTCAGTCCTGCCCCACCGGACACCTTCTAATTAATTTCCTTTCAATGTGCATGAATCCATGCACCAGGGCACCAGTATGCATATAATGGAATATTATTCAGCAATAAAAAGGAATGAAGTACTGATACAAACTACAGCATAAATGTACTTTGAAAACATTATGCCAAGAGAATGAAGCCAGTCACAAAAGACCACATGTTGAGAAGAAACCAAGATGGCAGCATAGGTAAACACTGGAAATTGCTGCCTCGCACAACCACTTCAAAAATACAACTAAAAGACAAAACAGACATCATCCAGAACCACAGGAAGGCTGGCTGAGTGGAAATTCTACAACTAGCAGGAAAGAGAAAAGCACACTGAGACTCAGAGGAGGTGCGGAAGTAAAGTGCAGAGGTACGGAGGCGCACGCGGCAAGGGCTGGCAACTGAGGACGCGGCTGTCTTTTTTAATTGGGAGGGAGTCATAAGCTCCCGACTGCCCTGACTCCAGTTCTGGGCGAGTCTCTGGGGACCCAGACTCATATGGGGAGAAACTGGACTGTCTGGCAGCGGGCAGAACTCGAGGGCGGCTTTCTCTCAGAGGTGCTTGCAGTGATTACCGGGACACTGAGACCCGGGGCCTCTTAGGGCAGGACTGAGGATCAGCCATAGCTGTTTGCTCCACTCTGTTGATTCCCTGAGACCCCGCCCCACCCAAGCTGTGCACAGAGGCTTTTGCATATGAATGCCCTGGCCCTTTGCAATCTAAAATTACCTAACAAACTGCAGCTGAATCAGAGAGACCTAGAACATCCCAAAAGAAGGCCCAAGGCCCCACAGCAGCTTGCATTGCTTCACAACTGGGCCTCATCTGGACACCTCCAAACCCCAAACAAAGAAGAAGAATCTGCAGATCTCTCTGTAGCTCCTGCGGGGTAGCCTCAGGCAGAGGCTAAATTAGCACCTCCTTAGAGATCCAAGAGCCAGTGTACCCACTGGTCAGAGTGGGACCATCCAGATTACAACTCCTCAGATCCATAAGGGACACACTCAGAGGGCAGACTCAGTGAGCACCAAAGCCCCACTGAAGCAAGGCTTGCCCCATAAGGGTGTCTCCAGCACAGAAGTTCTCCCACCGTAGACACAGCTGATTCTCACAGCCAATTGGCCTGGAGGTCAATTCCTCCCCATGATACCAACTACAATCAAGGCTTAACTACAACAAGACTGTGCACAAAGCCCACAAAGGGGTGCACCAAGAGTGTCCACCTCAGGTAATTGGGGAGGCTGAGCTACTGGGCCCTATAGGACACTTAGCACAGAAAGCCACTCTATCAACACAGGGAAGTAGCCAAAATGCGGAGACAAAAAAACAGGTCACAAATGACAGAAATGGAGGAAAGCAAACTACTGGATATAGAGTTCAAAACCATGGTTATAAGGTTCTTCAATAATTTTCTAGAAACCGCTGATAAATTTAGTGAGACCCTCGAGGATATGAAAAAGGACCAACTAGAAATTAAGCATACACTAACTGAAATAAAGAATATTACACAGAGATCCAACAGCAAACTAGGGGATCGCAAGAATCAAGTTAAAGATTTGAAATATGAAGAAGCAAAAAACACCCAACCGGAAAAACAAAAAGAAAAAAGAATCCAAAAATATGAAGATAGTGTAAGGAGCCTCTGGGACAACTTCAAGCATACCAACATCCGAATTATGGGGGTGCCAGAAGAAGAGAGAGAGCAAGATATTGAAAACCTATTTGAAGAAATAATGACAGAAAACTTCCCCTACCTGGTGAAAGAAATAGACTTACAAGTCCAGGAAGTGCAGAGAACCCCAAACAAGAGGAATCCAAAGAGGACCACACCAAGACACATCATAATTAAAATGCCAAGGGCAAAAGACAATGAGAGAATCTTAAAAGCAACAAGAGAAAAACAGGCAGTTACCTACAAGGGAGTACCCATACGACTGTCAGCTGATTTCTCAACAGAAACTATGCAGGCCAGAAGGGAGTGGCAAGAAATATTCAAAGTGATGAATAGCAAGAACCTACAACCAAGATTACTTTACCCAGCAAAGCTATCATTCAGAATTGAGGGTCAGATAAAGAGCTTCACAGATAAGGAAAAGCTAAAGGAGTTCATCACCACCAAACCAATATTACAGGAAATGCTGAAAGGTATCCTTTAAGAAGAGGAAGAAGAAGAAAAAGGTAAAGATACAAATTATGAACAATAAATACACATCTATCAACAAGTGAATCTAAAAATCAAGTGAATAAATAATCTGATGAACAGAATAAACTGGTGATTATAATAGAATCAGGGACAGAGAAAGGGAGTGGACTGACAATTCTTGGGGGAAAGGGGTGTGGAGGTGCAGGAAGAGACTGGACAAAAATCGTACACCTTTGGATGAGGACAGTGGGGGGGGAGGGTAAGGGCAGAGGTGGGGTGGGAACCGGGTGGAGGGGAGCTATGGGGGGAAAAAGAGGAACGACTGTAATAATCTGAACAATAAAGATTTAATTTTTAAAAAATAAAATAATTTTTCTTTTTTTTTTTTAAATATATTTTATTGATTTTTTACAGAGAAGAAGGGAGAGGGATAGAGAGCTAGAAACATCGATGAGAGAGAAACATCGATCAGCTGCCTCCTGCACAGCCCCCAGTGGGGATGCGCCCGCAACCAAGGTACATGCCCTTGACCGGAATCGAACCCGGGACCCTCGAGTCCGCAGGCCGACGCTCTATCCACTGAGCCAAACCAGTAAAATAAAATAATTTTTCTTGAGATAAAAAATGACCACATGTTGTATGATTTTATATGACATGTCCAGAAAAGGCAAACCTATAGAAATAGAAAGTGGTTACCTACAATTGGAGAGGAGTAGAAAGTGACTGCTAATGGGTACAGAGTTTCTTTCTGGGATGATGAAAAGTTCCTAAAATTGTGGTGATGCTCATATAACTCTGTGAATGTACTAAAAAAAAACATTGAATCATACACTTTTAAAAAATATGTCTTTATTAATTTCAGAGAGGAAGGGAGAAGGAGAGAGAGATAGAAACTTCAATGATGATCCCTAGCTGGTTTGGCTCAGTAGATAGAGTGTTGGCCTGTGGACTGAAGGGTCCCAGGTTCAATTCCGGCCAGGGGCACATACCCGGGTTGCAGGCTCGATCCCCAGGGTGGGGTGAGCAGGAGGCAGCCGATCAATGATTCTCTCTCATCATTGATGTTTCTATTTCTCTCTCCCTCTCCCTTCCTCTCTGAAATCAATAAAAATATATTAAAAAAACACACACGTGCAATCCAGGTATGTGCCCTTGACTGGGAATTGAACTCGAGACCTTTCAGTATGTGGGCCAATTCTCTAACCATTGAGCATGCTGGCCAGAGCATATTCTCATGACTTTAGATAAGACAGAGAAAGAAAATTCTGTGTGTGAGTGTGTGCTTGCATGTATTTCCCATGTCTATTCACTGAGAAGGCCTAGAAATAGATGACCAATGAGCTCACATAGGATACAGATTTGGTTTCACTTTCCATTTTTAAATATTTTTTTTGTAATAATTTCAGATTTACAGAAAAGTTGCAAAATAACAATACCTTTCATTCAGATGCCTCTTATGTTAACACTAGAGGCCCAGTGCATGAAATTCGTGCACTTGGGGGGGGTCCCTCAGCCCAGCCTGCACCCTCTTACAGTCTGTGAGCCCTTGGGGGATGTCCAACTGACGGCTTAGGCCCACTCCCCACAGGGAGCAGGCCAGAGCCGTCAGTAGGACATCCTTAGTGCTGCTGTGGAAGGCAGGAGAGGCTCCCGCCACCGCCACTGTGCTCGCCAGCCATGAGCCCAGCTTCTGGCTGAGTGGCGTTCCCCCTGTGAGAGCACACTGACCACCATGGGGCAGCTCCTGCATTGAGCGTCTGCCCCTTAGTGGTCAGAATACATCATAGCAACCAGTCATTTTGCTGTTTGGTCAATTTGCATATTAGCCTTTTATTATATGGGATTTTGCCACTTTTCCTCTATCATTCTGTCTTTGTCTCATTTTCTGTCTCTCTCTAGGTCTCTCTCTCTCTCTCTCTCTCTCTCTCTCTCTCTCTCTCCATGTTAGGGGTCCCCAAGACCATGCACAGGTTTGGTGATTCAGTAGGAGGACTCATAGGATTCAGCATATAGTTGTACTCAACTAATCTTTATCACTGAAAGGATAAATACAAGATAAGAGCAACAAGATAAAAAGGACACAGGTGGAATGTGGAGAAATCCAACACAGGCTTTCTTATGGTATCCTTCTCCCTTGAGCAAAGGAAACAGGCACATAGGACAAAGTCTGGAGGAAACCAGGCACAAGCTTTCAAGAGTTGCTTCCCAGTGGAGTCACACAAGATACATTTAGTTCCTCCAGCAAAGAGTTATGACAATGTGTCTGTTGTGTTGTATATCAGGGAAGTTGATTAGAGACTCACTGCCCGAGGTTTTCACTGAGAGCTGGTCATGAGACACCGTCTACCTAGCTTGTACCGAAATTCCAGACTACCTGAAGGAATGCAGGTACTCTGCATAAATCACACTGTTTATACAAACTGGTTAAGCCCAGTGAACCACTCTTATAATTTAGAAAAGGTTTTATAACAGTGTAGGGAATTGTTTACCAGCCAAGTTTCCAGATGCTAGTCAAGGGCCAACCTTGCAATGAAGTCTTTATAAGGCTAGGCAGTCTCAGGCCTACTGTGTTAACTCTTTCCTGTGCAAAGACATATGAGAAAGACATTTTCCTTATATAATCACAGTATCCTTATAAAAATCAGGAAATTAATACTGATACACTATTATTGTCTATTTTACTGACATTATTCGAAGCTTCCCAGTTGACCCACTGGCATCCTATATAATAAAAGCCTAATATGCTAAGTTTCTGGTTGTCCAGTTGGCCATTCAACCAACCAAAGCATAATATGCTAATGATATGCTAAGGCTGCTCAATGGCTCGCTATGATGTGCACTGACCACCAGGGAGCAGACACTCTGACCAGTAGGTTGGCTTGCTGCTGGGATTCAGCTGATTGGAACTGAGTGAGACAGGCTGGACATGCCCTGGAGCCCTTCCTCGGTCCTTCCCTGCCTGGCCAACTTTCTGCATCCCTCTCTAGACGTGATCGTGCACTGGTGGGGTCCCTCGGCCTGGCCTGAGCCCTCTCGAAATTTGGAACCCCTCGGGGGGCGTGTCGGAGAGCCAGTTTCAGCTCCATTCCACAGGCCAGGCCGAGGGACCCCACTGGTGCACAAATTCATGCACCAGGCCTTTAGTCCTTTATAATAATTTTTTTTTCCTGGTACAGGATTAAATCCAGGATCACATGTTACATTTAGCTGTCATGTTCCTTTAGTCTCCTTGAAACTGGATTACTTCCTCACTTTTTCTTGTTTTTGTTTTTATGACTTTGATGTTTTTTTAAATTTTTAATTTTGTTAATTCTCATCTGAGGTTTTTTTCCCTTTGATATTTAGAGTGAGTGGAAGGGAGGGAGGGAGGGAGGAGAGAGAGAGAGAGAGAGAGAGAGAGAGAGAGAAACATCCATCAATGTGAGAGAGACACATTGATTGGTTGCCTCCCCTATGTGCCCCAACTAGGGCCAAGGAGTGAACCTGCAATCCAGGTACATGCCCTTGACTGGGAATTAAACCCGTGACCCTTTGGTGCACGGGCCTACCTCTATCCATTGAGTTTCACAAGCCAGGGCATGTCTTTGATGTTTTTGAAGAGCACATACCTGTTATTTTGTAAAATGTCCCTCAGTTGGAGTTTGCCTGATGTTTTCTCATGATTTAGACTCGGGATATGAATTTTTGGCACAAACACCACAGAAGTAATGTGTCTTTGTCAGTAAGTCACATCCGGAAGCAGGAAATATCAGTTTGTTCCCATATTGTTTGTGTTAATGTTGTCCACTTGGTTAAGGTGGTGTCCACTTTTTCCACTGTAACGTTATCCTTTTTCCCATTATAATTAAGAGGTAATTTGTGAGGCGATCCCTTTGATACTAGGTAAATATAGTGTTCTTCATCACATTTTTACCCACTATTGTTAGCACCCATTGATGATTATTGCAGAAGTGGTTGTTAAATAGTAATTTTTTAATTCCAAAATTTCTTCTATTTATTTGTTGGTGTTCCTCTATAAGGAATAGTTCCCCCTTGTCCATTTATTTATTTAGATTAGTTTGGACTCAAGGATTCTTTTTAGATGCTAATTCATTTAATGGATGGTAAAGCAAGATGCTCCAGGCTCATCTTGTACTTTCCCGGCCCCAGCCCTGGCATCAGATGTCAACAAGAAGCCCTGGTTCCTGTTAGTGAAAAGTGGTAATTAGAGGAGAGAAATCAATGAGAGGCACATGAATTAGAAAAGAATAAAGATATCTCTGTTTTCAGAGATATGATTTTATACCTGGGAAACGCTGGAGAATCAATAGTAAATTAACTCTAACAAGAAAAGTATTCACCAAAGTGACAGGATATAAAAATTAACATAGAGAAATCAATGGCCCTAATATATATACAAATAATAACCAGTTAGAGGATATAATAATAGAGAAACCCCTATTTATAATAGCAACAAAGAAGATAACATGCTTTAAGAAGAAACCTAAAAGGAAATGTGGAAAAAAATTATGTGCGAAAAACTTTAAAATGTATTTGTCAAAACCCATCTTTACAGCACACACACACAAATGTATTGTATGAGAAGTTAAAAAAAATCAACCAGGAGGTCAGGGAATCCCATAATAGAATGAAGACTGTGAAAACATAATCTAACTGTGTTATAAATAAGCTCACTGAAGGACATGGGGAGAAGACATGCTGACCTAAGTAACCTTGGAAAAATGATATTTTACTGGAAACTCCAAGGCTAAAGACAAAAGGAACCATAGAAAAGCAGTTAAACTCAATTTTGATAACGTTGTTTCCCACGGGGTACAGGTTAACAATTCTGATATTGTCATACATGCCTACTGGGACTGAGCCATTAAGTAAATGGGTGGTGGATGGCTGGATCCAGCTTTCTCATGGTTGGAGTGGGAGGCTACAGAGAGCAAAAAAGGGAAGGCTATCTCTCTCCCTCCCTGTCTGTAAAAAATCAGTAAAATATATTTTTTTAAAAGGGAAGGCTAGAATGAACCATGTGGTACTGGTATGAATTCATGTTTTATCTTAAAGTATATAGATGAATAGATGTGAAAATAATTTCATATATATATGAGTTAGTATACATACATCTATTTCCTAGCTCCTAGGATCATAAATATGGTAAAAAAAAAAAAATAACTGTCACACTTACCTCTCCCTTAACTGCCTAAAGGAATTTAGATAGGGAGCCCAACCCAGGAAGAGAACTATTACCAGAGATAACTTTTTATCTGAAAGACTTACCTTCATAGCAGGGCCAACATCTGATTACCAAACATCTGCTCTTCTCATTTCCTGTGAATTGCCCTCCTTACCTTTGAAGTCCCAGGCTCTTTCCCATTCCTTAGCTCAGGATGGCATATAAGCTTCAATTGCTTGACTTCCTTTGGGTTTCATATTTTTATGGGATTCCCATTTGTACAAAATTAAATTTGTTTTTCTCTTATTAATCTGTCTTATGTCAATTTAATTTTTAGACCAGCCAACGAACCTAGTATATATGACATCTGAAAACATTTTCCCACAGCAGGCAAATCACTTACACCTATGAAAATGAGAAAACTACAATGAGATGCCATTTCTTACCTCTCAGATCAGAGAAAGAATTTAAATATGACAACACAGTCTGTGAAGAAGCTGAGGGGAAACAGGCATTCAAATACATTGCTACTGGGAATGAAATTGGAACAGCCCTTTTGTGAAGGAACTTGGGAATACCTAATATATATATATATATTTCAGAAAGGAAGGGATAGGGAGAGAAAGATAGGAATATCAGCCCTAGCCGGTTTGGCTCAATGGATAGAGCCTCGCTTGTGGACTGAAAGGTCACGGGTTCGATTCCGGTCAGGGCACATGCCTGGGTTGCAGGGTCGATCCCCAGTAGGGGGCATGCAGGAGGCAGCCAGTCAATGATTCTCTCATCATTGATGTTTCCATCTCTCTCTCCCTCTCCCTTCCACTCTGAAATCAATCTACACTAATAAAATACAAATATGCTAATTGTACCTTCGCTATGCCCATCAGCCAATCAGAAGAGTATGCAAATTAACCAAATAAAGATGGCCGTTAAATTTGCATACTGCAGGCTGGGTGGGAAAGCGTGATCCGCCTCCTGCCCTGCCGCCATCCGGGCCTCCCCTGTGCAACCGGGGCAGTGGGGCGGGACAGCAGCGATCTGCCACCGCCCCACTGCCATCCAGGCCTCCCAGGAGGACCTGCTCCCAGGTCGCTGTGGCGATCCGCGAGCAGGAAAGCGCAGCCCACAGGTAGCACCCAACAAGGCCTGCTACCAGGTCGCCCTGGCGATCCGCGAGCAGGAAAGTGCGGCCTGCAGGCAGCCCCCAGCTGGACCTGCTCCCTGGTTGCGGTGGCCATCCGCGAACAGGAAAGCACGGCCTGCAGGCAGCCCCCCTCAGGGCCTGCTCCCAGATCACCGTGGCGCTCCACAAGCAGGAAAGCGTGGTCTGCAGGCAGCACCCAGCACGGCCTGCCCTCGGGTCTCTGCGGCAATCCATGAGCAGGAAAGTGTGGCCTGCAGGCAGCACCCCACCCTGGCCACAGTTCAAGGGAGAGAACAACACTCAGTGGAGGCCAGAAGCCTGAGAGATCTACACAGAGGGGCGCCTGCTCCAAGCCTCCACGGTGTAGCTGGGGGCAGGCCCCCAGCAGACACACACACACACACACACACAAACACACACACACAAACACACACACACAAACACACACACACACACACACACACGGGGCACCTGCTCTGAGCCTCCGATGTGGCTGGGGGCAGACCCTCAACAGGGACACACACACACACACACACACACACACGGGGCACCTGCTCTGATCCTCCGATGAGGCTGGGGGCAGGCCCCCAGCGGACACACACACACACAGTGCCTGCTTTGAGCCTCCGACGCGGCTAGGGGCAGGCCCCCAGCGGGGACACACACACACACACACACAGACAGGACGCCTGCTCTGAACCTCTGGTGCCAGACTGTGGCCGTCAGTAGGACATCCACTGAGGGCTCCCGGACTGTGAGAGGGGCAGGCTGGGCTGAGGGAACCCCATCCCCCAGTGCACGAATTTCGTGCACCAGGCCTCTAGTAAAAATATAAAAAAAGAGCCGTAACCGGTTTGGCTCAGTGGATAGAGCGTCGGCCTGCGGACTGAAAGGTCCCAGGTTTGATTCCGGTCAAGGGCATGTACCTTGGTTGCGGGCACATCCCCAGTAGGGGGTGTGCAGGAGGCAGCTGATCGATGTTTCTCTCTCATCGATGTTTCTAACTCTCTATCCCTCTCCCTTCCTCTCTGTAAAAAATCAATAAAATATATTTTTTTAAAAAAAGAGTCTCGATTTGGGATCTCACTACTTTTAAAAATATATATATATATAAAAAAAGAAAGGAATATCAATGATAAGAGGTTGATCAGCTGCCTCCTGCACATCCCCTACTGGGGATCAAGCCCTCAACCCAGGCATGTGCCTTTGACCGGAATCAAGCCCTGGATCCTTCAGTCCCTAGCTGATGCTCTATCCACTCAGCAAAACTAGCTAGGGCAAAACTTTTATACTTTTTTGATGTACCAATCCTATTTCTATGAATTTACCCTGAAGATACACCTCAGATAATATGAAAATACATATATAGACAAGGGTATTCTTTTTGGCATCTACACTAATCAAAGACAAAGATGCTAACTGACCGTACCTTCGCTATGCCCCAAGCCACGCTCACCAGCCACTCAGAGCGACTATATGCAAATTAACCCAACCAAGATGGCGGCTGGCAGCCATGGAGCTGGAGCAAGCAGGAGGCTTGGTTGCCCAGGCGATGGAGGAAGCCAAGCTTCCCGCCTGCCCTGAGCTGGCTGTGGCCTCCGCTCATAGCAACACAGTTTCAATTATAGAAGATAAATAATTCCCAGATACCTGCTTCCAGCAAGCCTCCACTGGGAGCTTGGGTAGCTGTGGGCCGTGGCCAGCCTGCAAACAGATATCAGCCCCTCACCCAGGATGGCCCCAGCCTCATGGGGTGAGGGTCCCTGCTGGGGGGCTTAGCCAGCCTGAAAATGGCCCTCAGCCCCTCACCCAGACTGGCCAGGCACCCCAGGAGGACCCCCCACCCTGAAGGAAATGTGGCCAGCCTGCAAATGGCCTTCAGCCCCTCACCCAGGATGGACAGGCACCCCAGTGGGAACCTCCACACTGAAGGGGCTGTGATCAGTCTGCAAACAGCCATCAGCCCCTCACCCAGGCTGGCCAGGCACCCCTGGGGGACCCCCACCCTGAAAGGGCTGTGGCCAGCCTGCAAACAGCCATCAGGCACTCACCCAGGCTGGCCACACCCTCATGGGTGAGGGTCCCTGCTGGGGGGCTTGGCCAGCCTGCAAACAGCCATCAGCCCCTCATCCAGGCTGGCCAGGCACCCCAGCGGGGACCCCCACACTGAAGGTGCTGTGGCCAACCTGCAAACAGCCATCAGCCCCTCACCCAGGCTGGCCAGGCACCCCAGCGGGACCCCCACCCTGAAGGGGGTGTGGCCAGTCTGAAAACGGCCCTCAGCCCCTCACCCAGGCTGGCCAGGCACCCCAGCAGGACCCCCACCCTGATCCGGGACACCCTTCAGGGCAAACCAGCCTGCCCCCACCCATGCACCAGGCCTCTATCCTATAGAATAAAAGGGTAATATGAAAATTGACCCTAACAGCAGAACAACTGGGAATGACTGGTCACTATGACACACACTGACCACAAGGGGCAGATGCTCAATGCAGGAGCTGACCCCTGGTGGTCAGTGTGCTCCCACAGGGGGAGCTCTGCTCAGCCACAAGCCAGGCTGACTGCTGCCAGCACAGTGGTGGTGGCGGGAGCCTCTCCTGCCTCCTCAGCAGCGCTAAGGATGACTGACTGCAACTTAGGCCTGTTCCCCGCTGGCAAGTGGACATTCTTTTTAGGGCTGCCGGGCTGCCAGAGGGATGTCTGACTGCCAGCTTGGGCCCAATCCCCCGGGGAGTAGGCCTAAGCCAGCAGGTGGTCATCCCCCGAGGGGTCCCAGACTGTGAGAGGGCACAGGCCAGGCTGAGGGACCCTCCCAAGTGCACAAATTTTTGTGCACCGGGCCTCTAGTTGTTTATAATTGTAAAATATTGGCAACTACCTACATGGGCAAACATAGGAGAGTGGTTAAGTTATGATACATCTACAAAATAGGGTACTACATAGTGGAGAGAGATTATCAAATAGACAATGCAGGTATCCTATTCTTCATGTAGGATAAATAAGATAATATACATGTATCTGCTCATTTGTGCCAAAACCACAGAAAGGATAAACCAGAAAGTAAAGGGATTGGTTACTTCAACAAAGGTGGGGAGTGCAAAATGGAATTCCAACAGAAACAATGAAACCCAACTGTATTTCAAATGAATCACACATCTTCATTGAAGGCGGCGGGGAGGGGTAGAACTAACTCAAGTAACTTTTAAAAATATTTTATTGATTTTTTACAGAGAGGAAGGGAGAGGGATAGAGAGTTTGAAACATTGATGAAAGAGAAACATGGATCGGCTGCCTCCTGCATGCCCCCTACTGGGGATCGAGCCCTCAACCCAGGCATGTGCCCTTGGCCAGAATTGAACCTGGGACCCTTCAGTCTGTAGGCTGACGCTCTATCCATTGAGCCAAACCAGCTAGGGCAGGGCTATGTTTTATTTTATTTTTAAAATATTTTTATTGATTTCAGAGAGGAAAGGAGAGAGAGAGAGCGATAGAAACATCAATGATGAGAGAGAATCATTGATTGGTTGCCTCCTGCAGGCCCCCTACTGGGGATCGATCCCACAACCTGAGCATGTGCCCTTGACTGGAATTGAACTCAGGATCCTTCAGTCCCAGGCCAATGGTCTATCCACTGAGCGAAACCAGCTAGGGCATAAACTTATGTTTTAAAAATATGTACACCTATACCAAAACATAAAAATAGATATAGGTGTGTGTACACATGAATTAGAATACACACATACACTTCATAGCTCTGTACACTGAAAGGGCCTAGAAACAATTACACTTCAGTAGCAATGAAGGCTGGGAAAAATGTGTCTGGAGCATCTTGTAGTGACAGAAAAAAAAATGATATGGGCAAGTCAAAGGGACACAGAACTCAATTTGAAGGAACTCCCACTGGCCAAATCTGGGACAATTTGAGGGTCAAAGGAAATAATTATAGTGACTGATTATAATTCATTGAAAAAATAAGAATATGAGTCTACAGACATAAATACATACATAAATGGGGGAGAAGAGAAAGCTCTTCCTTACAGTAAAACAGCAACTATTAAATATCAAAGGAATGTTGGTGTTAGGCAATCATCAACCAATGCTAAAGCTCATGGCTCAAAAATTTTATAGAGAGGTAATGATAAAGCAAATTTGGCAAAATGTAAACAATGGACGGATCTGGGTAAAGTGTACATGAAATTTCTTTGTGCCATTCTTGCTTTACGTTTAAAATTATATCAAAATTAAGTTCCCTCTCCCCTGAAAAATAAATAAAATAGTGAGTGTCCTAGTACTGACATGTTGCTGCTAACCATACTATTTCTTTATTTCCCAAATAAAAACTACTGTTGGCTAGCGGGGGGTTGCAGAGAGGGGCCAGAAAGCACAAGAGATGCTTTTTTTCAAAAACTGATTTTAAAGAGAGGAAGGCAGAGAACCATCAATTCCTTGTTCCACCCATTCATGCATTCATTGGTTGATTCTCTTGTGTACCCTGAACAGGGATCCAACCGGAAACAGTTGTTCCACCCATTCATGCATTCATTGGTTAATTCTTTTGTGTCCCCTGACCAGGGATCCAACCGGCAACCTTGGAGTATGGGAATGACGCTCTAAAAAGAGCTCCCTGGCCAGGGCCCACAAGAGGGGCTTATAATGCGCTTTAATACTTAAATTTGAATATTCCTGGTGTTTCGCCATCCTGTTTTTGTTTCTGTTTTGTTTTGGTTTTTAATGAAGCTTTTTCGTTTGATTCACTGCTATTCTTCTCGGGTATTTTAAATTTATTGGTAGTGAGGTCTTTTACTTAACAGGATGTACATCATCACGTTAAGAAAATCAACGTCAAATCTAAAAAAAAAAAAAAAGAAAGAAAAGAAAAGGGACAAGGGCTTCACAGGAGGCGGGATTCCCCTTTCGAGTCACCGGGGGAGGGCGGGAACAAGAGGAGGCAGTGCTTCCGCTTTCATTTCTCAGGTTATTAAGTCAACCATTCTCATTAAAGGAGAACCGTGGAAGGGTGATTTTCTGTCGGCAAAAACTTCCTTCCCGACGAGTCCACCCATGACACAGGGAGGCCATAGTGTCGCATCAAAATGGATATTCTATGAGAGCTCGAACGCTAGACCAGATGACCTAGAGCCTGGTAAAACATTAAATTACAATTAATCAGACCTGTCAGTTTCATTCTTTTCTCTCCGTCTCCAAAACGCTGAACTTCCGGAATCGATTCCTCCCCCTCAATTCCCGGCCAGTGGTTCGGTCCCACCCTCATTATGACAGTAGAAGGAGCTGCGTCTGCGCATTAAGCTGTTGGGGGGGGGAGGGGGGAGGAACATGGCGCAAGCTCTGTCCGAGGAGGAGTTTCAACGGATGCAGGTGCTGCTCACCGGGGAAAAGACCACCGGGCTGGGCTACTGGGGGCGGAGTAGAGAGAGATCAGGCCACAGGCTCTGAGATGGGGTTGGTTGGGATGGACCTTGAGTCTAAGGGGTTGGTCCGGAGAAGGGAAACTGAGGCTCTGAGTGGTGAGGCTATTGAATTCCGAGATACTATTGGGCTCTAAGGGGTTGAATTCTGTGAGCTCTATGGGCAGAGGAAAGAGTCCTAGAGTGGGGGATTCGTTACTCAGACTTGGAGGAGATGAGACCTTTGGCCTGTGTGGGAGGACACCACGGGTGGATGATGATAACGTTAGGGTTCGAGGGGAGATCCTGAGAGGGAGAAACCATTTTGTCTAGAGAGGAAGGAAGTGGGCGTTGGGTCATTTACGTCATAATGGGGGGAGCCCTTGAGAGGGCCATAACATAACCCGCTGGGAGGTGGACATATTTGTGGGAGATACCATTGTGCCAGGGGGTTGGGGAAAGACCCCACATGTTATTGTTCCTGGGAAGGGGAGATCCTGTGTGTGGTGCTGGTAGTGGATCCCAAGAGGGGGCAGGTACCATTGGATGATTAGGGGTAATTACACCTGGGGTAAAGAAGTCCCTGAATGAGTAATACCATTAATTCATGTTAGAGAGAGGACCAGAGGAATGATACCTTGGACCACAAGAAGTGGAGATCACTGAGCTTTGGGGAAGTACCCTAACTGGGTACTGTATCCATTTGATTATTTTTTTTGGAGGGGAGCAGCTCTGAGATGGGCTAAAAGGCCAGAGTGGGCCATTGCTGAGAAAGTTCTTTACTGGGAAAGACCATTGGGTTGGGGGGGGTGACTCTGAAAGTGGGAAACCCTGAGTAGGGTCCTGTGGGAAAAAAAGGAGGAACTCTGAGGGAGGACAGGTCTTGAA
>NW_005871244.1:988857-1009596 GCF_000147115.1 Myotis lucifugus | reverse complement strand
CAGGTGGGTGCCAAGGGTGTACCAATTGGATTAGACTGTGGGAGACAGCTCACTGGGTCAGGGAGAGGACAGAGGCAGGAAAGATTCTGCAGAGGCCACTCCCTCTGACCTTTAGCACAGAACCAGGTGGGTGGAGGCTGGTGCATGGGAGGGAAAGATCCTGGTGGAGTAAGGGAGACTGGTTCTGGGAAAAACTGGCATCAGGGCCCTACAAGGTTGGTAGGTAGCTGAATGCTGTTTGACATGGTTCATACTTTACTTTCCCTCAATTCTTGAAAGGGGACTGGACATATTTTGAAAGCCTTTGGGGGTTGGGACCCTGACAAGCCCTTTTTTACTCAGTGAAATTGGTCAAGAGACTACCAGGCCCTCTCCCCTTGGGAAAGAGGAAAGAAGGCAAGCCCCTGCCCCCTGCTCTGGCCAAGAGGATAGATACCCTCACTCCTGACAGAAAGACAGTCAGAACAATGTTTAATGTGTGACATGGTCAGCCAGGAGAAGGGAGGAGGAGGAACTTTATCCTATGGGCATGGAGAGCCATGGAACACACATAAGCAAGAGCCTGACTAGATGAGTGCATAGTGAATTGGAAGAGATGGAAGCAGCAGGGAGATAAAGAGGTTCAGCTGGCTGTGATTATAAATAGAACTGGAGAAAGTGGGGTAGGGGCTGAGAGTCTGGAAGCTTTTTTAGGATGCAGGATGCACAAGTCTTAAGGAGCAACTAAAAAGGCACAAGGAGGGCAGCAGGGTCTGTGGGGCTCATGGGATTGGTACCCTCATGGTGAGGTTAGGGGCATATTCCTGATCAAACCATTTCCCTTCTCTGCTTCCCCACTCAAGGCTCAGCTTCTGGAACTCCGAACAAACAACTACCAGCTTTCAGATGAACTACGCAAGAATGGTGTTGGTGAGCCAGAGGGTTTCAGAGGGGGGTGGCTTGGGGGACAGAGGCTAAGGGAGAACACCTCAGAGGCCTGGTGGGAAGACCTTTCAGCTCCTGGCCACTGACTGTGGCTAAGACACCCTGCTTTACCCACACCAGAACTCACCAGTCTTCGACAGAAGGTCGCCTACCTGGATAAGGAGTTCAACAAAGCTCAGAAGGTAGATCCCTCCACCACTCACCCACCCATGCTTCCCTGTAGGCATCTGACTCATTCATCGCTCCAGTGAGCCCCTCTGTGAACCAAATCTAATGTTACATACTATCATTAGTCATTCAACAGATTCTCATGAAATCTCTTTAGTTTTCTAATTTCATCTAATCCTGCTTAATTTATCGATTAATTTTAATTTACTCTTAATTCATTTTTAATTTCAATTACATACTTATTCTCATTCACAAACATTTAACTAAAGAGTCAAATCTAGTGGTAAATCTGCTTTGAATCTTCCTCCTCTCCTCCACTCTCCTGCCTTTTGCTCCTACTTTCCATCCTTGTTCTGGTCCTGTTGGTAAAGTGAGACTGAACCTACCATCTCCAGGCCTCTGAAGATGAGATAGCATATAAGCTATTGTGGCCCCTCAAGGCATTCAAGGCCCTCCTTTGTCTCTTTCTTCACTGCTATGTGTCTATGCATACCACATTGTTATACATAATGTGTGCTCCAGAAATACATGTTAGATGAAGGAATACAGAATGCAGAAAGTCGGGAAGCTGGGCTTTTCTTTGGTAGGGTGCTGATTTCCCTGCCTGACAATGCCCTCAGCTGCTCAGCAGTGGAACAGCAGTTTCCCTGCTGCGTGACAGGGATCCACATAGACCTGTTTGGACAGATGTAGCAATACAGCCACAATGTCTGAGCCTGGAGACCCAACCCATGAAGGGTTAAATACTAAGACCCACGAACAGCCTCAAGAGCTTACTAAGAGAGGAAAGGATGGAAGCAGAATGCCACTCACTGCATCATTCTTGTAGGCTACAAATTGTCATGCAAGCTACCATCCCCCAACCCCTGTTGACATTGTCCCCCCTTGACACTCGTCCCTCTCTGTTTACCTTTTCTCTCTCTCCCCCCGCTCACCTTTAGGCACTGAGCAAGAGCAAGAAAGCTCAGGTAAGGGGACCCATGATGGGTGAATGTGTCTGGGAGACTGTCTTAGCAGGGATATTGCTGTATGCTGGGATCTCCTAGTACTGGCCTTTCTCTGTGTGTACACTTGCATCCATGACTATCATTTCACTGCCATATGTTACTGTGTCTGTCTTTGTTTACCTGTCTTCATTCATCTTTCACCCTGTGCTTCTCTCTGTGTCTTTCCTTCTCCCTTTCTTTTTATCCTTCTCTCTGTCTTCATTTCCTCTCTCTCTGACTCTTGTTTCTCTCCCCAACCTTCTCTTTGTCTCTCCCCCACCTGTACCTATCTCTGCCATCATTTCTCTTTTCTTTATCTCTCTTTCTGACTTCTTGTTTCTCTCTCTCCCATTCCTCTCTCTTCCTCACACATTTCTTTCCCTGACTCCCTCTGTCCTCTCTCTCTGTTCTGTTATCCTTCTCTTGGTCTGTCTGATCTTATCTCTCTGTTATCCTACCTTTTCTTTTTTCCTTTCTCTCTCTCCATCTCTCTCTTTTCCCCTATCTATACCCTTCCCTATCTCTCTCTACCTCCTCTCTCCCCTATTTCTACCTACCTCTCCCTTTCCTCCCACTCTTTTTGACTCATGTCTCTCTCTCTCTCCCTCCCTATTTTTTCCTTCTCTCTACCCTTATACCTGTCTGTCTCCCTCCCTGTCTCCTCTTTTATCTCTCCTGGCATCTCTTTCTCCCTGTATCTCCTGATTTCACCTGTCTCATTCTCTGTACTCTATTTTCTCCCCACCCATGTCATTTTCTCCCTCTCTCTGTTCCTTTGCCCTACCTCCACATCCTTTCTGCCCCTGTTGGAGACCTGGTCCATGTCTGCCACTGCAGGAAGTCGAGGGGCTGCTAAGTGAAAATGAAATGCTGCAAGCAAAGCTGCACAGCCAAGAGGAGGACTTCCGCTTGCAGAACAGCACACTTATGGCCGAGTTCAGCAAGGTGCCTGGGATAGCCGAGGGGGGTCTGAGGGGTTGGAGCCACTGGGACTGAAGCTGCAAGGCAGCTGAGGGCTGTTGAACAGGGGCTGGCCCTGGATCACTGTCCATGGTGCTGAAACAAGTCCTAACTTTCTGTTTGGGGGGCAGTGGTTTGACAGATGGGGCTACCTACTGGGCTGTGATTAGAAGACTCCAAGCCCTGAGGTCAACTGTTTCCTGACCAAGTCATTCCTTTTCTCTGAGTTTCAATCTCCTTGTGTATGTTTGGGGCTGATGCTATGGAACCCCAGAATGTTGGTGGGTAAAGTTCTTATGTTTAACATAGGCTGGACAGATATTCAAGCTACTTCCCTTTTTGCTTCCTGACATGAGCCTGGTGTTCTAGTTCTACATAATTCATCCTGGGTTGGATAATTCTATCTCCTCAGCGATTTTGCTGTCCTGGCTACATCTAAACTTACTAGGCAGTTACAGACATTATATTTTGTTCCTTGTCTCTATTCTGTATTTCTGCTCAATGATTTTCTAAGTTTTTAGTGTGTTTTAAGGAAAAATGTATCATGACAACAAAATGACATTTCCAAGGCTCCACATGAGACTGTAGTGCTTAAGACCTTAAAAAAACAAATAAAACACACCAACCTGTAAGCAGGTACAATTCCAGGAGAGGTGACTTAGCAAGGAGTAGTTAAGAGCCAGGAGGCCTAGATTAAACTCTTGGCTTCTCTTTTACTAACTGCAACCTTGAGCATGACACTTGATCTGCCTGTTGCCTGGCTCCCAAATGGTTAAAATGAAAATGATGATAATGACAGTACCTACCCTGCAGGGCTTTTGTGAGGACTGAATGGGTAGATGTCTGTAAACTACTTAGAACACAGCCTTGCACATTGGGGCAGAAGCAGGTGTTCCTCCATAAATCTAGCTCATGTTCCCCAGCACCTACCCTGGGCTAGGCCCTGGACCAGGTAGAGAACCTCCTTCACACTTTTTCTCCTGGGAACTGGAAGTGCTCACAGAGACACCTATGTTCCAGGCTTGCCTCTCGTCACCTATTTGCCAAGATATTTCAGTTCTGTTGTTACTTCAACAAATCATTATTTAGCATCTGCTGTGTGCTCTGTGTTATGGAAATAGTTGTGAGAGGCATAAAATGGTCCCCACTCTTACATTCTGGGGGTAGGACGGGGAGCTTACATTCTGGGGGTAAGATTAGTAAACAAATAATAGTAGTACTGATAGCTAACAGTTATATAGTGTTTACTGTATACCAGGTCCTGTTTGATGTGCTTTACTAGTATTCCTATTTAACAGATGAGGAAAACTGAGGCCCAGAGAGAGGAAGCAATTTGTCCTAAGGTCACACAGCTAATAAATGGCAGAGTAGAAATTCACATTCAAGCAGTCTGGTTTCAGAATCTGTGTTTTAACCCCATATTACCAAAGAAAATTTAATTGTCAATTAGAATTTATGATCCAGAATTTTTCAGAGCTTTAAGAAATTAAAAACATTAGTTAAATTTAGGTGTGATCAGTGCAGATAAGAAAGAATGAACAGAGTACTGTGCTAGAGAGTATTGGAATTTCAAAAAGGTACCAAAAGGTACAGAGAGTATTGGAATTTCTGTGTTAGGGGATACCACTGGAAAGGTGACATTTGATCAGAGCACTGAAGGATACTAGCCAGTCGTGAAGAACTGGATTAAAGGAATAATGTTCTGGGTAGAAGGTATCCCAGGCAATGGGGGCATTGCAGGAGGCAGCCAATCGATGATTCTCTGTCATTATTGATGTTTCTATCTCTCCCTTTTCCTTCTTCTCTGAAATCAATAAAAATATATAAGAAGAAAGAAAGTATCCCAGGCAATAAAATAAAAATTCTCTGTGGGTCTCAGTATTCTCATCTGAAAATGGGACAAAGGATCTTGTCAGATCAGCTGTGAGAAATGTATTTTAGTCAGGAGTTAAGGGGCTGGCTTAGTTTTATTTGCATTGTACACCTCTCCAAGGCCAAGGGCTGACGATATGGGGCTATGGGCAGTGCTGGCCCCGGAAATGCCCTAAAAGCTGTCTGTGGTGCCTAGGCTCCCAGACACAGACCCTACCACAGAAGAGGGATGGCGGTGGGGCTCTCCGTGATGCAGACATCTTGGACCAGCAACTTCCAGAGGAGCCTGAGGTCTTGGATTACGATTGTGAGGTTGGAGTGGGCAAGCAGAAAATTGTTCTCAGTATTCTCAAACTTCTGTGGCTGCCACTTAACAGATGTGTGAATTTGAAAGTCGTTTAACATCTGTGCCTCAGTGTTCTTATCTGTGAAGTGGGGATAATGAATCATGAGAGCATTACATCACAGGAGTGTTATGGGAATGAAATGAATTAAAAAGTAAGTGCATGGGCCAAGTGCTTTGTATATTTCAGCAAATATTCTGATTCTCTGCCTTTCCACTACCTCGCTCTTCCCCTGCTCAGCTCTGCAGCCAGATGGAACATCTGGAGCTGGAGAACCAGCAACTGAAGGATGAGGCTTCCAAGGCAGGGGCTGCCCAGGCTGGGAGCGTTGTGGATGGGGAGCTGCTGAGACTGCAGGCGGAAAATACAGCCTTGCAGAAGAATGTGGCAGGTATGTGGAAGCCCTCCTGGGGATGTGTGGGACCTTGGGGCTTGAGTAGGGTGTTTTCCTCCTTAGAATAGGTGGAAAGGCTTCAGAATCAAGCTTGGCCCTGCCGTGGACCCCAGTGTATGACTTTGGACAAGTCATTTCACCTCTCTGAGCCAAAGATTCCTCATTTACAAAGTGTGTGTAGTGATGTCTATCCCATGAGCAACTGTAGTAGAGATAAGAGGTGGTACATTTCTGAGTTTTCTGAGTTTAGTTCAGTGCCTAATACCTACCAGATTTTACAGATTAGCAAATAGAGCATCAGAAAGAAGATGTTTGCTAAACAGAGAAGGGGAATGAAGGAATGGTGGGGAGATTCTAAGCCTAGATTGTCAGTGGGGTCTGAGAACAAAGCTGAGAGAAAACTTGATAGAATGTGGGAGGGTTCTGATATGTGGATTTTTGGAGAGCAGCTGGGGATTGTGGGGTTGTGGGTGGTAGTTTGGTGACCAGGAGGGAGACTGTAGAATGTGGCCAGGGATCAGGAGTTCATAGGAAAAATTCAGCTCTAAGTAGGCAGTGGAAGATTGTGGGCATGACCTTGGAGGGCTATGGGCAGGGCTTGGGAAACAAACTTGGTCTAATTTGATCATAAACAGGATTTCAGTAGTTGGTGGGGCTTAAAAGATTTGTGATTTGTGTGGATGGGGCTGAACCTTTGTTTTGTAGGCTTGTGGTCTTTGGAGCAGAGTCTCTGCTACCTGAGGGGTCAAAGCTCGATTCACCCTCTATTTGACACATAGCAAGGGTCTTCGAAGATCACCTTATGCATCATATATCTCTGTTCTACCCACTAGCTCTGCAGGAGCGCTATGGGAAAGAAGCTGGGAAGTCCACAGCTGCCATTGAAGGCCAAGGGGACCAGCCAGAGGGCCAAACCCCCACCGTCTTGTCCCCCATGCCACTGGCAGAGGTGGAGCTGAAGTGGGAAATGGAGAAGGAGGAGAAGAAATTGCTCTGGGAGCAACTACAAGGCTTGGAGGTGAGTTTGGGTTAGTTGGGGTTGGGATGCCAGGCGGTGGGCAGATGCCCTAGCTCTGCTCATGACCCCATGGAGATGATTGTGACATCACAGTCTCATGGGCAGATATATTTGGGAGCTGGAGGGCAGGGGAAAGCACAAGCCTAACCTCCCCCTTGCTTATGACAGCCCCCTCCTTTTTCCTTCCCTGTAGAGTTCAAAGCAAGCCGAAACATCCAGGCTACAGGAAGAACTTGCTAAGGTAGGACTGCCAAGCTTTCCCTGGCCTTTGCCTGATCTCCTTTCCTACCTGCCATGCTTCCCCCAGCAAGAGAAAAGCTGGCTTAGTACTCTCTCATAGCCTCAGTTTTGTTGTCTGTGAAACAGACTCTAGCGTTAAGTCTCAGAGTTGCTTTCATTATGGAGTGGGCTAATGTAGTCCCACTACGTCTTGTACATGGTGGGCCCCATTCCTTTATTCTGTGTCCTCCCAGCTCTGCTTGGTCATCCATCTATCCATCAATCTATCCATCCATCCATCCATCCATCCATCCAAGAACTTATAGACTGCAGGTTCTTATCTTAGGAATTGGAGACCCAGTGTTGTGTAAGGCAAGCATGATCCTGCTTTCCAAGCCTTCCAACCTAGCCATTCTATTATGTAGCCATTGGTCAATATGTTGGGGATGTAAATTCTGGGAGATCATATTTTTGTTGCTGACCATCTGGGCAACCAAATGACTGAACCCTTCTGGGACTCAGTTTCCATGAGATAACAAGTAAATTCAGCTTCCAAAAAGAACTTAGCAAGAAGTATCTGTAAATGTTAAGTGTATTTTTGTCTTTACTAATATTATGGTTGTTATCACTTGTTTGTACCCCCTTCCCCACCCTAGCTCTCAGAGAAACTGAAAAAGAAGCAAGAAAGGTAAATTTCTTTTTTTCCGGAAGTGGGGGAAGGGATTTGGTGGGACTAGGGAGGACTGACTTATGGCACTGATTCAACTATGTCTGTCTGTATGTGTCCAGTTTTTGCCGTCTGCAGACAGAGAAGGAGACACTATTCAATGATAGCCGGTAACTACCAGGGTTGGAGGTATTGGTGGACAACAGGGACAGTGCCCACCAGAATTAACTGGGTCAGAGCTGGGAGATTGGGCCTTAGATCATGGTCAACGTACCCCTTCCCATCACCTGTAGGAACAAGATTGAGGAATTACAACAGCGGAAGGAAGCTGATCTCAAAGCTCAGGTGGCTAGAAATCAGAAGCTGCAGCAGGAGCTCGACGCTGCCAATCAGGTGAGGGGCTGGGTTCTGAGGTCGCTAGGATAGGGACCAGGGCTGGGAGGCCAGGGAGCTCTTGGTCTAGGGAGACTAGTTGGAAAGTCTAAAATTTCTTGTGTTAGAAATATAGGGACTGGATGGGTCCTGGGCCTTCCAAGAGCTAAGAAAATGGGAACTAGGGAGCCTCAAGAGCCCTTGGAGCTGGGCTAGGAGCCCACATGAAGCAGAGATCTCAGAGGACTGAGGACTTGTGGCTATATGCCACAAGTGTGGATGAATCTGCAACTGGGGAGTTGGAGACAGGAGTCTGGAGAAATCTGTGATCACTGGGAACTAAGACCAGGAGTTGGAGTGAGTCTGAACTCCCTGGAGGTTGGATGACTTTGAGATCTATGTGGGCTGGGTAGATACAAGACTTTCAAGGGTGAGACTGTTGTGCCTGGAGGCTGAGTGCATTTGAGACCCTCAGAGTATTGGGTCTGAAGCACCTAGGAAGTTGGGTCATGTGGGCTGGGTGGTCCTGAGACCCTGTGGAGTATGAATAGAAAACTGGTGAGGGTGAGACATCCAGCGACTGGAGCAAAAGTCTAGTTGGGTCTGAGGGTTGGGCTTGGGTGACTCTAAAACCTCCAGGCTTCCCCCTAGAGTAGGTGAGTCTGAAGTCCTATGGGTTGGGGAATATGGTAGCTTGTGGGTTTAAGGCTGCTAGAAGCTGGGGACAGAAGTCTGGGTAAAGTTGGGTCTTCAGTTAGCTAGGTCTGAAGATTCCCAGAGACTGGGGACCAGAGTGGCAGATGGTGGGTGGGATTTTTGGTCTGAGACCTCACTAGGAGCTGGAAACTAGGAGACTTTATGAGTGTGAGCCCTCTAGAGTCTGGGGCTATGATTTTGGGTGGATCTTAGACTCTTCGGAGTTAGGATATGGGGGTTGAGTATATCTGAAACCCTTTGAGGTTGGAGTCTGGAATCTGGGTGAAGCTCTAGTCCTTGAGGGCTGACTGTGTTTGAGAATTGGGGGGCCTCCAAACTGGAATCTGGGTGAGTGTGAGACCTTTCACAGATGGGGCCTTTCACAGAGTGAGTTTGAAATCACCAGGAACCTAGGTGTTTTCTGAGGTGCTTGGAACTGGGATATAGGGGTGTCTGAGGCCTCTGGGGGTAATTGACCTAGAGTCTGGGTGAACCTGAGATCTCTGATGGTGGGTATTTTGAGATGCCTAAATGCTGGGAACATGCTTTCAGGTGGTCAAAAAGGGAGTCTGTGTAGTTCTGTGTATCCCAGAGGAGGCTGAGATCTAGAATGGCCTCCCCTGATCTGGTCCCCACAGAGCCTGGCAGAGCTAAGAGATCAGCGACAGGGGGAACGGCTGGAACATGCAGCAGCTCTGCGAGCCCTACAAGATCAGGTACATCATACTGGTGGGCTCAGCGAGATGGGGGCAAGGGTGGGGCAGTACAAGTGGGTATTGTACAGGCAGGCAAGGCCCCAGGGCTTCTGCTTTTCCTAGTTGTGGTTCTTCTCTCTCTGTGTGTGTGTGTGTGTGTGTGTGTGTGTGTGTGTGTGTGTGTTCCGTGTCTTTTCTTGCCTGTCCTCCTATTCTGGACCCACTCTCACCTGTTGTGGGCGTGGGACCAGGTGTCCATCAAGAGTGCGGATGCAAAGGAACAAGTAAAAAGACTTTTGGCTGAGAAAAGGGCCTTGAGGATTAACCTGGCTGCCCTGGAGCAGGTACAGGACAGTTGGGAGCCCTCGCTGATCCCTTCCCAGTTCCCCATCTCCCTCTGCTTCTGATTCATGTTGGGGCAGTGTAGTCCTGACCATGCAGTTCTTCCACCTCTGTTTCTGTTTCATTCTCAGCTTCTTTCTGTTGGCTTCCCGCCCTCTTCTTTCTCACCATCTACCCCTACTTCTCTTGCATTCTAGTTTCTCTCCAGCACAGTACAAGAAAGGGACTAGTCTCAAGTGTACACTCTGAATCATGTCTATCTGTCTATCTATCTATCTATCTATCTATCTATCTATCATCTAGCTAGCTATCTATCTATCTAGCTATCTTATCATTTATCTATCTATCGCCATATAGCCACCACCCAGATCAAGACACAGAGCATTTCTGTTTTTTCTTTTTCATTTTTTGGACACAGAGCATTTCTGCACTCCAGAGATCCCTTCTGCCCTTCTCAATGTATATACTTCCTCCAAAGTAACCACTCCTCTGACCCCTAGCAACATAGATTAGTTGTGTTTGTCCTTTAACTTTATGTAAATGGAATTATACACCCATTTTTTGTGCCTGGCTTCCATCTTGCAGCATTATATCTGTGAGATTTATTCATATGTAGCACTGGTTTGTTCCTTTATCTCTGTGTACTATACCATTGTATGAATATACCACGTTTATCCATTCCCCTGTTGATCTTTCTCCCACTGTTTTTCTCTTTGAAAGTCTTCCTCTCCTGGCTCTGTTTCCTCTTCCCTCCCTGTTTCCTTGGAACTGGGAGGCTCACACCCTGTGACTGGCCCCCAAAGGCACCTTTTAATCCATTTCCCATCACCACTACTTTCTCTAGATCCAAACAGCAAAGACCCAAGAGCTGAATATGCTCCGGGAACAGACTGCTCAGCTGACATCTGACTTGCAGCTGCGGCAGACTGAGTATGAGCACCTCATGGGACAGAAAGATGACCTCAACTCCCAGCTTCAGGTGACACCTCTGGCCGTAACCTGCCTTCTCCTAGTTCCCCTTTGCTGGCTTAGTGGAGTTTGCAATGAGGTGCAGTGGGAAGACTGTGCAGTTAGGAAGACCTGGTTTCCAGTGTGGCTCTCTAACGTATTAGCACGTGTGTGTTCTAGACCAAGTTGTTTCCCTTCTCTGAGACTAAACTTCTTCAGTTAGTTAGGAAAGCCATTCTGATTCCATAATAGACAGTAGAACAATAGTGGTTTCTACTGAATAAGATAGAAGTTTAGTTTTCTCTCATGTAAGAGTCTAGGTAGGAAGGCAGCAGGGATGGGACAATGGCTTCTTTATATATATATATATATATATATATATATATATATATATATATATATTCCTTTATTGAAAGGAAGGGAGAAGGAGAGAGAGATAGAAACATCAATGATGAGAGCGAATCATTGTTCAGCTGCCTCCTGCACGCCCCCTACTGGGGATGGAGCCCGCAACCCAGGCATGTGCCCTTGGCCAGAATCGAACCTGGTACCCTTCAGTCCGCAGGCTGACGCTCTATCCACTAAGCCAAGCCGGCTAGGACGGGACAATCGCTTCTGATCCATCACTAATGACCCAGGTTCTGCCTACATTGCTATTCTGCCATCTTCGACAAAAGACTATCTTGGCATCCAAGATGCTTGCTCAAGCTCACCTGCCATCATGTTTGTATTTCATCTGAAAGGAAGGAGGAAAGGGAGAAGGGCCCAGCATGCTCCTTCCCTTTACAACCTATATTATACTCACCACTTTTAATTCTGTGGCTGCACCTCATTGTGAGGGAGGCAGGGAAACATCAGCTAGACCACCACGTGCCCAACCACAAAGTCTGTTGTTAGGGAAGTAAGGGAGAATGAATACTGGAAAGCAGCTAGCAGTCTGTCCTGTTTCTCATGTAGAAATGCAGAGGACAATGCTCACTTTACAGGGTTTAGGGAGAGGTTCTACTGGAAGTGCCTACCTCTTGGGGGCTCTTTATCAAACACCCCCTTTGTCCCACATTAGGAGTCATTACGGGCCAATAGTCGGCTGCTGGAACAACTTCAAGAAATCAGTCAGGAGAAGGAACAACTGACCCAGGAACTACAGGATGCTCGGAAGGTGGGCACCTCTGGGAAGACTGCAAGAGGAGGGATTAGCCTGGTTCACGGGGATGGGCAGGTGATGTGGCCCAACTCATGGGGAAAGGAAGGGGTGGAAAGTGACCAGTTCCATGAGGATGGGTGAGTAACAGCCAGTTCTGTGGGGCTGGGGGAGAGGTGGAGTTTGGCTTGTTCCTTGGGCCAGAGGAGAGGTTAGTGGGCCTTCTTCGGGAGGATGTTGACTGACATCCTCCTGCTTCACCTTCCTGGTCCCCAGAGTGCTGAGAAGCGGAAGGCCATGCTGGATGAGCTAGCAATAGAGACGCTGCAGGAGAAGTCCCAGCACAAGGAAGAGCTAGGAGCTGTCCGACTTCGGCATGAGAAGGAGGTGCTGGGGGTGCGGGCCCGTTATGAGCGCGAGCTCCGTGAGCTGCATGAGGACAAGAAGCGGCAGGAGGAGGAGCTCCGTGCCCAGATCCGAGAGGAGAAGGTGAGTGGGTAGATGATGATGCACATCCACCTTTCAAATAGGAGGAACATAGCACTGCTGATGGTGTGGGTGAGGTGCCCACTCCTCCACCTACCTGGCCCATGACAGTCTGTCCTCTCCCAGGCCCGCACTCGGGAACTGGAGAGTCTCCAGCAGACAGTGGAAGAGCTTCAAGCTCAGGTACACTCTATGGATGGAGCCAAGGGCTGGTTTGAACGGCGCCTGAAGGAGGCTGAGGTGAGTTGGGGCCTGGTGAATGAGGCACAGGGCCTGGTCGGGGTACATGAGAAACCAGGGAACAAGGAGTGGTCAGGCCTTGGAACTTTCTGAGATGCCCTGGCTCACTAGCACAGCCTAGTGGAGAGCATCAGGCAATGGCCATCAATAAGGCAGAATGTTGCCCTAGCTGGTTTGGCTCAGTGGATAGAGTGTCGGCCTAAAGACTGAAGGGTCCCAGGTTCAATTCTGGTCAAGGGCATATGCCTGGGTTGCGGGCTTGATCCCCAGTAGGGGGCGTGCAGGAGGCAGCTGATCAATGATTCTCGCTCATCATTGATGTTTCTATCTCTCCCTCTCCTTTCCTTTCTGAAATCAATAAAAATATATATTAAGAAAAAAAAGAATAGCCTAACCAGTTTGGCTCAGTGGATACAGCGTCGGCCTGTGGACTGAAGGATCCTAGGTTTGATTCCAGTCAAGGGCATGTACCTTGGTTGCGGGCACGTCCACAGTGGGGAATGTGCAGGAGGCCGCTGATCGATGTTTCTCTCTCATTGATGTTTCTGACTCTCTATCCCTCTCCCTTCCTCTCTGTAAAAAATCAATAAAAATATATTTTTAAAAAAGAATAGAAATATATTTTTAAAAACATAGGGCAGAATGTCAGATCACATTTGAAAAGGCACCTTTTCTGAAATCATACTTCTGTCAGGAAATTATTGTAATATACTCATTTTGTTCAAACAAAAGCTTTTTCTGCCGTTTTCTGGCAAACTCATCATAATGCATGAGCAACAGTGTCACAGAGCCGGGAGGAGCAAAAATGCTGGAGCCAGTCATTTGCCTGGGATTGAGTCCTGGCCGGGCCACTTTCTAGATGTGTGACCTTGGCCAAGTTTTCTGACTTCTTTGTGGCCTGTATTCATCATCAGTAAAAGAGGGATAACAATAACACCTACTAAGTATTCTGGGGAGTATGTAAAATGAGAACATATGTAAAATCCTTCCAACATTCGTGGCTTGCAGTAATGCTGTGTTGTGTGTGTGTGTGTGTGTGTGTGTGTGTGTGTGTGTATTTCAGAGAGAGGAAGGGAGAGAGAGAAAGGGATAGAAACATCAGTGATGAGAACCATAGATTGGCTGGCTCCTGCACGCCCCCTAGTGGGAATCTACCCCATAACCCGGGCATGTGCACTGACTGGGAACCGAACTGTGTCCTCCTGATTCATGGGTCCATGCTCAACCACTGAATCACACCGGCCGGGCTTATTAAATAAAATGTAAATGCAAATGTCAGTCTTGGATGTGAACAGTACAGCTCTAGACGTGACACTTCTGTGTACTGCCTAAAGGCACACAGTGTTCCCTGCAGGAGTGTCTTTTCTGTGTATCTGGGGCTCCCTGCTGTAGTCCCTCACAGGTGTCACTGGGTGTGGTGGCCTCTGGAGTTCACAGCCAGATCTGGGACTTGTCTTGTAGGAATCCCTGCAGCAGCAGCAGCAGGAACAAGAGGACGCCCTGAAGCAGTGTCAGGAGCAGCACGCCAAGGAGCTGAAGGTGCCTATTGCATGGTGGGATTCCTCTCTGGGGAGGGAGAGGCTCTGGGACTGTCTCCCAAGTTGAGGCCTGAGCTGCTCTCTGCTTTACAGAACAAGGAAGAGGAACTACAGGGTGTTCTGGATCAGCTCCAGCAGGCCCAGGAGGAGCGTGACTCCCACCTGAAGACCATCAGCAACCTGAAGCAGGTCGCTGTTTCCTCTATGGTCCCCAGATGCACCCCAGGCCTCAGCTTGCAGTCATGGGGCAGGGAGGGAGCACAGTGCATGCAGCCCTTCCGGCACGACCAGCCATACTTTCTCTATCACGCAGGAGGTGAAGGACACCGTGGATGGACAGCGCATCCTGGAGAAGAAGGGCAGTGCCGCGGTATGAGGGGGAGGTGTCCCAGCACAGCCCCTCCTGCTGTGCATCCCCCCACCGGTGGCCCTGCTGGGCCTCAACCCCCATCTTCCCCCTGTTCCCCCAAAGCTCAAGGACCTCAAGCGGCAGCTGCACCTGGAGAGGAAACGGGCGGATAAGCTGCAGGAGCGGCTGCAGGACATTCTCACCAACAGCAAGAACCGTTCCGGTAAGGGAGGCACACCTCGGGAGGCTGAGGCCAGGGCGGCAGGGCTCGGGCCTGAAGGCCGAGCTGCTTCTCGTACCTCACTCTTGAACTTGATCTGTTTTCCTTCTCTGTGCCTGCCTCTCTGTGTTTATCTTTCTCTGCATTATCTCTTTCTGTAGTCTCCATCTCTCTCTTTGCTGTATCTCTTCTCTGTTTCTATCTCTCTGCCTCCTCGCGTCATCTCTCTGTATCTGCCTTTCTCTCTGCGTTCTTTTTCTAGTTCTCTCCTTTCCTCCTCCCGCCTTTTTCTTTTTTGTCTCCCTTTGTCTCTTTGTCTCTTTCTCTCTGTCTGTCTATATCTCTATCACCCTGCTTCCCCCACATGTGTACTCCCGCACCTCATCCAGTGTCTCTAAATCACTTATATGCATCCTCTCATCTATAAATATGGACAGTCCGGCCGGCGTGGCTCAGTGGTTGAGCAATGACCTATGAACCAAGAGGCGGTTCTATTCCCAGTCAGGGCACATGCCCAGATTGCAGGTTGCAGGCTCGATCCCCAGTGGGGGGCGTGCAGGAGACAGCCGATACATGATTCCTTGTCATCATTGATGTTTCTATCTCTCTCTCTCCCTCTCCTTTCCTCTCTGAAATCAATAAAAATGTACATTATGTATATATGTATGTATAAATATGAACTGAGCCTCCAAGCCCATGATCAGGGTCCCCGATAGGAAAGCCTGCAAGTCTTGGTCCTCCAGGAACTCCAAGCTGAGCTAGGCGGACAGGGGGACAGACTCACAATCAGACAGCAACACTGTGGTGTGATCATTATGCAGCTAAAGTCCATGTTATTTCTGCCACTTAAGCCAGAAGATGCATCAACAAAAAAGAAACTATTTGAGTTGCTTTGGACTTTTTTTTTTTTTAAGAAAGAAATGGCCTATAAATATGTTTAAATAAATAAATAAGATGCATTGATAGCTCTGGTGCAGCTCCCATATCACAGGCTTGGAGAAAACTGGCTCCCTGTCCCGTCACAGCCATCCTGCTCTTGCTGGAGATGCTGGGGGTATGGCGTCAGCCCCCCCATCCTGATACCTCGCAGCAGCTGCAGGCTGGAGGCCTAAGCACAGTGGCCCTGTTTTCAGTGACGCGGCAAAAATGAGTGTCTCTCACACTAAATCAATGTCTCTCCTAGACACTCTGTCTCCTGAAGTAACCTCTTTTTATAGAAGAGGAGTTTGCTTTCTGTTTTGTTACAGATTAATGTATGAATCAACAAACATTCTGGGCATGTGCTATGCATTCTCCTTGTTTGTTAGATGGAATTCAGACTTAGATGCCTGGCTACGGGAATTCTCTCCATCATTTCCTCTGTTTCTGCTCTGATTCGTGTCCTTGTCCAGGGTCTCTGCCTCTGTCACCTGCTCCAGCTTGCTGTCTCTCTGGTTTTCTCTCTGCATGTGGGTGTTCCCCTGTGCCCTCTCCAGCTGTCTGTACCCCAAGTCTGAGTGCGCATGCCACTTTTATGCCTGTGCTGCATCACCAACTTTCTCCCCATTTTTAAAAATATATATATTTTTTATTTCAGAGAGAGAGGGAGAGAGAGACAGAAACATCAATGATGAGAGACAATCATGGATCGGCTGCCTCCTGCACGCCTCACACTGGGGATCGAGCCCGCAACCTGGGCATGTGCCCTGACCGGAAATCGAACTCTGATCTCCTGGTTCATAGGTCGACGCTCAGGGCTTTCTCCCCATTTCTTCACCTTTGTTTCTGGTGTGCGTGGCTTTGCCAAGAGAGGCAACTCCCTTTTCTGATTCTGCCTCTCCTTATCTTTCTGTCTGCCTGAGTATCTTTTTGCCTTTTTCCATCTCATCAAATCGATTTCTGCCTCTTCCTGCCAGTCGCTGCCCTGGGGACCTGGGGGATTGGAGCTCAGGTTTCTCTTCCCTCTCTGCCCAGGCCTCGAGGAGCTGGTTCTCTCAGAAATGAACTCACCAAGCCGGACCCAGACTGGGGACAGCAGTAGCGTCTCCTCCTTCAGTTACCGAGAGATCTTGCGTGAGAAGGAGAGCTCGACCATTCCAGCCCGGGTAAGGGTCAAGGAAGAGCCTACAGCTCCAGCTGCTCCTACCCAAATTCTGGGGCCCTCCTTTTCCCCTTCACTGCAACCACCTCTTACTCTGGGCCCAGCACATCCATTTCCTTGTCAACTTTTCCCCAAGTTCACTAACTTCGATTCAGATTGCTAAGTAGGGAACAGGCAAATTATTCTCTTTAAGGCCCTCTGTTCCATCTTCTGTGAGTTAATGCTGCCTTTCCTGGTGCCATTAACATAAGTGGTTCATAGTAGGTGCATCATCCATGCAGCAAGTCCCTTTTTCCTATTCATAATTATCATTTGTTATTGTTGTCTATTATGTCAGCTTCCTTGCCAGCTACTTTTATTTGGAAATAATTTTTTATTATTCCATATGTGCACGATAGAAAAAAATTTAAAACACACAAGCACTTATTTTATTAAATATATTTTATTGATTTCAGAGAGGAAGGAAAAAGGAGAGAAACATCAATGATGAGAGAGAATCACTGATTGGCTGCCTCCTTCGTGTCCCCTACTGGGGAATAAGCCTGCAACCCAGACATGTGCCCTGATGGGGATTCGAACCATGACCTCCTAGTTCATAGGTCAATGCTCAACCACTGAGCCACACCAGCGGGGCACAAGCAATATTTTAAAAAATAAACCCAAAGCAATCACATCTTCACCCAGAGATCACCACTATAAATCCTTAGTTCATACCCTTCCGGGCCTCTTTCTCTCTCTTTTTTTTTAAGCCTAAATGAGATTATAAGTAACCTGTTTTTGTTCAGCTGGTCTCTAACCCTCCCAATTTGGTCAATTTTTCATCTCATCTAATACTTTGACCTGAATCAGATTTCTCTAGTTGGCTCCAAAATGTCCTTTATTGCTGGTGTTCTGTAAACCAACATTTTGTTTCAGAGCATATGTTGCATCTGGTTGCTTTATGTGCCTTAAGTCTCTTGAATTTCGTCTGGTCCCTTTTTATGATGCCAACCTGTAGAAGAGACCAGCCCAGTTGTGCTTTGTGGTGATAGCATTCTGCTGGTTCCTCTCTCCCCTGGTGGTTCTGTCAACTGGAATTTAGGTCACATGTGCTGCAGGTTCTCCCTTCACGCTCTCCATCAGGCTATGATGAGTCTCCCCTTTAGGTAGAGGGGCATCCAGAGTCTCTGAGGGTGCTGAGGTTTACCTGCAGCCCTGGGTGCAGAAACCCCCCCCCACACACACACCCCCGACCCTGGGCTTGGTTCTCATTCTCAGCCCTGATCCTGTCTGGGGCGCGGCACTGAGCCCAGGCTGTCCTCTCCCCTCCTCTTCCTTGCAGTCCTTATCCAGCAGCCCTCAGGCCCAGCCCCCGAGACCAGCGGAACTGTCAGATGAGGAAGTGGCTGAGCTCTTTCAGCGCCTGGCAGAAACACAGCAGGAGAAATGGATGCTAGAGGAAAAGGTGCTGTCTGCCTGCTTGTCCCTACATGGCCAGGAGGCGGGACAGGGTGGTTGATGTTTGGCCGGCCCCTCCTCATGTGGGAACATGCACAGTCCAGGGTCTGAGGTGGGCGGGGTCCACCCCACAGGTGAAGCACCTGGAGGTGAGCAGCGCCTCTATGGCAGAGGACCTCTGCAGGAAGAGCGCCATCATTGAGACCTACGTCATGGACAGCCGGATCGGTCAGTGCCCCCTCCCCAGCCCTCACCACTCATGCAGCCTCTCACCTGCTCCCTCCTTCCCCACTGTCCAGTGCCGAGGCTTCTCTCCTCTCCTCTTGGAACCAAGCAAAGTCACTGACAAGACCACAGCCGGCGGAGGGGAGAGCAGGGCAGGGCCCATACCTGTGTGTTTTTCTTTCTGTTCCCTTATCTTGGCTCCTCCCTCTTCTCCGGGTCTCTGTCATCTCTCCACTCTCCTTTCTCTAGTGTGTCTCTGCCCTTTTTCTCCTTCTCCCTGTGTCTCTTGCTCTTCTCTCTCCCCCTTCTCTCTTCTTTGTGCCCCATTCCCCCTTCATCTTGTCACACTGTTCCTGTCTATATTGTTCCATCTCCAGAAATGTTCTTTCTCTGTATGTGTATCCCTTTGGGTCCTTATCTCTTCCTCACCTTTCTCCTCCTTCTATCCTCTTCCTCCCCTCTCCTGTCTCCTCTTTCTCCTTCTCCCCCGCCTTGTTTGTTTTGCTCCTTTCTTTCAAACCTTCTTCTCTCCTGTTTTTTTCTTATGAATCGGAATAATACCGACTGACATGTGCCGAGAGCGAACTGTGCTCTGTGCTTCACAGGTAGTCATGTACATTTTTCCAGCTCCATGACTTAGTTAGTATGCCCATTTCTCAGGGCTGTGCAGTTAGTGACAGCCGGGGTTCATGTGGCTGAGCCTCTGCCCCCTATATGGTATGGCTTGTCCCCCCTTCCTCCCCCCACCCCCCGTTCTCTGTTTCCCTCTTTTCTGCTCTGGCCATTTCTCCTCTGGCTCTGCTGAGGGGGTGGCTCTCAGCCTGGGCCCTTGCAGATGTGTCCGTGGCAGCAGGCCACACAGACCGCAGCGGGCTGGGCAGTGTCCTGAGAGACCTAGTGAAGCCAGGTGACGAGAACCTTCGGGAGATGAACAAGAAGCTACAGAACATGTTGGAGGAGCAGCTCACCAAGAATATGCATCTGCATAAGGCGAGTGTGGCCTACAGCCTGCCCATCTGTCCATGCAGCCATCCAACTCCCTAGGTCATCTGCCATACAGCCCCTAGGTCATCTGCCAGCCCCCCGCCCCATCCACCAACCATTCCTTCATCCTCATCTTCGCATTCTCCATTCAACTTGTTATTGTCAGTTTATTTGTTCACTCTTCCCTCTGTCCTTGCATCCATTCACTCATCCATTCATACCACACAGTCAACTTAACTCTCCCATCGATCCCCCTGCTATTAGTTCATCTGCTTCCCATTCATCTAATCATCAGCCCCGTGTCTTTCCACCCATTTCCTGACTTCCTGCTCTCTTTCTTGCCTGCTCATCAGTCACCCCTTATCTTAGCTTTTACCCACACACCCAGCAACCTGCCTGCCTACCTGTTGTCCTCCATCTGTCCTTTGGATAGTTCATTTGTTCTGTTTGATTGCCGTGGATCCCCCATGTGTCTACCTACACGTCCACTTGCCCATCCTATCACCCAAATATTTCCTCCATCTCTGGGCAAGTCAAAAGGAATGCAGACCTGGCACCTGCTTCTGAGAAGCAAGCTCATCATTTACTAGAAAGAAGGTGGCCAGGGTGGGGGTTATACCCTCCAGCATACCATGCACAGCAGGCAATCCCATATCCATACCCCAGCTCCAGAGCTTCCACACCCTCACACATCCACCTTTCCTGAGCCCAGCCCACTGCTGGGGGCCCTGTGAACTTCTCCAAACACCTTTTTGTCCCAGGCATTGCTTAATGAGGTAAGAAGGAAGACACCCCAGGCTTCCCCTGCCACCTTCTCTGGCCCCTGATGGCTTGTTTGTTTCTTAGGACATGGAAGTTCTGTCCCAGGAAATTGTGCGGCTCAGCAAGGAGTGCGTGGGGTCTCCTGAGCCAGACCTACAACCAGGAGAATCCAGCTAAAGACCTGCAGGCTGCCTCCACTCCCACCCTTTCTCTCCCCTCCCCCTGAACACTATTCATTTGGGCTAAAGTGGGGAAATGGGGACTGGCACCAAAATCAAATAGGTTGGGACACTGGACATTAAAGGGGCTGGAGGCCTGATGGCTGGTTGGTAGTGACCCTGTCTTAGGACAGTGGTCCCTGGGGAGTGAGGACCCTGAGGGGAGTGGCAGGGGTTCCCAGGGGCATTCGCCTTCATCTCTGCATGAGTTCTCCCTCCCAGAGACCAACTGTTTTTTATTTTATTTTATTTTTAATTTATGTCTGGAAGCCTGGCTACTCTGCATTTGGGATTGGGGATGTTGGGTGGGGTGTGGTCCATGTTCAACATTCTAGAAACGTGTGTGTGTGTGTGTGTGTGTGCACGCGCGCGTGCGTGTGTGCGTGTGCGTGTGTGTGTGTGTAAAGGTTGTGCAGCCAAAATACCATCTGGCCAGACGGGCCCATGCACTGAC
>NW_005871244.1:907819-988054 GCF_000147115.1 Myotis lucifugus | reverse complement strand
ACCTTGATTACTAAAAAGGAGGCCTCTGTGTGCCATGCCCTGTGCATCCCCTTTCGCATCACTCCATTCATGGTCCCAACAACACTGTCGAGTTGGGGTAACTCCACCTGACAGCTGAGAAAACAATGCAAGTCACTTGCTCAAGGACACAGCAAGTCAGCAAAGCTGGGGTTTGAACCCATCCTGCCAGAGGCACTTGGTACCTAGTGCTCTTGCCACAGCAGCAGAGCCCTCTAAGGGAGGAGGCGTGATCTGAGGCCCCTGGATGTGGACAGATGGACACTGCCCCTCAGAGTGGGCCTGCCTGGGAAAGAAGCTGGTATGGGGTGGGACTTCACACTTGTCCCCATCTGCACTCTTCCCTTCCCCCTCCCCCACCACGTGACATTCAAAACCAGGAGGATGGTGCTCTGGTCCCAGAAGTCTTGGTTACAGTTGGCTTTAACCCATGCCCCCCCCCCCCAGCAGCTTTGGGGGTCTGGCGATCTAGAGAAATGCCCCCCACCAGTCCTCCATCCACACCTTCTCCAGCCTTGGGGGGCAGGGAGGGGACACAGCGCTGCATCATTCCCCGTGGCACTCCTCGCTAAGGCCATTAACAGACGCCTCCCCATCGATCGCATCTGCTAAGTGCTGCTGATTCAGACGGGTGGGGGTGGGGTCCCCTAGGGGCAGGGGGGTAGGAGCTGGGCAGGGAGAGGGGGAGTCCAGGAAGGAGGTGGGGAGAACTGGCAAAGCTCCCTACCACCCCCATTTTCCAGATGACGCGACTGAGGCCCAACCAGCTTTATAGGAGGCGGAGTCTCCCCAGGGTCCCTCTCAGGCGGTCCTAGGGGAGGGGGCTCTGGGAGCCACGAGGCCCCTCCCTGCCTCGCCATCTCCCGGCAAGCTCAGAGGGGCGGGGAGAGAGAGCCAGAGGAGGAGGAGAACTCGGGCAGCTCTGCAGAGGGGGGCAGGAGCTCCGGTGTTTGGTACCCCCAGCCCCTCCGCTGTTGCCGTTTGCTGCAGTGGGGACACAGGTGAGGTCGGCCCTGTGGGTAGTGGGAGGGGGCCACTAACAGCGCTGCCCTTGCCCTTCCCTGGTCCAGCTCCCACGCCCTAGCCCATCCTGGGACAGTCCCCCTGGGTCCTGCTGGACCTCGTCCTTGCAGAGCCTCCTTCCAGGGACCCAGCCCCCTCCCCTGTCTGTGCTGCCTTCTCTCCCAGGCCTGGCTGTGGCTGCTTCTCCTCCTCCTGCAGCCGCTGCTGCTACTGCTGCTGCCCAGCGCACACCACCAGCCCCTCGGGGTGTGGTTTCCCCAGACCAGCCCCCAATAGTGGGACGCAGCCTTATCTTGGCTTCCCTCATCAGCCTCCTGTAAGGCCCAGCAGCCCCTCTTCCTGGAGACACACCCAACTCCCTTTCAACATCCCACTCCAATTTCCAACCCATTTTGGGGAGAACCCCCTTTTCTTCTTAGTCTTTTTCAATCCTCTGGGTCTGTGTCCAACTTCCTTCCAATTGAGCCCAGCCCCTTGGGGTTCCCCGGGTCCCTTTCCTCTCCCTGGAACTCCTGAGAGTGGAGCAGGCTTTCTCAGTCCCCCAAGATACCCCTCTCCCCCAGACACGCCTCAGCCTCTGAAAAATAACCTTGCCCTTTCTCTACCCCGTTAGACACCTCACTCCCTTCTCCAGCCCCACTAGGAGCCCCACCTCTCCTTCCTTCCCCAAACTCCTGTAGAATGTAGACACCCCCCTCAGGCTATTCTTGGCAGCTCTAGGCACTCCCAAGACACCTCTCAGCCTCTTTACAACCTCCTGGCTCTATAGACATCCCTCAGGTGCACCAACCCCTTTCCTAGATCCAAGAAGGGATTTCAACCCCCTTATCTTTTCCCAGAAGTCTTCAGGGTGTGGACCACCCTCCTCACCTTTCTCACCACCACCCCCTAGCCTAGAACTCCCCTCCAGACCCTGATCTCAGCCTCTTCAAACACTTCTGGTCCTATTTCTACCCTCCAGAATGCCCCAATCCCCTCTCCAATGCAGCTAAAGAGGTCTAGCCCCTTCTTCCATCAGAACTGAGTGTAGACAGCTCCCGTGTTTCTTGCCCCCACTAGATACCCTCAGATATCTCAGGCACACGCTGACCCCTCTAGAATCATCTCAGTCTCTAAACGCTCCCTCAGATCCTTCTCTGTCCCTCCAGACGCCCCTTCTCTGCTCCTTTCTATGTCCCCTAGCCCCTTCTCAGTCCCTCAAGACATCTGTCTGGTCCCTCCCAGGCCCTCTAAATGCCCTCCAAGCCCCTGCCCCTGTCTCTAGTTCCTCCTCCAGTTTCCTCTTGGCCTCTCTAGACATCCCCAGTTTCCTTGTGTGAGTGGCCCCGGGCCCCTCCAAGCCCCCACCATCCTGGAGACAGCCACATTCTCCTAAAGGCCAGCCCCCCAAGTCTCCTAGGGCCTGGGGCGCGCGGCAGGATGGCGGCAGGCGTGGCCACGTGGCTGCCCTTTGCGCGGGCGGCTGCGGTGGGCTGGCTGCCCCTGGCCCAGCAGCCCCTGCCCCCGGCACCAGGGGTGAAGGCCTCTCGAGGGGATGAGGTTCTGGTGGTGAACGTGAGCGGACGGCGCTTTGAGACCTGGAAGAACACGCTGGACCGCTACCCGGACACCCTGCTGGGCAGTTCGGAGAAGGAGTTCTTCTACGATGCTGACTCGGGCGAGTACTTCTTCGATCGCGATCCGGACATGTTCCGGCACGTGCTCAACTTCTACCGCACCGGCCGCCTGCACTGCCCGCGGCAGGAGTGCATCCAGGCCTTCGATGAAGAGCTGGCCTTCTACGGCCTGGTGCCTGAGCTCGTTGGCGACTGCTGCCTGGAGGAGTACCGGGACCGTAAGAAGGAGAACGCCGAGCGCCTGGCGGAGGATGAGGAGGCCGAGCAGGCCGCCGAAGGGCCAGCCTTGCGGGCCGGCAGCTCCCTGCGCCAGAGGCTCTGGCGGGCCTTCGAGAACCCGCACACTAGCACCGCGGCCCTCGTGTTCTACTACGTGACCGGCTTCTTCATCGCCGTGTCAGTCATCGCCAACGTTGTCGAGACCATCCCGTGCCGAGGCCCCACGCTGCTGTCCCCCCCCAGGGAGCATTCGTGTGGGGAACGCTTCCCGACGGCCTTTTTCTGCATGGACACGGCCTGCGTGCTCATTTTCACGGGTGAATACCTCCTGCGGCTCTTTGCTGCCCCCAGCCGCTGCCGCTTCCTACGGAGTGTAATGAGCCTCATAGACGTGGTGGCCATCCTGCCCTATTACATCGGCCTTTTCGTGCCCAAGAATGAGGATGTGTCCGGCGCCTTTGTCACCCTTCGCGTGTTCCGGGTGTTCCGCATCTTCAAGTTTTCCCGGCACTCACAGGGCTTGCGAATTCTGGGCTACACACTCAAGAGCTGTGCTTCTGAGCTGGGCTTCCTCCTCTTTTCCCTCACCATGGCCATCATCATCTTCGCCACTGTCATGTTTTATGCCGAGAAGGGCACAAAGAAGACTAACTTTACTAGCATCCCCGCAGCCTTCTGGTATACCATTGTCACCATGACCACACTTGGGTGAGTGCAGACCCTGTGTTGGGAGCTGCCCGATCAGTCAGTTACACTCACCTTTTCTGTAAAAGAAGGTTAGGTAAATGATCTGTTTGAGCTTCAGTTTGCTCATCTGTAGAAACTGAGGGAGTTGGACTAATCTTCAAATCCCACCCAGCTTTGACAATGACTTGGGTTCAAGGATTGTCTTAGCTGTACTCTTTCTGTTGACCTTGTGTTCTCTGGGCCTGTTTCCCCTCTGTAACATGAGAAAATGATCCTTTTTGAGAGGCTTTATGGACATCGTGGTTGTGAAAGTTTCTGGTACAGGGATAAATAGGTATTGGTTTTGTATCACCCCCTTTTCCATCTTGAGAACCCACAAACTCCCAAACCTCTACAAGCATAGTGTGGGACACTACCTCTGTGGCTCTCCAGAATAAGATATTTTCAGCATCATTTTTTTTACTGACAATCCTTGAAAGAAAATAGTTGGGCTAAAAACATCAAATGGAAACACGAAACTCATGTTCTTGAAGACACTGTCTAGGGCAGAGACTGTGAGCCTGTCCTAATTTCTGTCACCGGGATTAGGTATATACAATATCATTGAAGGGATGGATTGAGCTTGCTCAGGGATTTAATAGAGGTATAGAAAAGTTGATTTGAGGTTTCTAAAGTGTAGAAATTAATTCTGGTTGGAGGTTCAGGATTAGGTCGACAAACAAATACTGAGCCTTGAAAATGGATTGGAACTGAGTATTTTGATGCCTTTTACCCTGTTTAGTCTTTTTGTTTTTTTTTACCCTATTTAGTCTTCACAACAACCCTGGGTGGGTGGGCAGCTGCCCACGTCTCCTAGTTGAGGATACAGTCTGAGTTGACACATCATAGAGCCAGAAATGCCCAAGTTGGAAAGACTTGTAAATAAGTCAAAATAAAAAAATAAACAAATGAGTCAAAATAAATAAGGAAGAGCCATGAGGGGTGGGGCACAGCTTGAGCAAAGGCTTAGAGACTTAAAACTGCAGAGGCTGCACTTTTGTGGAGGGAGTCTGATTGGTCCTGTGGTTAGGACTAAAGGATGCTGTGTGATCTTGAGCAAGTCAGTTATGGAACCTCCCTGACTTTGGTTTGCACTCCCTCTGTGAGACAAGGTGGTAAGATTGGCTCTGCTCCATCTCCATGGGTAGGGGATGGCACGGAGAAACATGTGAGGACAGTTTTGGGGTTTCCCTGGGGGAACAGGAAGGGGTCCTACCTAGAGAAGGTAAGACAGATTTAAGCAAAACCACCAGAGCATTGCTGCAGGGATCCAGAGCCCTTTAGCTGGCTGGTAGTGGTGGAACTCCCTCTCCATGAGGCCATGTTTACTGCCTGTAACTTCCTCCTTCTCCCCCATGCTGGGTATTAATAGATTTCCAGCTGATTCAGATGCCTGCACAGCTAGCATGGGGGCAGCAGATGGTAGGGGCTGAGGCCCCATTCTCATTTGACCCCCACTGGTGGCCAGAAAGGTCATCCCTCACATTTTGCAGAGCAAGAAACTGAGGCTCAGAGAGTTAGAGTGCCTGGCCAAGGTCACAGAATGAGTTGGAATGAATGGGATGCAGTGGGGGACTGAGGGGTAGGTGGGAACTTTTCTTGACCTTGACTTACCTCCTCTGGCCCCAGATATGGAGACATGGTGCCCAGCACCATTGCTGGCAAGATTTTCGGATCCATCTGCTCACTCAGTGGTGTCCTGGTCATCGCTCTGCCTGTGCCAGTCATTGTTTCTAACTTCAGCCGCATCTACCACCAGAACCAGCGCGCTGATAAGCGCCGAGCACAGCAGGTAGATGCACCTTCCAACTCCTATTCCCCCCACCCCAAGCCAGTCAATCACCTCTTGTGTTTACCCACCTGACTCTTTCCCTCCTCTCTGTAGAAGGTGCGCTTAGCAAGGATCCGGTTGGCAAAGAGTGGCACCACCAACGCCTTCCTGCAGTACAAGCAGAACAGGGGCCTCGAGGTGAGTAGGTCCCAGATTGGGGTTGGTCATGAGCAGTGATGGGAGGAGGAAGGTGCTGACCTCATTTGTCTGCTCCATCCACTCCAGGACAGCGGCAGTGGGGAGGAACAGGCCCTGTGTGTCAGGAACCGTTCTGCTTTTGAGAAACAACATCACCACTTGCTGCACTGTCTAGAGAAGACAACGGTGAGGCCTAAGGAGAAGTGGCATGGCAGAATGAAGGGGATCTCTCTGCCACCAAGCCAGCTCCCCCCTGTGGACTTGGAGGCTCACTACTAATTGTGGAAATCACCCGGGGCTTCCTAGAAGAGGCCTGATAGCTCTATCAAGCTGAGCCTTGAAGGGTGGGCAAGGGAAGGAAAGAGGGAGCAACTTCCAGAAAGGAGGGAAGGGCATAAGCAAAGGCCTGGTGGTGGCGGCAGCTCCTATGTGGTGCCTTGTGACCGTGCCTCCCTTCTTCCCACAGTGCCATGAGTTCACAGATGAGCTAACCTTCAACGAGGCCCTGGGTGCTGTCTCGCTGGGTGGCCGCACCAGCCGCAGCACCTCTGTGTCCTCTCAGCCAGTGGGGCCTGGCAGCCTGCTATCCTCTTGCTGCCCCCGCAGGGCCAAGCGCCGTGCCATCCGCCTTGCCAACTCCACTGCCTCGGTCAGCCGTGGAAGCATGCAGGAGCTGGACACTCTGGCGGGGCTGCGGAGGAGCCCTGTCCCTCAGAGGTAAGAAACCCCCACCCCCTGGCCATCCCTGAGGAAGCTCAGAGCTTAGACCAGAGGGTCTGAGATTTCATGACTTCAGGCCTAGCAAGTCAATCTCAAACCCAAACTCCTCCATGCTGGGAACTTGGGCTTATCTTGTCTGGAACTCCTTGTTCTTCATTCATTCTCTTGTCATTTATTGAGCACCTACTATATGCCAGGCAGAGCTTTAGGCACTTTGGAGTTCACTTTAGGCAGAAATCCCTGACCTTCTGGAACTTATATTCTAGTGGGATGTGACCGTTAATAAACAAATACACAGATGATGCAGTGTGTTAAATGCCAAGGAGAAAAATAAATCAGGAATGGGGGACAGAGAGAGTAGAACAGGGTATGACGTAGTTTTAACCGTGTGGTTAGGAAAAGCTTTGCTGAGGTGATATCTGAGCCAAGACCTGAAGGAGGTGAAGGGGTGAGTCATGTGATATCTAGAGGAAGAGCTTTTCAGGCAGAGAAAACAGCCTGTGCAAAGACCCCCGAGGCAGGACTAGGTCTGTGTCTCTAATAAGGAACCAGAAAGCTACTGTGAGTAGAGTGGAGTGAGGGAGGGAGGGAGTGGTGGGAGGTAAAATCAGAAAGGAACAGGGACCAGATTATGTAGCTCTCTTACTGTACACTATTGTGAAGACTTAGGATTGTAAGGAGTCTATCATAATAGATGTTTTGTGTCTGTGTGCCCATTGTGTTCCAGGCACTATTCCAGTGATGGCGAACCTACGATACGCGTGTCAGAGGTGACCCGCGAACTCATTTTTTTGGTTGATTTTTCTTTGTTAAATGGCATTTAAATATATAAAATAAATATCAAAAATATACATCTTTGTTTTACTATGGTTGCAAATATCAAAAAATTTCTATATGTGACACGGCACCAGAGTTAAGTTAGGGTTTTCCAAAATGCTGACACGCTGAGCTCAAAAGGTTCACCATCACTGCACTATTCTGAGCACTTTGTATCATTTATTATCTCAATTAATGTTCACAAGAACCCTGTGAGGTAGGAATACAATAGGTTCTTGAATAAAATCATTTTGTTCAATGTCGTTTTATTTTCTTGTCTTTGTTCTTTATAAATTACCATTTACATTCAGTATTATTTGTATTAGTTTCAGGTATACAGCATAGTGGTTAGACAATCATACTTTATAAAATGTTCCCACCAATATTTCCAGTACCCACCTGGCCCCATACATAGTTATTAGAATATTATTGACTATATTCCCTATGCTGTACTTTCATCCCCATGACTACTTTGTAACTACCAATCTGTACTTCTCAATCCCTTCACCTTTCTTCACCTAGTCCCCCAGCTCCCCTGCCCTCTGGCAACCACCAGTCTGTTCTCTGTATCTCTGAGTCTGTTTCAGTTTTGTTTGTTCATGTATATTATTCTTTAGATTCCACATATAAGTGAAATCATATGGTATTTGTCTTTTTTGTTGTTGTTGTTAATACTCATCTGAGGATATTTTTCCATTGATTTTTAGAGAGTGGAAGGGAGGGGGAGAGACAGAGAAAGAAACATTGATGTGAGAGAGACATCGATTGGTTGCCTCCCCCATGTGCCCTGACCAGGGCCGGGGATGGAGCCTGCAACCTAGGTATGTGCCCTTGACCAGAATCAAACCTGGGACCCTTCAGTCCATGGGCTGACACTCTATTCACTGAGCAAAACCGGCTAGGGCTGGTATTTGTCTTTCTCTGTTTGATTTATTTTACTTAGCATAATTCCCTCTAGGTCCATCCATGCTGTCACAGATGGTAAGATTTCATCCTTTTTTAATGACTGAGTAATATTCCCAGTACCATTTTGTTATAACATTGGTGAAATGACTAGAAACTTAACCCTTGTTTTTATTAATTAGCCTGTGGTAAAATTTGGTGTACATCATTTCACTTAAAGTTACAGAACTTGCCCTAGCCAGCTTGGCTCAGTGGATAGAGCGTCAGCCTGCGGACTGAAGGGTCCCGGGTTCGATTCCGGCCAAGGGCACATGCCTGGGTTGCGGGCTCGTTCCCCAGTAGGGGGTGTGCAGGAGGCAGCCAATCAATGATTCCCTCTCATCATTGATGTTTCTATCTCTCTCTCCTTCTCCCTTCCTCTCTGAAATCAATAAAGAAATATATTTTTTAAAAAAGTTACAGAACTTATTAACGATGTTAAGTGAGGACTTACTGTATTATTATTCACATGAGAGAAAAGAGAGGTTTACAGTAGTAAAATTGGGATCAGGATTCGAACCCAGGACTGCCTAACTTCAGAGCCCTCACAGTGATTGGGGGTGCAGGAGAACCATTTAGCACAGTGCCAGGGATCCAGTAGATGCTCAATAAATGTCATGATTGCTGTAGCAAGTATTAAGATGACTTTTTAAGAACCTTCTGTCTTCCCACCCTTATCCACAGCCGCTCAAGCCTCAATGCCAAGCTCCACGACAACCTTGACCTGAACTGTGACAGCCGGGACTTTGTGGCTGCCATCATCAGTATCCCTACCCCTCCTGCCAACACCCCAGATGAGAGCCAACCTTCCTCCCCTGGTGGTGGTGGCGGTGGCGGGGCCAGCAGCACCCTCAGGAACTCTAGCCTGGGTACCCCTTGCCTCCTCCCTGAGACTGTGAAGATCTCTTCCCTGTGAGGGTTAGGCCCAACCATCCAGAGGGCCCTCTTGATTCTTGGGGACTCCTTTCCAAAGCCATATTTTTGGGGAGACAGACAGGGGCAGGCCTGGGGAAACCCTTCTGCCCCCCACCCCTATTGAAAACTATGCAATGGAGTTGCATGGAATGGCCTACCTTGTGGGGAATGTAGCCAGGGAATGGGACACCTCCCCCACCCCAGACAGATTTCCTGGTGGGAGCTGAATTGCTAGGCTTCCTCAGGCCCCAGCACACTGGGACCAGACCCTCCCCTCAGCTGGCCTCCTGCATGCTCCTCCCCTTGGGTCCTCAGGCTCCCACCTGACATCTGAGCTCTAGCCTGAGAAGAGGTGAGACTTCCTCTTCTCTCTGTCAGGGGGCTGTGGAGGTTTGGGGATTCCGGGAAGAGAACCATTACCTCTTATCTGGCCTCCAAGAGAGGTCCCCACCCTCCACCAGGCCCAACAACACCTAAATTCCAAAGCTTGGAATGCAACCACAGGCTTCATGGGCTGTGGCCTCAGCAGTGACCTTCTACCCCCAGGCCTTGCCTCGGGGGTCAGGCTGCCTCTCCCAACACACATGGATAGCACAAACACTACCCCCCTTCTCTGGCTGCTGGAAATGGGTCCTTGCAACTCCATCCTCTGCTGGGCCCCCAGCAAACTCTAGCAATAGCAGCTGCTGCTGTGACATTATGCAAAGCCTCTGCCCAGTTTGCTGCATTTACATCTGCCCTAATCAGAGGGGCCACCTCTAACACTCCTCCTTCTCTCCCCTCTGGTTTGCTTCTTTCCTGGGTTGGGCCGGAGTCTGGACTGGCTGAGATAAGCACCTGGCAACCAACAGGGGTTGGGCTGGGTTTGGAGATCATGAGCTGATTCCTTGTGCTTGGGCAGGAGTCCAGAAGCGCCAGGGGCTGAGGCCTGGGTTGTTCTTGAACTCTGGGAGTTGTAGAAGGCAGGAGGAACTTCTCTCCTCCTCCCCACAACACCTTTTCACATATTCCTCTCTCTTCTCCCTCTTGGGTCACCTTCCGGAACTCTGTGTTTGCTCTCAGGCTGATTATCTGGCATCATCTCAGGTTCCCTGTCCCCGTGGAGCTGGTGGCTGACAAAGATGTAGTTTTCATCAGTCAATAAAACCTGAGAGGAGAGATGAGAATGACCATCTCCTGGCTCAGTGGCTTTGGGGGCTGGGGAGGGCTTGGGGAGTTAAAAGTACTCTAATTTAAATTCCTTTCAACTAGTAGAAGGGCTAGTGTGGGTGAAGGTATGGGAGGTAGATGGTTGGTGATGTGTTCTGGAAGATGAGGATCTAGGAGAAATGAAAAAGCGGGGCTTGAAGAGTTGACTCTCTAGCCAGTGAGGCAGGCTAGGAGGTCCTGAGACATGCCTCCTTGGACATCATCTGCTCCAGCTTCCTCACTCCCAGATGAGGAAACTGAGACCCAGAGCAGCACATGCTTGGTTTGGGGGAGACTTAAACCCTGGTTTCCTGACAGAAAACGGTTCTGAATTGAACCCTGATGGAAAGCATCTCTCAGTGTGGCAAATCCCCCTTCCTACATTTTCTCTTCTGGACTACTAGGTAGATTAGGCTAGTGTGTGACCGAGCTCTGTGGAGAGAAGACAGACCCTGGATTCAGGTCAACCTGAATTCCAATCCCTGGGAAAGAGAATGACTTACCTTTTCTTACCCCAGGCTGCTAATCTGTGAAACAGAGAGAATCATTTCTTTTGTTCACCAAATATTTATTAACTGGGTATCATGTGCTAGCCCTAGGGGTACAGAGATGGACAAAGTAGACATCATTTCTATTCTACAGAAGTGAACATGGAAGGCAACTAAGCAATTACAATATAGTGCAGGGGAACTAAGATCGATGGATTACAGAAGCATGTAGAGAATCTAACCTGGCCAGCACAGGAAGAATGAGGGGCAGTTAGCCAGGTGAAAGACAAAAGGGTAAAAATGTTTCAGGCAGAAGGAACAGCATGTGCAAAGGCCTGGAGGTTAGAGAGCGAGCTTGGGGCCTTTGGGGAACTCAAATTAGTTGATAGAGCTGGGAAAGAGAGTGTGAGGCTATGATGAGGGTGAGAATGTAGAGGTAAGCCAGATCACAAAAGGCCTTTGAAGCTGGGATACAGATTTTGGACTTCATCCTAAGGATAATGGGGACCTCTAAAGGCTTGCAAACAGAAAGTCATCATGAGGTTTGTGCTTCAGAATGATCATTCTGGTTGTGGAGAGTGGATTCTAGAGAAACACTCCTGGAGGGAGGAAGAGCAGTGAGGAGGAGGCTTTTGTAGTGGTCAACACAACTGGCCCAGTAAACATGAGTCCTCTCCCATTAAGTGGTGCCCTGGCCAGGTAATGGCAGTAATAGTTGGACAGTCAAAATTTTTGAGAGGTAGAATTGGCAGGGCTTGGGATTGACAGGCATCTGGGAGTTGAGGAAGAGGCAAGGCTGACTCCTAGGTTTCTGGTTTGGGCAAAGGCTGGAGGTGCCATACACTGTCAAAGGTAACATCAAAGCTGTTAGCACATAGTTTCAGGCACATAGTAAGTACTTGGTGATGATTAGCTACACTTTCATAAGTTCAGTTTTAGATGTGTGGTGCTAGACAAATATCCAGTAGGGAGTGGGATATGTGGGTCATAAAAAGACTCAATGTGATAATGTGCATAGGCATTAAGAGTAGTGCCCTGAACACAATAGGCCCAGTAAACTTGAATCCTCTTCCATTAAGTCTCATGAAAAGAAAACACAATAGTACATTTATTACTGACACCCTTCAGGGAAGACTTCAACTAGGGTTGGCATCTGAAGGAAGTTTAGATGGCACTCAGAAGAGCTTTTTGATGGTCTCTCTTTCAGTCAATCTACTGTATTAGTTGGCTCCTAAGACACAACAAGCCCCCACCTCTCACAACAGCTTCTTGGTTTATGAGCTCAATGGAACCCCACAACTACTCCCTGAGGTAGTCTGAGCAGGCATTATCATTCCCATTTTACAGATAGGTAAATTTGAGACACAATGACTTGCTCAGGGTCCTACAGTTGGTAATGGGCCATCCATGTCTGGAACTGAGGTCTTCCTGACTCCAAAGCCTGGGATCCTTTCCTGTGCACCATCATGCTAATTTATTGAGCACTTACTATGTGTCGGAACACTATCAGACCCTTTATGAGTCTGACCCTTAAATTAGAATCATCATTGCCCTTTTATAGAGAAGCAGAAATTGAGCTTGGGTGGATGTTAAATGACTTGCCAGAGATCACACAGACAAGAGAAGAGCTAGATTAGCTTGTAACTCTCCAGCTGCTCAGTAGCAGAGATTTTACCAACCCCATTGTGAGACGCTGGCTAGTGACAGAGATGGATACATAAAGTTAGGCTCAAACCAGGTAAATTCAGTTTCAGAAACAAATAAATAAAAGGCGGCTACGCGGCGCCTGCGCACTAGCCACAGGGGCGGGGAGGTCAACGCGGGGGCGACAGTGTGGTCGGGCCAAAGAGGGCGTGTCTGCTTCCCAAACACCGACATTCCCCACGGTGCATGTCTGTCCCTTGGTTGGCTCGCCGGCCCCGAGTGACGGCGCCTCTTAACCAATCACCGCAGTTCTCAGCCCTTTACACAGTGAAGCGCCGCCCTCCTGTCCACGGGTGTGGATTTACAGGTGGGTGGGACCGGAACTGACGCTACAAGGGATTGCTAAGCTCTGGGAGTGTTGATATTTTCCTGTCAGTCCAACTGACAGCGGCCAAGTTGGAAGCCTGGAAGGGAAGCGCTTTTGAAATTGTCGTGCGCGGGGCTGGTCAAGGTGTCCTGCCTGTCGCTGTACCGCCGCCTGCGAGTCAAAGCCTCAGGGAAAGAAGTCAAGAGCAGGACGGCGCGGACAGAAGAAAGGCCAAGAACCGGGGCGCCGACTTTGAGTGAAATCTGAGACGGAGGGCACGGGAGGGCGATCGCTCACCTCTGATTGGCCCTTGGGCGTCAGCGAGGACCCACGCAGCCACTTCGATAGGTTGGTGCCCGCGATTGTTGTGGCGGCGGCGAGGATTTTGCCCACGTACTTCCGAGCCAGAGGCGGGGCTGTGCTCTGGCGCGCTTGCGCGGCGCCCCTGGACCCCACCCGGTAGTTCAAGAACCTGCGAGGGGGCGGGGCGAAGAGGTGCTTGTTTTGGTTCTGTCTCCCTGGAACGGGAAGGCCGGAAAGAGCGTAACAATCAACTTGCCGAACTCCGAGAGTCCGAGAGTCGGCGACGACACTCGTCGCGCTGCCTTCACCTTCGACTTCACATCCGGGTTCTTCCGTCGCGTGACCTGCGCGTCGCCTACGGCTCTCGAACCGGTGCCTCAATCTCTTTATCCAGGCCCGCCGATCCCGTGGTGCTCCGCGCACCACTTTAGCCCCTCATCCGGGTTCTGTCCCGGCGTGCCGCGCGCCGGGTTTGCTGGGGGGGTACTCGGCGGTGCCGCCATGACTATTCTCCCTAAAAAGAAGCCGCCGCCTCCCGACGCCGACCCCACCAACGAGTCGCCGCCGCCCGGGCCGCTGCCCCCGGCGCCGCGCCGCGGCGGGGGTGTGGGCGTGGGCGGTGGCGGCTCGGGCGTGGGCAGCAGCGACCGCGACCGTGAGGCGGGTGTCGTGGGGGCCCGTCAGCGGGCCTCACCGCCGCCCCAGGGCCAGCTGCAGGGGCCACCGGGGGCACTTCACCGCTGGGCGCTGGCCGTGCCGCCTGGCGCCGTGCCGGGTCCCCGGCCCCAGCAGGGCTCTCCTCCTCCGTGTGGGGGCCCGGGCGGTCCTGGCGGCGTTCCGGGCGATGCTCACGGTGCAGCGGCAGCAGGTGTAGGCGCGGCTGGCGTGGTGGTGGGCGTGGGCGGCTCGGTGGGCGTGGGCAACTGCTGCTCCGGGCCCGGCCACAGCAAGCGGCGGCGTCAAGCCCCCGGGGTTGGGACGGTTGGCGGGGCCAGTCCGGAGCGTGAGGACGTCGGCGCAGGTTACAACAGTGAGGATGAGTATGAAGCGGCTGCAGCGCGCATCGAGGCCATGGACCCTGCCACTGTTGAGCAGGTAGGGGCTGGGAATGACAGGTGAGCGGGTAGGGTGGATGGTATGCCCAGGCTGAGTAGGGACCCAGGGGACTTGCACGTCACCTCCCTGAGCCTGTCATTGTTTTTCTCTGGTGGTAGGGGCATGAGACACCATGTTTACCTGCCCCTTTTCCCCAAGGTCTTGAGGTTAGAGGCCCGAGATAAGACGAAGGACTTAAAGATGGTGTTTGTGGTCTCTTTTGGGTCCTGGGACCTCATTTTGTAAGGCCAGTAGGTGGGAACTCCCCAGGAGACAGAGGCAGGATGAAATGCCTCCCGGGAGGGGAGTCTCATGACTCTCCAAGGGACCTTGGTCTGTGTTTGGTGGCGTGAGATTTGTTTTTCACTGAGACACAAGTAAGGTTGACACCTCAGATGTTTGAGTGATCCCAAGATATCTAAACCCTTTCAGGGATGTGAGACATTCTGTATAGGACAACCCCCCCTTTCCTTCTCAGGGGGACACAGCACAGGACCCTTAGCAGTGGGGTCTGACATTTCTTCAGGGGTCCTAAGACTGCCTTCAATGGCCTGAGACTTTTCTAAAATCAAGGCCCTGAGACACACATATGCATCCCCTTTAGTGTGAGGAATCTTCTGAGCTTTTCTCCAGGGATATGACTTTTCTTGGGGAGATAAGATTCCCTTCCCCTTGGGGACAAGAGCCAAAACCAATAGCCAGGGACCAGAAACTCTGCTGGGGTACAGGAGACTCGTTCTCTTAATTGACAAGGGTCTGTGCTTCCTCTCAGTATCTGAGACCTCCTTGGGCACAAGAGTCTGAATCTCTCTCCAGGAGATAAAACTTCTTTTAAGTGATAGACCTTTGGCCCCTCTCCCCCACCCCCACCAGGCCTGAGGCTTTCTTCAAGAAAATGAGACTCACTGTTTTGGATACTGGAGCCTAAGATTCCCCCTGCTTAAGGAGTCAGGCTTTCAGAGACTGGGTGTGAGGCCTCTTCAGATATCACCCCTCAGAGATCCCAGGCAAAGTGAATTCTTTAGGGGACCTTTCTTCTCAGGGCCTGGTATCTGAGTGATTTTCTTGGGGGGCCTGAGATGCCACCACCCCCGTCCACACACAGAGAGGTCTATGGGCTTCTTCTACCCAGTTAGGAAGGACGTAATAGCCCCCTCCCCCCTGTAATAGAGATCTAAGTACCCCCCCTCCCCCTAGTGTCAGGGATGTTAAGATTTCTGCCTTGGGAACTCAATCCTGAGATCTAGGCAGTGTGGAGTCCCAGAGATGGAGTCTGAGGCCTTCCCACAGACCTAAGCCTGCCTTCAGGGGCCTGAGACCCACTGTGCTAAGGACACTTGAGCTTTCTCTCAAGGGCAAGAGGCCCTTACCCCAGTGACTGCTTTGTCTCTACAGATGAGATCTGAGCTCAGGCATAGAACCTACCACCAGAATTAATTCCTGAGATCCTTCCCTTGGGGGCATAGGTACAGCGTTCCTGGGGAATATGGTCCTGAGTCTCCCATCCCTGCACAAGAATTTGAACTTGTCCGCACGTACATGAGACACCTCCCCCGCCTTAGGACCTGAGACCTGGGCCTACCCTGATAGTATTGACTGTTACCTCACTTCAGACAGCACACATAAACCTGAGTCATAGCGGCCTTTTAGGGGCATGAGATTTCCTGTCTGTGAACTAAGTCCTAAGAACTGCCCTCTCCCCTTGGGGACATAGGTGTGGTGGGATTCTGAGGAAAAGAATCTGAGCCTCCTCCCAGGGACCTAAGCTTCCCCTTAGGGACAAGAGCTCCTTCACTTCAGGGAGTGGTCTAGGCCCTACCCTGCCATGGGTGTGAAGCCTCCTACAACCAGGCAATCTTATCACCAGGGAGAAGGACATGAGGTCCTCCCAGTGTGGCCTAAGGCTTTCCTCACTGCACAGAAGTACCTAGGTGCTCTTAGCTTCAGGCCAGGAAGGTCTCCTTACTTTCTCTCAGAAGGATGTCAGTTACTGGGGACAGGGGACTGAGGCCTCCCCTCAAGGACTAGCAGATACTCAGAGACTCAGGCTGACCCAGCTCTGCTTGCTTCTCATTTCCAGGATCAGGGAAATATTCTGAGCTTCCTGAATTGCTTTCAACAAGCTTTTTTTCTTCCCAGCGACGGGAAAGAGGTCTGGGACATCCCCACTCCAGGGAAATTCTCCACCCATATCCCTGTCCCCCTTGGCTCAAATAAATCTTTCTGTACTTCGCAGGGGCCTGGGCCTTGTCTTGAGTCCCCTTCCTTGTTGCCTTTCCACCCATTACTACTCCAAGCAGGATCAATTATCTCTGGATCCACTGAGTCAGGACCAAGAGTTGTTTCTTCTCTCCCTGGTTTGGGGTCAAGCCTGCCTTTCTTCCTTCACAGGGAGAGAGACATCCCTGGTCCCAGGGACAGAGAGGAAGAATGTCACATGTTGCCATGGTGACTAGAATGACACCTCCTTACACCCCCTTTGCATCTCGTAGGCTGGGAGTTCCTCCGTTATACTTGTCCCCATAAGAACTTGGGAGTAAAGCTCTGTGGTTGCAGGATATCTTCCCTTCCCAGCTAGAGGAAAAGCTTCCTCTCCTCGCACGTCTTGGGTTAAAAGGAGGAAGATGCTTCTCCCTGCCACACCTGGTCCAAGTTGGGACCCTCCGGGGACGTAAGAGGGGGACTGTCTTCCTGCTACCCCAGTCTTGGTCCTGAACTGTCACTGGGGCATTTGTATCCTGGAGGCCAATTAGAGCCCTAGGAAAGGGGAGTTGTGGAGAGGGAGCCCACATGGTGAATCTGGTCCTTGTTCTGGCTACTCAGACTTCCTGTTTGTCCCGATGCTGTGACTGTACCTCTGTTGCCTTTAGGAACCCCTTTGGCAACTTAGGCTCAGGGGTTTCCTTTCCCAGGCATGGCCGCCTTACTGAGAGTCTACCGCAGGGGTCCTCAAACTACAGCCCGCGGGCCACATGCAAATACAAATATTGTATTTGTTCCCGTTTTGTTTGTTTACTTCAAAATAAGATATGTGCAGTGTGCATAGGAATTTGTTCATAGTTTTTTTTTAAACTATAGTCCGGCCCTCCAACGGTCTAAGGGACAGTGAACTGGCCCCCTGTTTAAAAAGTTTGAGGACCCCTGGTCTACTGTATGAAAAGAATGGCTTCAGAGCATCCTCAGCTTGAGGACCCCACAGAGCATTCTGAGAATGGGGCATGCACACCAAGGTGGTGGGAGAGGCTGGGGCTGGCAGGATAGGCAGGGTGCCTGGGTTCCCATTCAGGCTCTGCTGGGGCTTTGCTGGGTGACCAGCAAAGCCCCTGCTCTGTGGGCCTCTTTCCCTATTGGTCAGGTAAGGAGCTGGTGGGTGTCATTTAGGTTTGGGATTTTAGAGAGCTCACACCAAAGCCCTCTGGACTTGGAGGTGACAGAAAATGGTGGGTGTCTTTTGAGAAAGAACTGGGTTTCTCCCTGTCTCTCCCCTGCCCCTGTGTTTCTTCCTCGTCATCCAAGGTTGGTGGGCAGGACAAGCAGCCTATTTGGTGTGAGGCTCAGGGTTTGTTTTTTTGGTCACCTGTGCTGTGGTGAATAAACTCGGGGTTGCCTGTTAGGGGGCCTATTGGATGGTGTGGAGGTAAGGCTGTGTGTGGAAAGAATTGGGCCTTTTGAACTGGGCAGGCCCAGGGTCGTCTGCATAGCTATTTGATAGCTTTGGGCAAACTCTCAGCTGCCTTTTTTTTTTTTTTTTGCAAAAGTCCACCCATGCCCAGTGATTGAGTGTGTGAGTACCTGGCTGACCCACCTCAGACCTTGGCTGATGCTTCTCTTGCAGTTTCCCCAGGATCTTGCACTTGGGTTCTTCCTAGGAGCCTTTGTAACCTGCCGACTCCTCTAGTGGGGAGGCAGAGTATAGCAGAAAGTGGTCCCTGTTTGGTGGTCTGGGTTTGAGTCCTGTATCTTTGGGCAGTTCTCTTTCTTGGGGTCTCAGTTTCTCTATCCATAAAATAGGTAGTGGTGAGGAGAGAGATTGGACTCAGTGTTCTGAAGCTAGTCGTAATGTCTTCTTTAATTCCCTGTTCCCTACTCCCCCAACCCATTGCGAAAAGAAAGTTTTGAGTGGAGCCTCTTAGTGTTTGGTGGGGGTATGCTGCAAAGTTTCATGTAGTGTTGCACTTCCTTCTCCCTGGCCTATAGGTTCTTAGGTCGTTGTTGTTGTTGTTAATTTTTACAGCTTTATTGAGACATAATTCACATACCATGCAATTCATCAATTGAAAGTGGTTTTTAGTGTACTCACAGAGTTGTGCATCCATAAGTAGGATCAATCAAGTTTAGAACAGTTTCATCACCTCAAAACGAAGCTCTTGGTCATCATCATCATCTCCCAGTCCCCTCCCCTGCTCCCAGCCCCTAGCAACCATTAATCTATTTTTTTGTAAATATGTTTTTATTGATTTTTAGAGAGAGAGGAAGGGAGAGACAGATAGAAACATCCATAAGAAACATCTACATTAGCTGCCTCCTGCACGCCCCCTGCTGGGGATGGAGCCCCAACCAGGGCATGTGCCCTGACTGGGAATCGAACTAGTGCACCTCCCCTCCAGGTGCATAGGTTGACGCTCAATCACTGACCACAACGGCCTGGCAACCACTAATCTACTTTTTGTGTTGATTGATTTGTCTCTTCTGGACGGTTCATAGAAATGGAATCATATAATATGCAGTCCTTTGTGACTGCTTCTTTCACTTAGTATAGGCTCACCTGTGTTGTAGCATGGAACAGTACTTCATTTCTTTTTGTTGCATAATGATAGAATCTTCATTTTTTAAATCCCTTTCCCTGCCCCTGGCGTTAGGTTTTAGGGCCTTGCTCTTTCCTATCCCTGGAGAGCTTGTGTTGGTCCTTAGAGAGCAGTGCATCTGTGTTCCTCGTTCGATGGGTTGCTTGTGTTTTCCACATGGAGCTGAGCCAGTGTTCCTGGGTGTTTTGGTGGAGAGAGGGGTGGTCTTGGCACCAGGCTTGTTGGGGCAGAGCTGTGAAGCCCAGAATACTGAACACCTCTTTGCCATGGGCTCTGGGAAGACAACTGTCCATAAGCAGTCACTGCTGCTAACATCTTCTCCTGCTCCCTGTCCCCTTCAGTGACAGCTCATTTATTGATGAGTAGGGTCAGCAGCTTCCCAGTCTGTGGGGGGGAGTCCAGGCCCCTGCTGCTTTAATTCTAACCCTCCCCCCTGGGAGGTGGGTGCTGCTGGATCCTGCTAGCTGATAGCCATATGACATTGCCTCACAGCTTACAGGAGTGCTACCAGGGGGTTGTATTATTTTCCTGTGGCTGCTGTGACAAATTACCACAAACTAGATGGTTTAAAACAACAGACACATATTCTCTCACAGTTCTGGAGGCCAGCAGTCCAAGGTCAGTTTCACTGGCCCAAAATCAAGGTGTTGTCAGGGTTGTACTCCTTTCAGAGGCTTTAGAGGAGAACCCAGTCCTTTTGCAGGTTCTGGGGGCTACTGACATTCCTTGGTTTGAGAACGCATCACTCTGATCTCCACCTGTCTTCACATCATCTTCTCTGTGTATGTGGTTTCCACTTCTGTCTGTATCAGATCTTCCTTTACATGGCGAACCTTTTGAGCTTGGCGTGTCAGCATTTTGAAAAACCCTAACTTAACTCTGGTGCCGTGTCACATATAAAAATTTTTTGATATTTGCAACCATAGTAAAACAAAGATTTATATTTTTGATATTTATTTTATATATTTAAACTCCATTTAACAAAGAAAAATCAACCAAAAAAATGAGTTCGCTTGTCACCTCTGATACGCATGTCATAGGTTCGCCATCACTGCTCTACTGTTCTAAGGCCATTTGTGATTGCATTTAGGTCCCATCTCTGCATCTCACGATCCTTAACTTAATTATACCTGCAAATACCCTTTTTCCTTATAAAGTGACATTTACAGGTTCCAGGGATTAGGGACTGATATGTTTGGGCGACTCTTAATTCAGCCTACTACAGGGGTGTTCTTGTTTCTCTTCCATGGAGGGGATAAGAACGAATTAAGTGCTCTCCTACTGGACAGAGTCCTGTAATATTTGAGTCTTCTCAGTATCCCTGTTATTGGGAGACTTGTTATCCCATTTCACAGATTGGAAAACTGGCTCAGAGCAGGTCATCACATGGCTAATAATTGGAGCTGGATCGGAACCTAAGTCAGTTGGGTCCCACAGTCTTTTGCAACTTTCCTTGGGTCTTTGTAGCAGTAGGTTGCAGAGTCTTACACCTGGGATCCCCTGTTGTCAGAGGGTTTTGCCCAGCCCCTTTGTGGAGGCTCAGCGATGTGGATGGACTTGCCCACAGGCTTATTAGTGGGCTTGCAAGATTGAGGGTCTGGACTTGACTTCCTTGGGCCAGGACATTAATGTAGTGTAAACTTCTCTATGGCTGGGCCAGCCCCCACCCTCTGCCCCTCACTCCCACCAGCCTGTCCTTTCTGGGCCATTTTCCTAAGCAACTTCCAAGTTGGCACCTTTTTTGGAGGCTCCTGTCCAGCTGGGATAAGGAATAGACTTTGCTATGAGCTCCTGGGACTGTATAAACTCTTTCTAGAACTCAGGACCAGGATCTCCCTATTTTCTCTCCCCACAGGGAGAGAGAGAAAAGGGTTTCAGCCAGAGCCCAGGATCTTAAGGCTGCTGGTGCCAAAGCCAGTGGGTGGTTAGTGGCTAGGCCTCCACATCCAGGCACAGATGCCACACTGGCTGCCTAGGACTAAAGCCCTGCTTGTGCAAAGGGAATGCTCAGGCCTCCTTCATGTTTAGGGATAAAGCAGGCTTTCCCCAGCATGGCCTGCTAAGTTTGTCTCCATGCTATGGCTCATGAGGCCTCCCCTGTTGCTTCTATACTAGGCCTTGTTGGTGCCCAAACCCCAGCTCTTTTCTGCCTTCATAAAATGAGGATAATGCTTCCTGCCATCTGGGCTGTGGTACAATTAAGAGGTCACCTTTTGCATCTGGCACCTGGCATGAGGCAGGCATTTGGCTAATATGAGTTCATCTTTCTTCCTGGCCCTGCCCCGCTTACCTTCATAGCCCTACCCAGGACTTGAGCTCGGCTGAACTCATTGCTGGCCTGTGGCCTCCCTGGTGCTTTGTGGCAGAAGTGATTTCTTATCCAATTCACAAGCTTTTCTGGAGGTCTTGGTGTTTTCATCCTTTGCTCAGGTGGAACCTCCTCTCGGTTGCCAGCCTTAATGACTGGCCAGGTCGCTTCCTCCATGTTCTCCAGCATCCCTGTGTTCATCTCTTTCACAGCCCTGCTCACACTTGTGTGTAGTCACTGCCTGTTTCCCTGCCCCTCGCGCAGTTTGTGAGCTGATGGAGGGTAGAGAGCAAGTCTGATTCATTTCTCTGGCCTCCTTGCCAGCCCAAGGTCTGACTTAGCAGCTGCCTGGTAACCCTTTACTGGATAAATAAATAGGAGGCCTTCTCATCCCCTTTGATCTCCTTTCCCCACACACTTAGGGCAGGCGGTTGCTGGGTGCCTTTCTTTTTTAGAACTTCTGTCCAGTGTCTCAGGCTGTAGCTATAGTTGCAGCTGCTCTGCTGGAGACCCCCAGCTGGGAGATGGCTGACCCCATGGGGCAGGGATGGATTTGGGGGACTGGTTGGGGTGTGCTAGTCCATAGCCTCTGGGGCAGGAGGGGCACCTGGACTGCTGGAATGTTGTGCACAAACAAGAGTCTTTGTGCTTCCCATGGAAGCCCATTAAGGGCTTCCCAGTGCCTTTGTCATCTCTGGAAAGCCAGCCAGCCATACCTTCCCGGGGTGTGGGCCCTGGCTGTGGGGCTGCTGGGTATTCCCTTGTCGCCCCCTCTTCATCCCCTCCTGTCCAGCCACTCATCTGGGACTTTCTGAGGGTCTCTCAGTTGTACATTATCTCTGTCTGTGTTGGTCTCACCCCTTCTTCTCTGACTGGTGACCACCTCCCCAGTATATGGTACAATTATTTACAAAGCCTTTTCTGGCTCTGAAGCTCCTCTGATCGTCTTGACAGTTCTTTCAGGTATATCCCATAATCCCCATTTGATAGGAAACTGAGGCTTGGAGTGTTCAGGTAGCTTACCCAAAATCCTGCTGCGAGTGAGTGACAGAGCTGGGGTTGGAACCCAGAGCTTTTGGCCTCCAAACCTTGTGCTTCCTATTTTGCCAGGAATTTCTCTCACTTGAGCTGGAGGGGGAAAAAGGCCTGCAGAGAAGTGATCCCCTCTGGTTGGCAATTGCCTGGATCCTATAAATCCCTAAGTAGGGTGGTATCCCCAAGGAGCAGGCTTGGGATTTTTGGTCCCTAGTCCTGATACTGGATCAGGCTGGCTTCTCCTGATGGCCAGCAGAGGGCGTGAGAGGCCTGGGAAAGGTGTTGCTTTTAGTTTGTTTGGTTTTGAAATGGAAAATATGTTTGAAGTGACACGTGGACATTCTACTTTTTTTAAATAGACTTTATTTTTTAGAGCAGTTTTAGATTGACAGCAAAATTGAGCAGAAGGTACAGGGAGCTTCCATATACTTCCTGTCCCCGCACATACATAGCCTCCCGACTATCAACATGCCCTATCAAAATGATACATTTATTATAATTGATTGATGATCTACATTGACACATCACACTCACCCAAAGTCCTGGCTTCTGGCAGCCCTGGGCCATTTTTGTAAACAACTTCCAAATGTTTACATTGGGCTCACCCTTGGTTACATTCTAGAGCAGGGGTCCTCAAACTATGGCCCGCGGGCCACATGCAAATACAAATATTGTATTTGTTCCGTTTTGTTTTTTTACTTCAAAATAAGATATGTGCCGTGTGCATAGGAATTTGTTCATAGTTTTTTTTTAAACTATAGTCCGGCCCTCCAACGGTCTGAGGGACAGTGAACTGGCCCCCTGTTTAAAAAGTTTGAGGACCCCTGTTCTAGAGGTTTGGACAAATGTATCCACTGTGGTAGTACACGGAGTAGTTTCACTGCTCTAGTAATGCTCTGTATTCTGTCTACTCATCTTTGCATTATTTTTTAAAAAAACATATTTGTACAAGTTCACTTAATCTGAACCTTTGGGGCCAAATGTGCTTTGGAAATTGAGAAAATTTTCAGAATTTAGAGAACTCACCTGGTGTGTATGCTGTTTCTGTAACACCTCCAGTGGGGTCTATGGCAGACCTCGTAATCAAACACCCGAATGTTTCTGCATGGAAATGTTTGAATATTCATCTCCAAGTGGAGTAAATGGATTCTCCTCAGCTCAGGTCAGGTAATGATGCCAAATAAGTTAGATGAAGTCTTTTGGTTTTCAAAGCTTTTTGAGTTAGGGAATTTTGGATGAGCGATTGCGTATCTCTTAGAAAGAAGGAGGTGAAGTAAAGTCACCTGCAATGCCAACACTTAGGGATAATATTTTGTTACATAGCCTTCCCAACTTTGTATGCATATGTGTTTGTATACATATGCATATACATATATACTAAATGTGTTCACCCACAAGTAAAATATTTTCATACATTTTGCCTTATACAAGATCTTGGCAATCCCTAACTATATGTGAGATTCAAGATCTTACAATCATTCCCTTCTCAACATCTCTCCTCCCCTAGAGTGGCTAGAGCAGTGGTCGGCAAACCACGGCTCCCGAGCCACATGGGGCTCTTTGGCCCCTTGAGTGTGACTCTTCCACAAAATTCCACATGCGGGCGCGCACGTACAGTGCGATTGAAACTTCGTGGCCCATGTGCAGAAGTCGGTTTTCGGTCTGGGCGAGTCTATTTTGAAGAAGTGGTGTTAGAAGTGGAGGGTGTCGGTTAGTTGGGCGACGGGATACATGCAGGAGTTGAGTGAGCCAGTTAGTCAACAGTCTCATTGTGCAGTGGTTAGTGCTAGTCGCGTCCACAAATCGATCGCGGGTGACAAAAGATAGACGAAGCAAGTATACAAGACAAGTGTGGATGAGAGAGGTGGAAGGGGTCGACCTCAGCGAACGTACCTCAATCAGATTGAGGACATTTTTAGGAAAGGCCAGCTTAGGAGTACCCTACTTAAGTTAATAACAATGTACCTACCTATATAGTTTAAAAAATTTGGCTCTCAAAAGAAATTTCAATCGTTGTACTGTTGATGTTTGGCTCTGTTGACTAATGAGTTTGCCGACCACTGGGCTAGAGGGTCCCCAGGTGAAACTACTTGAGGCAGAGCCAGCTTCCTCCCTCCAGTTCCCCATTCTTGCCAGCCCTGGGCCTCTGGCTGCCTGTGGGAAGGTCCAGCATTGGATTCCCAGCATGGTCAGCAGGAGGCAGAATGTAGCTGGGGCTCCTCTGGGAGCAAGTCTTCTGCTCACACAATGCCTGGCTCCTTAAAAGAAAGGGTCTCCTCCTGCTCCACATGCATGGAATGGTCAAACAGGGCTGAGAACTTGACCCTGTCCAGTGTCCTCTCAGCCAATCAGCTGGGCCCCTCAGGAGCTCGAGGGCAGAGCTCTGGGGAGGGGGTGCAGGCCTTTCCTGTTGCTGACCCCCACACCTCTTCCCTGCAGCAGGAACACTGGTTTGAAAAGGCCCTGCGAGACAAGAAGGGCTTCATCATCAAGCAAATGAAGGAGGACGGCGCCTGTCTCTTCCGGGCTGTAGGTGAGTCTCTGCCTCAGCCTTCAAGGGCCTAGGGCTGCCCCTGAGTGTCCCAGTTGTCAGGAGTAACCCCTGAAACGGTTCAGGACAGAGTTAACTGGTCTTTTACGGACTCCAGGCCCCAGTCTCAAGTTAGTATCTGGCCTCTAGTTCTTCGTCATGAGGCAGTGTGGTGGTGTGAGAGTAATAGCAGCAACAATAGTGACAAGGAAAATAACGTTAGGGACAGATTGCTCTGCCAGGCACTACAGGAAACTCTTGCAGTTCTTCCCTAAGCTGGGTAAGTGTCGGCACCATTGCTTCCATTTGTCAGATGAGAAAAGCAGCTCAGAGATGGAGAGTCGCTTGCCCAGGGTCAGGTAGTACATGGTAAGTTAGTCTTAGGGCTAAAGGTTCGTCTGAGGCCTCTTAACCACAGCATACTACTCTCACCTTGGGATCATAGACTTTTTTTTTAACTTACACAAAAGTAGAGACAATAGTAAACCCTCATGTACCCATCATTCACCTTCAAATAGGCATCAACACATGGCCAGCCCCGTTTCATCACTACCCTGCCCACTCTTTCTTACTCTCCTAAAATGAGTATTTTTTGTAACTCTTAAAAAAATTTTTTTTAATTGATCGATTGATTGAGAGAGAGAGAGAGGGAAACATTAATTTGTTGTTCCACTTATTTATAGATTCGTTGGTTGATTCTTGTATGTGCCCTGACCGGGGATTAAACCCGAAACTTGGCATATTGGGATGACGCTCTAACCAACTGAGCTACCAGGCCAGAGCTGAAACAAGTATTTTTTGTTGTTGTTAATCTTCACCTGAGGATATTTTTTCCATTGCTTTTTCAGAAAGAGTGGAAGGGAGGGAGGGAGAGAGAAAGAAAAACATGGATGTGAGAGAGACAAATCAACAGGTTGCCTCCCACACACTCCCAGGACCGGGGCAAATCCACAATCCAGGTTATATGCCCTTGACTGGAATCCAGCCTGTGACCCTTTGGTGTAAGGGTTGATGATCTAACCACTGAGAACACTGGCCAAGGTGAAACGAATATTTTTTGTAATAAGTTTTTATTTATTTTAGAGAGAAAGGGAGAGAGAGAGAGAAAAGCATCAATGTGAGAGAGAAATATTGATTGGCTGCCTTCTGCACACCCCCTACTGGGAATCTAGCCGGCAAAACCTGGGCATGCGCCCTGATTGGGAATTGAACTGGTGACCTTTCAGTGCATGGGACAATGCTCAACCAAGTCAGCCACACCAGCCAGGGCTGAAATGAGTATTTTTAAAGTAAAACCCCAACATTGGATTATTTCATTCATAAATATTTCTGTATATTTCTCTGACAGATAAAGTCCCGATTTGTTTCTCTCTCTCTCCCCCCCCCCTCTCTCCCTCTCCACCTCTTCACCCTCTCTCTCAACATAACCAAATGCCATTATCGTACCTAACAAAATTAATAATTCCTTAGTACCATTTACTCTCCACTTTAAGCCCAACAAGCAGTCATGAGGTCCTGTGCTAGTGTCCAGGGGAAACGGGGAGTATGATCTCATTCTCACTTTGGGGTTCCTATGTCTTCCATAAAAAGTGCCCTCGATAGGAGATTTGAGCTGGTAGTCAGAAGCCCTGTCTTCTTGTCCTGCCCTCACTCGGAACTTTCATTGTCCCATCTGTGAAGTAGTATTGATTCTGAAGGGCTCCCTCAATCCCTTCTGGATGCACCCTCTTCCCCCGTGCTTGCTGGTGAGCTGGACTGGCTGACCCAGGCTCCACTCCAGGCTGTGCCACTGATTGTTCGTGTGACCTTGGGCAAGCAGCTTTCTTTATCCTGAGCTTGTTACAACCTAGTAACAGTTAAGTGAGATGACTTCAGTAAATCGCTTTAGTGCCTGAGAGCATAGTAGCCCCTCATGGAACAGTAGCGCTGATAAAGCCTGAATGCTATTCTCAGTGGTGCCTCAGAGTCACAGATGTTTGTTGAGTGGGTGAAAGAAAGAAGTTTAGCCAAAACCGGTTTGGCTCAGTGGATAGAGCGTCGGCCTGCGGACTGAAGGGTCCCGGGTTCGATTCCGGTCAAGGGCATGTACCTGGGTTGTGGGCACATCCCCAGTGGGAGATGTGCAGGAGGCAGCTGATCGATGTTTCTCTCTCATCGATGTTTCTAACTCTCTATCTCTCTCCCTTCCTCTCTGTAAAAAATCAATAAAATATATTTTTAAAAAAAAAGAAAAAGAAAGAAAGAAGTTTAGGTGGGGTCAGGGGTCGCCTCCCCCTTTCTACTAAACAGAGGAGGTTTGGGCAGTGGCCTCTGCTGGGCTGGAAAATCCCAACCTCCCAGCCCTGTGGTTTAAGTCTGTGTTCTCCCTGGGATGTTTCCTAGAGAAAGAGTTTAGGTTTGGAGTCATTGGACCAAAGAAAGAATAGCTGGGGGCCTGTTCTGAGACCTCAGGCTGGTTGCTGGGTAAGCAGGGCTTCTGGTGGAGTGAAGGGCAGAGAATGCAGCTGGGCAGCTGGGTCTTGAACGGTCTTTGAGGCAGACCTTGGCGCTAGCGATAACCTGGCTTGTGCAGTAACCCATATGAAGAGCAATATTTGCACATGTGTCCATTTAGCTGTTTTCCCCACACATCCTCTGACCCTTCCCCCTGTTGGGGCCTTCCAGTAAGAGGCCCGAGCTTACAGGAAGCGCTGACCATGGCAGGTTGAAGGCCTTTCCTTATCAGCACTATGGCTATACATTTCCCCTGACTGAGCTGCCCTTGGCTTTTTTCCATAAAACCTCAGAAGCCCTGCGGTCTGTCCTCTGAAGTACATGGCCCCTGGGTCTTTAGGCCTCATATGGAATTTTCCCTGGGGCAGAGTGCACGCGACCTGTGCAGACCAGACCTGTGCGTGGGAAGGAGACTTTGCCCTCTGGCTTTCTGCTGCCTCTCTGCTTCCAGCCTAGCTTGGACAGGGACAGGTGGCAATTGCTCTGGGCTCTGGTGAGAAGGCTGCAGATTCTAACTTCCTGCCACACATTGAACAGTTGAAGGAGCACATAACTGAGGGTGGGAGTTGGAGGGGGGATTGTAGACCTAGGGGGCACTGTCACTCCTTGACCCTGGCTTTTTGCTAGGCATTAAGCTGGATGCTTCAGGTTCATCTGTAAAGTTGGGATTATTATCCCATGAGACAGTTGGGAAGATTGAGGCTCAAGAAAGGGAAATGACATGCTCAGGTCATTAGTGGCAGAGCTGGCATGGGAACCCAGAGGTGCCAAAGGACACATTCTTCCCATGGCCCTAGGAAAGCCCTAGCTTTTTAGTTTATCTCTCAACTGGCTGGGTGACCTCAGCTGTATTCCTTGATCTCTCTGGGCCTTACTTCCTCCAACGCAGAGCCTGTGGCCCTCTACTGTTGGGAATCCTGAAGCAGGTGGCTTTCTACCCTCTGTTTTGCCTCTGAGGTCTGGGTGTCCCCAGTGTGAACCACTATCCACTACTTGTGCCCAGTTCTCTCCCACCACCCGTACTGGGGACTTGTGAGCATCAGCGAAGGCTTGGGTGGAATGGAAGTGGGAGCCTGAGTTCCAGAGGTATCCTGTGGTCCACCCTGCCCCTGCTATGCTCAGATAACCTCCTCCTGGAAACGTGAGTCTGCATCTCTCCTCCTACCCTCTCCGCATATGCTTTGACTCAGCAAAACCTCTGGCCCTGGCCTCTGTGGGCAAAGTGGAGGCCACAGTGTGTGTGTCTGCATGGGCCATGGAGAAGCAGATGGGCGGGGGAGGGGGGGAGGTTACAGCAATGAGGCCCAGAAACATTAGCCAGGCCCACTCCTCTGGGCCTTTTTGTGTTGGAACATGGGCCATCAGCATTGGAGAGATGGATCGTAGATCAGTGTAGACTGTTTTATAAGTGGGCAAACTGGGACCTCAAGAAAAAGTCAGGGCCCTATTATCTAGGTTACACAGGCAGGTGTCAGACCATTGGTGTTTGAGGTTGAAGAACCAGGCCAGAAGGAGAAGGTCTTCATGCCAGCTTCCATTGGTCTTTGCCCTGCCTCCATCAATCTTTCCATCTTTGCCATGGGAGTCCTTGAGTAGAAGAGCAGGCATCCCAGAGACCAGGCTATTGAGAGGCTAGGGTTCCGCTGTCTCCCCACTGAGTCTTTGGTCTTTGAGGTAGTTGGAGCCACTGTCCAGGTGTGCACCACAGCTGCTTGACAGGCAGGCGAGGCTTTTTCCCCGACTCATCTCCTCAGTGGGGCCGGGGTTGCCACTGGGCCAGGAGGAAGTGGGAACAAACCAGGTCCCTGTCTCCCTGTGCTGCTGTGTGTACACATTTGTGTGGTTTGTTTTTAGATTTCCTGCAGACACCAAGCTTCCTTTTCTGTTCTCAGCGGAACTTGCTGGGGCTCTCTTAGCAGGCAGCAGGCAGGCAGGCAGTAGCCTGGCAGGGAGGCACTTGTCAGGTGCCTCTAAAACCAATGGTAGGGCCCTGTGCGTAAGCTCCTTTAGATAGTCCAGGCTCCCCTGTCTTGCTTCTCCACATAACTACTCGACTACATTTTAGGGAACCTGAGGAGGTTTAGAGACCTTCTGCAGCAGTAGAGGGAGGTTGAGGCAAGTCCGTTGGTGCTATTGGCTCTTCTCCCCTCCCCCCAACCCCTGGCCAAGGCTAGGAAGGAGGGGGCAGGGTCCTCGGTTTGCACAACCTTGCATCTTGTCCAACATCTTGGTGACAAGGGCATCTGCTTGTGGAATATGATAGTTGTCTGTAGTTGCGAGGGTTGTTGTGTGGGAATTTGGCCTCGGGGAACATCTTTGGCAGGATCTGCCGACTGTGTCTGTGTGCGCATGTACATTTCTCGGCTGGTGACTGTATGCTCAGAGAGGGGACAGAAGGGGGGGGGTCTGAGGAGGTGAGGTTCATGCTGACCTCTGTGGCCTCAGTGAGGGGTACAACCCCTGATATTTGTAATCTCTGCCCACTCCCAGGCCTTTCCAGCTGATTCCAGCTTGTGCTGGTGGGGAAATTGAGGTAGACAGAATCAGGCCTGGCCTCTGAGTCAGGTGGTTAAGGTGATAGCGGGATTGGAGTGGTGGTAATGTCATCTTGGGTGTCAGTGCTTGAAGTCCGTCCTTGAGAGCCTGGCCTCCCCTTCACCCTACCAGATGTGTGACCTTGGGCCAGCTGTGCCACATTTCTGTACCTCAGTATCCCCCCTGTGTAAAGTCAGGTTTTTGGGAGTGAGGATAGAATGAGTTGGAATGTAAAAAGGCTTTGAGGGAACCAATTACAGTGCTGTATCGAGGGTTTCTGGGTTCTGTTTGGGTTGGGGACAGAGGTGAGGTAGTGGGGAACCCTCTTCCAGCTGGACTCTGGGAGGGGAGAGCAGGTGCGGACTGCCCGCAAATGCAGCGTCAGCAAGAGGGGGAGTTTCGGTTTCTATCAAAACAAGTTCTCTGAATTCCCCTACCTCTGCAAGTCCATTGGGCCTTTTCTCCCACCTTGGCCCCCACAGGGAAGTCCAGCCCAGCCCCTAGCCCCTGTGCCAACCTTCTGGGAGGAGGAAGGCTTTCAGGAGGACAAAGGCGGGACTAGCAAAGTCAGGCAAGAGCCTCCTCAATGAGGACTTCCTGTGTTCTTAGGCAGCTCTGGGTATTTTTCCCACCTCATATCATCGAAAAGATCCTTCTACTCTCCCTTGTTGGGGAGGTACTATTGCTTTGTGTCCTTGGTCCTGTGGAGCATATTTTCTTCCACAGTAATCCCTAAACTAGGGTGCATCTTATAATCAGTGAGTTTGGTCATTCCCCCCCTGCAGCTGTGATTAAATACATGTATTATATCACCTATCAATGCATCTTAGGATCGAGGAGAAAAGGTCATATTTTGCATGTGACTGCTAAGTAGAGAAGGTCATACTTTGCCCACATTTAAGGACCCTGTTATGTGAAGCCTATACTATTGATTTGACATTAATTTGGTTACTAAAGATTTACAGTACGATTACAGAAGGTGGGTCTGTGGCCCTTTGGCGTCATAAAGGTCGAGTGCCAGTCCTGCGTACACGTAGGGCAGCCTAGACCCTGGGTTTGGGGCTTTCCTCTGGCTGAGGAAGTACAACAGAAATGAGGAAGGGCTTAATAAGTGGTTCCGGTGACATTCTAGCTGACTTGTGGGTAGCTTGCTACCTGAAGGCGTCATCATCTTCCTCATGACAAACGGAGCCCCGTCTCTTGAACACCTACTATGCCTCAGACGTTTGGCAAACCATCCCCTGTAGTCTTTACAGCGCCCATGAGAGGAAGAGGAGTTACTCTCTCCACCTATGGATGAGGACACTGCAGCCCAGAGAGTTTAAGGGCCTTGTCCAGTACCACACAGCTAGGAGGCAGCAGAGCCTTACTGCCAAGGCAAAGGGGTCAGTGGCAGGGAAATGTGGGGACCCTCAAGGGGTTCTCCCCCCAACTCCCTTCCCTGTCCCACGGTCTCCCTCGTTCCTCTGTTTTCTTGCATCCAGCATGTAGCTCAGGTCGATGTATCTCTTAGGCCCAGAGGAAATGCCGATTGACCCTTCCCCAGAAACAGCTTAGCCCTCTCCCTGAGCCTGGCAGGCCAGTCTCCATTTAACCCCTTCACTCCCATCTCAGTTCCTGTTTACTGCAGCTGCCCACAGCACTGCCTCCTCCGCACCCAGGCCCATTCTACAGAAATAGCTTGTCAAGCAGCTCTAGCAGGCAGGCAGCCGCAGTGGGCTCTGTGGTACTGGCTTCTAAGAAAGGCAGCAGCAGGGGGCCCCCAGCCTGTGCACAGGGCATGTGACTTGCTGGAAGTGCCGCCTGGGGGGGGGGGGGGGGGAGGGGGGGGCGGGGCAGAGTGTAGCCACAGAACCCACATCCTTGTTTACATCAGTGATGGGGCTATCCCTTCACGCCTCATACTCCCCCTCACCCTCAGGTCCTTGCACACCTCCAGGAAGACTTGAGAACAGGCATGGGCCCCTATTCTATCTCAGAGCAGCCCTTCTCTCCTTATCTCACAAACCCTCCAGGGAGGGCAGGGGAGGGCAGCGAAGGCGTTCTTCTGGCAATTCTTCACTGAGGTAGACTGGCTGTCATGGAAGAATTCTGCCTCTGCCCCCATGGAAGAATTCTGCCCCTGCCCCAGGGAGATCCCATCAGAGCAATGGTCCTCTGGGGAGACAAAGGAAAATGCCCTCTTCATCTTAGCCAGTGGATGTAATGTGGGCCTCATCTTCAAGCCCACCTTAATTTCCCAGGGAGAAGACTCACTGGCTCCCTGAGTTTGTTCATGCACTTAGCAAATTTCCCAGTTTCCTGCACTGTCTTGGGCCCTGAGCTGGGGTAGACTTGGATGTGAATTGCCCTCAGTAGGAAGCCCAGTGTGATCAGGCAGATGACTTCTGTACACATGTTTGATAAACCTGGTGATAGAGGTGTCCAGGAGGGTGGGGAACTATTAAAGAACATATTGGTGTTGGATAAGTAGGCAATCCAGCAGGATGGAAGGAATGTCCTGAAATGAGGGAAGGAATGTGTGAAGATTCTCAAGTCAGGCAGAGGGGAGCCTGTGTCTTAATTTGACTAAAACTCCATGATGCCTGAACCATTTGGGCCTCAGGCTGCCCTTGGTTAGGTGCATTTGTATCTTATCTCTCTTACTAGACTATGTACTTCTTGTGGGCAGAGGCAGGGTTTTACTAAGCTCTGTCACCTTCGTAGTACCGCACATTTAGGCCCTGGGGAAGGGGAATCTGATTTACTGAGTGACTGCTCCGTCTCAAAACCAGTGCTGGTCACATTACACCCATTATCTCATTAATCTCACAAGAAGGCCTGCCAGGGAGTTATCCAGCTTGTTCCTGTTTTACACGTGAGGCAGGTGAGGCTCAGTACACTTGGGTCACTTGCCTCTGGTCATTTAGCACTAGTACTTGGCAGAACTGGGCTTAGAGCCCAGCTGTTTTCCTTTTTTTTTTTTTCAACCTACAAAGGCCATGCTGACTCCAGGAAGTTAGGTACACTGAATTCTAGACTTGAATTGGTCACACATTGACTTTCTGTGTGAACTTGGTCAAGCCACAAGCTCTCCCTGAGCCTCAGTTTCCTCATGTGAAGAGTGAAGGTGGGGGTATGGAATCGATAGTGCTTCGGGCCACTTATGGGACTTAAAATGTTTGTTGACTTGTCTGAGTAGCCATCCAAGCCCTAGACAAAGTCATCTGCATGAGAGGCCTGTGGTTGTGTCCCTCTCACCTGTACTCTTGTTCAAAACTGTCCCTGTTTGCCTTTTTCTCCATGATTCCATTCCAGCCCACAAGGCCAAGAACTCTCCAGGCCCTGGGGTAGGAAAGGAAGTTTTCCTGGCCCCGAGCCCTTCACCCCAAGGATGTTCTGTGACTTAGAACTCTTCTCTGGTGCCAGTTCTAATCCCAGCCTCTCCTTTCTTCTGCCTCCACAGCTGACCAGGTGTATGGAGACCAGGACATGCATGAGGTTGTACGAAAGCACTGCATGGACTATCTGGTGAGACTTTGTAGAGACCTTGGGGTAGGGGCAGAGTGGGAGGATCCCCTCCTCACACTGACCTCGACCCTCTGATCTGTTGTGCAGATGAAGAATGCGGACTACTTCTCCAACTATGTCACAGAGGACTTCACCACCTACATCAACCGGAAACGGAAAAACAACTGCCATGGCAACCACATTGAGATGCAGGCCATGGCGGAGATGTACAACCGGCCTGTGGAGGTGTATCAGTATAGCACAGGTACTTCTGTGGTGGGTAGGTGAGCGACCGACGGCACCTGGTCTGAGCCTGCCCCGCCCCGCCCACTGTGGATGCTACTTCCTTCTCTTTTCTGCAGAACCCATCAACACATTCCATGGGATCCATCAAAATGAGGATGAACCCATCCGTGTCAGCTACCATCGGAATATCCACTACAATTCAGTAGTGAATCCTAATAAGGCCACCATTGGTGTGGGGCTGGGCCTGCCATCATTCAAACCGGGGGTAAGCATGTCACCATGCCCAAGATGGCTGTTGGATCTAGAGGCCAGAAACCTTTGTTTGGGTCTCAGTTTTATCCTAGCCCACAAAAATGTCCTGTCCCCTCTCTGAGTTGCCTCTGAGGTCTTACCTCTGTGAAATCAGGGAGGTCCCCCAAGGTGATCTCTCAGGGCTCATTCTGTGGTCTCAGTTTATCTGTCTGAGCTGGCTCACCCATCTTTGTGCCTATGGAGGGTTGGCATTTTGGGATATGGAGTCATATTGGGAACCATGAGCCAGGGCTGGGGCTGGGTGTCTTGGTCCCCACATGGATCCTCCTCTGAAACTTAGCAGTTATAGACATCTGTGGTTACAGAGACTTAGAGTTCAGGCCTGGTCCCAACACTTAACTGGCTGTGGGACCTAGGGCAGGATTCACAAGTAATTTGGGCTGGCAGCTTGGCTGATTCAGACAACGCCTAGCACTGGGCCTGGTGCCTAGTAGGTGCTCAGATGGTGGCAGTACACTTTCCCAGCACACACTGGCAGATTCTCATTCTCTTTCATAAATATTCGCCTGCTGGGGATTTTGATATCTTCTATTCAGGTTTCACTTCCTACAAACAGAAAGTGCTCCTGCCTCATTTTAGGAAACACACACCCTAACACCAACACACCCTCCAACATTAGGGGTTTTTTTGTTTTGGTTTTTAAATAAACTTTTAATTTTAGAACACTTTTAGATTTTAGCAGAATTATTACGCTTAGAGAATTCCCATATACCTAACTATGATTAACATCTTATTAGCATAGTACATGTGTCACAGTTAATGAGCCAATATTGATATATTAACTAAAGACCACACTTTATACAAAATACCTCAGTTTTCCCCTAATGATCTTATCTGTTCTAGGATCCCATCCAGGATCATATTACATTTAGTTGTTGTCATGTCTCCTTTGGCTCCTCTTGGCTGTGACAGTTTCTCTTGATTTTCTTGTGTTGCTTTTTTTTTCGATCTGTTTACAGACTCTATCCTTGCACCTTTTCTAGAATGTCATCTAATTGGAATCATACTGTATATAGTTTTTTCAGTGTCTTGTTTCACATAACACTATATTTAAGATTTTTTTGTTTGATCGCTTTTTTTTCCTTTAAAAAAAAATGTGAATGCCTTAAGTTTACAGAAAAACTAAGAAAGATAGTTCAGAGTTCCCTGCATCCATCCTCCGTCCTGTCCCGCACACAGTTTTGTTACTAACCTATCATGACTGTGATTCATTTGTTACAATATATGAACCAATATTGGCACATTATTAACTAAAGTCATCATGTCTCTTTAGGCTCCTTTGTCTGTGACGATTTCTCACACTTTCATGTTTTTGATGGCCTTGACCGTTTTGAGGAGTACTGGTCAGGTATACTGTAGGATGTTTCTCTTTTGGAATTTGCTGTTTTTCTCATGACTAGACTGGGGTTACGGGTTGTAGGAAGGAAGATCACAATAGTAAAGTGCCATTCTCATCACATCATATCAACAGTATGTACTGTGAACATGATTTGTGATTTGTTGTTGCCTTTGATCACCTGGCAGAAGTAGTGTTTGTTAAGTTTTCTCCACTAATATCACTCCTCCACCTCCTTCACTCCCTTTTCCACATTGTACTGTTTGGGAGCAAGTCATTGTATGCAAACCACACTTAAGTTGGTGTTGCCCTGGCCAGCCAGCTCAGTTGGTTATCTGCCTGATATGCCAAGGTTGCACGTTCGATCCCCGTTCAGGGCACATACAGGAGTCAACCAATGAATGCATAAATAAGTGGAGCAACAAATCGATGTTTCTCTCTCCCTCTCTCTCTAAAATCAATAAATTAAAAATATTTTTTAAAGAAAAAAAAAGAAGTGGCTGTTATGCTCCATCTCCTTGAGGGCAGTATATTCACATAAATTATTTGGAATTCTTGCAAGGGAAATTTGTCTCTTGTCCTCCATTTATTCAACCCTTTGTTTATATCAGTATTGGCTCAGATATTTATTTTATACTTTGGGTTATAATCCAATGATATTTTTATTTTGATGCTCAAATTGTTTCAGTTTTGGCTATCGGAAGCTCTCTTAGTGTCTCTCTGACATACTCCCATCATTGTGGTGGTGGTGGTGGTGTGTGTGTATGTTTTGTGTGTTTTTTGTCCTTTTTGTTGTTGTTTTTTGGTGTTTTTTTTTAGCACTTCCTAACTTTCTGGTACTAAAAGTGTTCTAGGCTCAGCTTGTATGTTTCCTTCCCTGGTCTTAGAACCAGCCATTTCTCCTTGGTTCCACTTATTAGAATGTTATTAGAAGCCACGATCTGGGTGCTGAGTGTGCTCCTTGGTACTGGGGTGTCCTTCCTTCTAGGCCCTTTCAGCTGGCTGAGTAAGGAGATATATGTGTATACTAACCTGTGTGTATACACATATCCAGAAATATTTCTATGTATAACTACTCATATCTGTATGAAGCTACCAGCTGATAGGTACTGCTTTGTTTTAATTTTCAATTTTCTAATGACAAATGGTATTGAGCATCTTTGCATGTGCATACAAAATTGTGTGTTAAGATTTTTTTGGCCATTTTTAAATTGTCTTATTCTAATAGAGAGTTTTAGATACTTTTTGGACTATTATCCATAGGTAAAAATTATATTTTATATCATTACTTTGTGCGCACACACATTGGTGTGCAATATATGTCCATTAAAATAATGTTAGAATTTTGCTGAACAGTACTCACATTTAATTTAATCCCTGGGATATGCTCTGATATTTTTTATTATTTTGGTTTTTAAAATGCAGTTGTATCTCACAGTCTAACAAAGAGCACTCATACAGTGCCCCACAACTCATAGCACCTCACATCATGCTAATACTACTCGTCCCCTTAAATACCTGACTACTCCCTCCACCCTGTGCACATACAGCTAACTTCTCAGGTGATCTTTTCTTCTTGTGCCATCTGAGCATAGATGAGGAAGGTCTCAACATTGTGAAACTGTCATCACTGGGTAAGGCTTCTTTAAACTCCAGCCTAGGCTGGAGGGCACCTGGTTGCCCCAGACTTAGTACTTCACTTGAGTTGTCTTGGGGTTGGGAACAGGGCTTCTGAGTGTAGGAGTTTGGAACTACTAATCCCACCACCCAAGCCTGCTTTTTCCCAGTCCCTGATGAATAGGCAGCCTGCCCAGGGGGGTGCTTAGTAAGAGTACTTGCCTTCCTGTCTCCTCTTTCTAGGCCTGTGGGCCTACCTCCCTGAGCCAGATCCAGCTGTTGGCCAGAGCTCAGAGTGTTACCCCATTTCCTTGTTCCTCCCACCTTTGCAGTTTGCAGAGCAGTCCCTGATGAAGAGTGCCATAAAGACATCAGAGGAGTCATGGATCGAACAGCAGATGCTGGAAGACAAGAAGCGAGCCACAGACTGGGAGGCCACAAATGAGGCTATTGAAGAGCAGGTGGCTCGAGAATCCTACCTGCAATGGTTGCGAGATCAGGAAAAACAGGCCCGCCAGGTCCGCAGCTCCAGCCAGGTAGGTCCTAGGCTCTGTCACTGGCCTGGCCAAGAACCCATTTTTTCCCCAGCTCTGCCCCAAACAGGCAGAAAAATTAAGCAGTTTTGACATCTGGGAGAGAAGGAAGCTCCCAACCCTATCTGTACCTCATCTTGGCCTTAGTCTTGGCATTGTGCCTTAGAACTCTCAACACCTGTGCAGAACAAGCTCTTAAGGAATGAGAGAGAGAGAAAGAGAGAGAGAGAGAGAGAGCGCAGTCACTGGTGGTGACATGTAGGATGGATGGATAGTTTCAGAGGGACAAGCTTTCGTTGAATATCCTTGTGTGCCAGGCTCTGTGCTGAGAATATGAAATCAGGTCTAGCCTGCTCCGCCCTCAGTGGTCCCGTCTATTGAGGGAGACAGAGGCATCAGTGGGGCCCTTGACTGTGGGTGGGAGACCAGTGGAGATGGGGGCTCTAGTTAGTATTCCCGCAGGAGGGTTGAAAATTTTAGGGCAGGGACGGGACAGGATATATAGACATTTGAGGAATCACAGAGTTTAGCATGATTGTAGATGTTGGCAAGTGCTGATTCAGTTGTTCAGCAAATATTTATTGTAGGTCTGTGCCCGTACTGTTCTATGTGTACAGAGGTACATTGGTGAGCCAGGCAGGCCCAGATCCCTGTCCTTGTGATGCTTGCATTTTTGCAAGAGTGGAACAAAATAAACAGTAAACATAATGAGTACATTGGTTTAGAGGTGGTATGGATGGGAAAAGAAAACATAGAGAAGAGTAAAGGGAATAAGTGGGGCTGGGAGTTCACAGTATTAAATAGTGTGGGCATAGTGGGTCTCAGAACAGGTAAGATTTGAGCAAAAACTAGCCATAGGTGAGGGAGGTAGCTAAGTGCATGTGCCGGAGCAGAGAGAGGACCAGCTAGAGCAAAGACCCTGCTGGGATTCAGGAGCGGCCTGAGGCCAGTGTAGCGGAACAGAAGTCAGAGAGGCAGTGGGGCCAGATTAGGAAGGGACCTGTGGGCCGTGATGAGGACTTTGGCTTTTATTCTGAGTGAAGCAGATTCACTGCAGGGTTGTGAGCAAAGGAGGAATAGGATCTGACTTAGGGTTTAACAGGTTGCAGAACGCAGTCTGGGTGGCAAGGGTAGAACAGGGGACCAGTGAGGAGGAGGCTGCTACAGTAGTTCAGGTTGCCACTGATGGCGCAGGCAAGGGGGAGGGGGAGAGTTGGGAGGCACTCTGGATCTATTTTGAAGGTGGAGGTTTCCTATCAGTTGGCTGTGAGGGTGTGAGGAGGGTTAAGGAGCTTACCTTCATCCTTTGGTCCATGGTGTGACTGGGAGTGGTGGTGACTTATGTAGAAGCTGTGTCACAGCCAGGATTGCCGGGGATGGGGCAAAAGAACGTTGAGGCTGTTGTAGGTTCTTACCTCTTACTCCTTCCCCACAGCAGCCCCGGAAAGCCAGTGCCACGTGCACTTCCGCCACAGCAGCCGCCTCCAGTGGCCTGGAGGAGTGGACTAGCCGGTCCCCGCGACAGCGGTCACCCGAGCACCCTGAACTGCATGCCGAGCTGGGCATGAAGCCCCCTTCCCCAGGCACTGTCTTAGCTCTTGCCAAACCTCCTTCACCCTGTGCACCAGGTCAGTGACTTGCTGACAGGGAGCATGCAGGGCTTAGGAGGTGCCGCCTGGGTCCTGGGCCCTGTCTCTGACTGTCCATCTGCCCCAGGTACAAGCAGCCAGTTCTCAACAGGGGCCGACCCAGCGACTTCCCCCCTCGTGTCCCTCTACCCTGCTCTGGAGTGCCGGGCCCTCATTCAGCAGATGTCCCCCTCTGCCTTTGGTAAGCCTCCTTTGTCTAGGAACCAGGGGCCAGCCGGGAGCTGGGGAGAGATGGAAGAAGCAGTATGTCTCTGTGGGGTGGCTCTGGAGCCTCTGGCCATCTCCCCAAAAAAAGGGAATCCTTTGGGCCCAAGGGATCTGTCCCAGAGGGGTTCTAAATGGGCTTCATAGGCCCAGAGGAGCCTTCTAATAGGAGTTAGAGGGCCCTGGATGGGATCTTTGCAGAGCCAGGGGTCAGTGAATGGCGAAGAAAAGACAGGCTCTGTCATTCTTTTTCCCTTCTTCTTGCCCAACAGGTCTGAACGACTGGGATGATGATGAGATCCTGGCTTCGGTGCTGGCAGTATCCCAACAAGAATACCTAGACAGTATGAAGAAAAACAAAGTGCACAGAGATCCGCCCCCAGACAAGAGTTGATGGAGACCCAGAGACTGGAGACCGTCTCCCAACCCCACCACTCCTGCCCTCCGGTGCCGCCTCACCTTTGGCTTTCTTCCTTCTTGCCGTCTTCCTCCTTCCCTTTCTTTCCTTCTTTTCCTCCTCCCCGCCTCCCTCTTGCCGGTCCATCCCTGCACCCCCTCTCATTGCTGCCACCACCACCATCATCTGTCTCTTCCCCAGCTGACGTGCCCTGTTGCCCCCTGCACAGCACCATCCCTGCAATCCACAGGGGACTCGGGCAAGGGTGCCGAAGGTAGGCGAGAGGCACAGAGACAAAGCAACTGGCAGCCAGGCAGCCCCTGAGGAGAGACATTCAGACAAAAGAAAACCTCCCTGACCCCCATTCCTCCCAAGTTCAGAAAACCTTGTTACCCCACCTCTACAACTATGTCAGGGAAGTGGGAGGAAGAAGTGGGGGATTCCCCTTCCCAGAACCCTAAGAATGTCTGAGCCTTCAATGTTGAATTTTTTTCTTTATTAAAATGTACTTTTATCTTATAAAATTAACCAATCAAAAACGACATAGATAACAGCTTTGACTCTATGAAGGTGGCATCTCTCTGGTTTGGGGGCAGGCAGGCAGGGGGGCCCAGAGGGGGCACAAAGACGTGCTGCTGTCTCTGGCCTCCAGCTCTGTGGAGATGGGCAGGGTCTAGAGTATGAGCCAGGGCGGAGTAGGGGGCCAAGGGTAGCAGGTGTCCTGTGGGCTTCGGACAATGAAACTCTGACCTCACTGCATTCCTATTGCTTCCATCACCACCAGTATCTGTAATCTTGGGGTGGGGGCACCTTTGAGGATTATAGCCGCCACTCAGGATTCGAGTGTGGGGAGTGGGAGCAGCCTTGGCAGATGGGGCACTTGTGCCCTGCAGGTGTTGACAAGATCCGCCATCTGTAATGTCCTTGGCACAATAAAACCAAATGTCAGTTTCCCTGGAGCGCCTCTATTCTGTGTGGGGCAGAGTGTGTGTGTGTGTGTGTGGTGGCGGGGGGTGGTCTCTGGACAGAGACAGCGAGGGTACAGGCTTTGGCTTGACCTCTGAGGGCTGCATGCTCTCCAGGAGGATCTCTGTGGGGCTGAGTTTGTTCATATTTGACTCACTGCTTACTAATCCACCTCTGGACCTGTTACCACCAAGAAAGCTCCATCCTTGCGGGTGACTCCTGCCTCAGCACTGGCACAGGATGTAGCCTGCCCACCTTATGTCCTGGGGTTTGATGGGAGCAGACTGAGCTGAGGGCAGGGACTGAATTTCCAACTTCTCTGCCTGCCTCTTTCGCCATAAATGTTTGCTCTTCTGATCGTTTGATGAGGAAATACTTTGGGAAGTACAGTAGATGCTTCACATGAGTTCAGTGGAAGGGACCAGATGGACCTCCTCCACTGGGTTTTAGAAGCTGAGGAATGGCTAACCCCTTTTTTATTTATCATGTCCCCCAGTTCTCTGACAGTTCTGTGTCCCGACCTTCCTAGGGGTAAAGCCAAGGCAGAGAAGGATGGCTGGCCCTAGGTCAGTGGTTCCCAAACTTATTTGGCTTACCACCCCCTTTCCAGAAAAAATATTACTCAGCCCCTGGAAATTAATTTTTTTTAAATTTTAATAGCAGTTACTCATCGCCCCCAAATGCACCTGTGGCCATCACCGCCCCCCTGGACCGCTGCAGCGCCCACCGGGGGGCGGTAGCGCCCACTTTGGGAATCACTGCCTTAAGTTTTGTCAAGTGTCTTTTTTGCTGTGCCTCAATAATGGGGCCCCTGTGGAAGGATGCGTGTCCAACTCTACAGGCGAGGGTGTGGCTGGTTGAGTGGCTGTCGGAGGGATGTCTGAAATCATTGGTCAAGCATGTGTATGCTGGAGAGTTGGTTTCAAACCTTCCTCAGCTTTTTCTTGCCATTTGGCCTTGGTCATATCACAGGCTCTGAGTTTCAAGTGGCCCATTTGTACAACAGGGGTGATTAATGTCTACTATCTCACACTCTGGTTGTGAGCATTGAGAGAGAATGCATATGGTCAACATAATGAATGATGGCACAGTGCCTAGCACATTCCAAAAGCTCAAATGTTAGTAGATATTTATTCTACTGTTGAAATGTAAGCACCGTTTGCCCCTGCCTACTTCTTTTTGCCTCCAGTTATCTTGGGCCTATGTGTAGAATTTGCCCTTCCCCTGTCCCGAGCCCTAGGCCTTGTCTTTCAAGATGTGTAGAGGGTCTCCTTCTGAGAAGCCCTGTGTGACCTCATCCACATTCTCCCATCTATCTACAAATACGTCTTTTTTAAATATGTTTTTTATTGATTTCACAGAGAGGAAGGGAGAGGGAGATAGAAACATCAATGATGAGAGAGACTCATTGATGGGCTGCCTCCTGCATGCCCCCTACTGGGGATCAAGCCTGCAACCTGGGCATGTGCCCTGACCAGGAATTAAACCATGACTTCCTGGTTCATGGGTCAACTCACCCACTGAGCCACACTGGCCGGGCCAAATATGTCTTTACTCCTTCCCCAATAACTGTACTATCAACTTCCTGGGTAAGGGCTATGATGCCTGACTTATCTTTCTCTAATATCTGCACTCCCACCAGGGCCTGATAGGCTTACAGTAGACCCCTAATAAATGTCAGGTGAATAGAGGAGAGTAACATGTGTGTATTTGCTTTTTGGGTGTTGTCTGTGTATATGTTACTGTAGTGAGTTCAAGTCTTTATGTGCATCTCACAGAGTGTTTATAGTTGTGTGTGTGATGAGGGCTTGCTTCCAGGTGTGCCAGATGATGACAGTTTGTGTCTGTTTCTGAGACTGAGTGCATGTTTGTGTGTTTCTGTCTGTGATAGCGCATCTGTGGTTCTTTCTGATGGGGTGGATGTCCATTTGTGTTCCTGTGATGGATTCTGGGCAGCTATTTCTGAACAGTGTCAGTGACAGTGCTGTATGCCTGCGGGTACATGCATGTCTATGACTGGATCTATCCGTCACAGGTATCACATATATATGTTTGCCTTTGCAGCAGTGCATGTGTGTCTCAAGCATTTGTGTGGCTTCCTGGGACAGCACAAGTTTTTATGTGACAGTGCATATTTGACGGTGCCAGTGCCTTTGTGACAAGTTCTGGTGGTGTGTCTGACAGACATTTCTGTGTCATTGTCACATGGTAATGTAGGTCTACGTGAATCTCTCTGGAGTGCCTGTCTTTCTGTGACTATCTGTGTCATTCTGGGATATGACTCTCTGGCAGCATGCCTGCCTGACAGTGGATGGAGCTCTTTGTGACAGTGCACGTCTCCATGTGTGTCTAGGACAAGTTTACATGAATGTGATGATACGTATTTGTGTATATCTCATTTGGTACTTCATGTGTGTCTCTTTGGAGTGCATGTCTGTCTTCCTGCAGCATGAGGCCCGACTCTGTTTTTCTCAAATTTGTGACTAAGGGTTTTTACCACCTCTCAGCCCCTGTCTCTCACCTGGAGCACACCCCCAAGCCACCACCACTCTGGCTTGCTCCTACATCTCAAGAACCACCCCCCCACACCCGCCCTTCCAGATTCTGGACCTGCTGACTGGGCTCACAGCTGGCCGGGTTTAGCCCCAAAAACACCCCCACAGGCCGCCTCTCTGTGATGCTGCCTTTGACCAGCATGCTCCTGTTATAGTGGTCAGGGGGTTGCCCTCCCTGGCAGCTAAACAGAATCTTCCAGGATCCCCAGCTTCAGTTTCAGGGCAGGGGCCATGGGTCGCCTAACCTAGAGGGCCCTTGTCCTTGGTGAGGAGCATCCTTGAGAGACAGGGTTCTGGATAGCCACTGGCCCAGATTCTGAGAAGCTGGGCCTGGCGTTATCTCCGTGCTAATCTTGAGGCAGCAGCAAACCAACTTCCTAGGAAAGGAGGGGGTGCAGCTTTTTTTTTAAGTTTTTTTTCTATATATATACATATACGCACATATATAAAAACAACCCCGTGCAACAACCAAAACAAATGCAGTTGCTGCAAAGGGATTCCCAGAACCGGTTTCCTCTTCGCGCGCGCCCCCTCATTTGCATGCAGACCCCGCCCCCACGGAAGATCCGGGCGCGTATTTGCATAAGGGGGTACTTGAGACCTGGAGGGTGGTATGCAAATGAGGACTGGCTCCGATTGGCTGCGGTACAGCAGGTGCCGCGTCCGGATTGATCAAAGCCAAGTGGGCGGGGCCGTCGCTCTGAGCGACTCTCTCGGGAGGCGCGTGCCCCGGCTCAGTAGCGTTGGGGCTGGCGAGCGCGACGAATCAGAGCATTGCGCCGTCTGTGGGCGCTTCTGGGCCACCGGCTTCTCCGCCTTCCACCCTGGCGCCCCCAAGTCCTGGCTCCCCATCCTCGCTGCCCAGGGCGTCGACGCCCTGCGGGCTCAGCGGGCTCAATCTGCGCAGCGCCTCCTCCATGTTGAGCAAACCTCTTCAGGGGCTCGCGGTGGCCCCCGTGACCCCCACACCGCCGCCAGGTGAGCGAGGCTTCTTTACCGCTACCAGGCCGGGCGGGCAGAGGCGATGGAGGGCGACCCGGGGGGAGGGGGGAGGGTCGCAGCGGGGCTTAGCACGAGGCCACCCTGACTTCCTCGCCTCTGCCTGCGTAGGAGGCAAGGATCGGGAAGCATTCGAGGCCGAGTACCGACTTGGCCCCCTGCTGGGAAAGGGGGGCTTTGGCACAGTCTTCGCAGGACATCGCATCACAGACCGGCTCCAGGTATCCGCCACGAGGATCTGGGGAGGGTCAGGTGTGCGTGTGGCGGGGGCGGGAGACCCGCGGCTGGGTTTCTGATTGACTGGGAACGATCCCACAATATGTGTGAGGTCGGGTCCAAAGAGCCGGGACCCGGCTTGCGGGGGGCGTTCGCGCGCCCGCGTGAGTGAGTGCGTGTGTGGCGACTCAGGTGGGCGTGTGGGGGAGGGGCAGGGATTAGGGAGGGCCTGAGAGTGAAACAGGGAGCGGGGGCTCCTAAGGACTCTAGACCCCGGGATCCAGGGGACGTGTAAATGTGTGTGAAGGTGGGGTCCCAGAGCTGAGATTTGGGGGATTTGGGGGGCAAGGTCTCCAACATGGAATCTTGAGGAACAGGACCCCGAGACACAGTCGGGCGTCTTGGGGCTTGATTTGAAACATGGAGCGCTTGGGTGTGAAGAAATTTGGAGCTCACAACCTGGTCTGCGAGGTTCTGGGCTTGAGAACGGAGCTCAGGGCCGAGGGCTGAGGGCGGTGGGAGAGGTGAACTTGGTCCTGGGGACTTGGCGGGCCAGGGAGAAGCCCCCGGCTCTTTGGGGGTCGTGGTGTGGTGTAGTTGGGGCCACAAAGACTAGGGTGAGGCTCAGGACTGGGAAGGACCCGGGGGTCATCTTCCGCCCCCTTAACTCCCGCCCGTTTCTCCAGGTGGCCATCAAAGTGATCCCCCGGAATCGCGTGTTGGGCTGGTCCACCCTGGTGAGTATCTTCGGAGTCCTTCCTGACCTGGTGGCGCCATAGCTGATGATGGGCTCTCTCGCCCCCTTGCCTCTCTATGGCTTGTTCGCCTCCCTGGGCCCTGTTACTGACGAGATCACTCCTCCCAGCCCGTGTTTACTCCCCTGCAGTGACATCTACACCTCCACACAATTCTGACTCACCCTAGTTCCCCTAGAGCCCTGGATTCTCCCCTCCAACCCCCCTCTCTCGTCCTCCCTCCAAATGCTGCCTCAGGGGCTGCCCGCAGGGCATGCTGGTGGGAAAAGGGGGGGCAGAGGTCACTGGTTGCCATGGTGACGGTGGCTGCTTCTGTGCCGTTAGCGCGCTAACGGACGGCAGGGCGGGTCTGGGCCAGTTGTAAATGCGGGAGCGCCCCCTGGCGGGAATCTGGGAAGGTGCGCCTGCGCAGTAGCGGAATTTTCATGGCCGTGAGAAAACCTGTCTGCAGCTGTGCGAATCGGTGGAGTGGCCAGCAGAGGGCCCCATCTCAGGCAGAAAGGCTACTTCTGAAAGTCCTTGTGCCCACGTGGGTTTTCTAGAGGGGCGGCTTTTGTGGCTAGTAACATTAATGCTCTTTATTGAGTACCAAGGTATGCCTCAGGTTTTGCTTCATCATAAAAGGCTTACTGTATTCCAAGTCCCACTAATCACTTTCATTCAAACCGGTTCTAGATGCTTGGTAACAGTAAAAAAAATACCGTGATAACATTGAGTTCTTAATTTGTGCCTGTTCCTTTACAATCGCTCACTTTCAGCTACTTAACAAAAGTAAATTGAGTACCTGCTATGTCCCAGGCACAATTCTAGGCACTAGGGAAAATGTTACCTTTATTGAGAGCTCGGTTTGTGCTAGCTTCTTTTCTACTAATTGCTTTCACCTACTGAACACATACTATGTATTGAGCCCTACCCTGTTACCAGGCACTGTGCTAGTGCTTGAGCTATGTCAGTGAGCAAAACAGAAACTGTTACACAGTAATGGTATTTATTTAGTGCTAACTCTGTGCCAGATGCTATGCTGTAAAGTGCTTTCATCTATTTAACACTATTGAGCACCTACTGTGCATAGGGTACTGTTCTAAACTCTTTGGAGATGTCAGTGAACAAAACAGATAAAAATATTCCATAATACAGTCTTTCTTTATGAACCACTTTTATCCCTGGCGGATTTGGCTCAGAGATTACAGCGGCCGGTGGACCAAAGGGTCTTGGGGGTTCGATTCATGGTCAAGGGCACCATATCTTAGTTGCAGGTTCAATCCCCAGCCCCTATTGTGAATGGAAGGTGACCAATCAATGTATCAAACGTTAACGTCTCTCCCCCATCCCTCCACTCTAAAAAAGTCAATGGGAAAAATATCCTCCTCGGGTGAGGATTTTTTAAAAAAATTAAAAAGAACCACTTTTATTTGTTCTTGAAATATTTACTGAACTCCTGTTACATGCCAGACCTGCATAGGCTTTTGGCTTTAATCACCTTCCCAATGGCTGTGTGAGTTTGAGCCCTTAAGATGAGGAAACAGACCCAGGGAAGGAAGTGGTTTGCTCAAAGCCAGATAGTTAGGAGGTTGAAGGGCTATGATTTAAGTTCAGGCCAGAAGTCAGCCTCAGAGTTACTGGCCTAATGTCTGTGTTCTCTTCCCTCTCCCTGTTTCCTCCCACAGTCAGAGTCGGTCACATGCCCACTGGAAGTAGCACTGCTGTGGAAGGTGGGTGCAGGTGGTGGACACCCTGGTGTGATCCGCCTGCTTGACTGGTTTGAGACCTCAGAGGGCTTCATGCTGGTCCTTGAGCGGCCTTTGCCTGCCCAGGATCTCTTTGACTACATCACAGAACAGGGCCCGCTTGGTGAAGAACGGAGCCGCTGCCTCTTCACCCAGGTAGTGGCAGCCGTTCGGCACTGCCACGCCCGTGGAGTTGTTCATCGTGACATCAAGGATGAAAACATCCTGATAGACCTCCGCCGAGTCTCTATCAAACTCATTGATTTTGGTTCTGGTGCCCTGCTTCATGATGAGCCCTACACTGACTTTGATGGTAAGACTTTCCTAAATCTCAGTGGGGAGATTTTTTACTTTTTATATCTTTATGGACTCTTGACCTTTGATCTCCAGTGCTGGGGTGTAACCCTTGACCTACATTGTAACTTTATAAGGTTCTTGATTTTTAATATTGAGGGCTCCTCCTGCCTTGCCCTCTGTTAAAGCCCATCTTCTCACAGTGCCCTGACCTTGTTCTGGGCTTTTATTCTGGTGAGGGGATCCTGTTTCCTGAGTGTTTAAGTGCTTTTGTTCTATGAGGGGACTCTGCTGTCTTTAGTGCTCTTATTCTGGTGATGAGACCCTGCTGCTATATTTAAAGAGCTCCTACTGTGGTCACAGGACCATACTTCCTGGGGTGGGGGTGGAAAGAAGGGCATTATTAAAAAAATGGTCTAACCTCTGGCTTACCTACAGGGACAAGGGTATACAGCCCCCCGGAGTGGATCTCTCGTCACCAGTATCATGCACTCCCGGCCACTGTCTGGTCACTGGGTATCCTTCTCTATGACATGGTATGCGGAGACATTCCCTTCGAGAGGGACCAGGAGATTTTGGAGGCTGAGCTCCACTTCCCTGACCATGTATCCCCAGGTGAGGCCCTCACTGGCCCTAGCCCAGTGGACTCCATACCTCCCAGGGACTGGTGCCCCCAACTAACTGCTAATTTCCTGTGTGTTTCTGACCTGCAGACTGTTGTGCTCTAATCCGCCGGTGCCTGGACCCTAAACCTTCTGCTCGACCCTCACTGGAGGAGATCCTGGTGGATCCCTGGATGCAGACACCAGCTGAGGATGCACCCCCTGATACTCCTAAAGGGGGTTCTGCCCCTTTGGCCTGGTCCCTGCTGCCCTAGTTGGGCTGCCCCATGGCCATGCCACAGGAATAGGACATCTGTTGATCTGGTTTTACAGGTCATTAAAAAATCCAGTGTTACTAGGGTCAGAGATTGGGGATCAGGGGTCAGAAAACATATGCCAAGTCTGCCCAGTCCCCATCCCAATCCTGTTAAGGAGCCTTCCTCCCAGAATTTACAGTTTCTTATTCTGGAGGGGGGACTTCCTTGCTTCTCATTTTACTAAGTATGTTTATTTGGTTGAAGTTAATTCCATTCTGAGCCCCAGGAATCTGTGTTACAACCCTTACACTGGCACCTCCTGCCTGCTACACCACACAAACTTAGTTGAAATGCTCTAACTTGGGCAAGGGTGCTTTTGTTGGAATACCCCAGCAGCTCTTATTTTAGTAAAGGGACTGTTTTCCTTTAGTGTAGGTTAAGATTCCATGTTCAGTCAAGCTGCTTGCCTACCTCAGCCCAGGGTTGATTATTCTGGGGGAGGTAATGCCCTATTGTTATCCCAGGGCTTTTTTTTCTCTTTTTTTGTCTTGTTTTTTTTGGTGAAGGGACCCTACTCTGTTATTCCAAGTGCTCTTATTCTGGTGAGGAGAAACCCTACTTCCAAGATTTGGGAAGGAATGGGAGATGGACACCACCAGAGTCCACTAGGATGGGTTGGATGGTTTTTTGGGGGGATAGGGTGGGGGAAATAAGTCTTGTTGTTTGTTCTCCTAGGGCCTCCCCCTCCACCTTTTTTGGATTCTTGCTGCCTCCTTCTGAGCCAGGATTGTCCAGTTGCTGAAATGTAAATACTTATGTATTAGGAGGAAGGGAGCTCCAACTGTGTCATCCTCTCCCTTCTCCACATGCCTGGATTATTTAAAAAGCCATGTGTGGAAACCCACTATTTAATAAACGTAATAGAATCACAAGTGACTGGTCAGTTGTAGTTGCAGTGAGGCGTTTGTGGAGCATCTGCTGCGTCTGAGCCAAGAGGGAGATGGAGTGGATCTTACCTCTGCCCTCAGGAAGCCTGTCTTGTGGTGCCATCCTAAAGATCTTTTATGGATTCACACAAAACTATTGACAGCGCCCCTTCCCCAGCTCTTATGTAATGACCAGTAGGTGCAGAAGGGCTCCATTGGACACATACTGAAGATGTTTGGGACACATCCCTGATTAAAGATGGCTAGCTTAGGGGCAGGAAACCCCCCCCCCCCCAATTCTAGGGAGGAAGTAAATCCCTTCCACGTGGGAAAAGAAAAGCCCTTTCAGGCCATTGGTGAGGGTGGGGCTAGGTTTGAGTGCAGAGTGGGATCTTGCCAGCCCTTGATTTCTAACACTTGTTTTGCCCTTACCTTTTCGCCTCTCCCTTTTACCTTTAAGTGCTCATCTCTCTTAATTCTTGACTTGCCTTCCCTATTCTATCTTGTTTTCACTTGTCCCCACCTCAGCTGTTCCTTCTCTTGCCCTGCTTTCAAAAGCTGGCCGGTAAGCCTCTCGGGCTTACCAGTCCACTTCTTAGTTCTTTTCCATCTCAATGTTGGCTTACTTGCCCTCCCTTCTCTGGCTCAATTAAACTCTCCTGTGCCCTTTCACTTGTATATTCTAAACTGCCCTGATTTAGATTACCTGGCTGACCTTCACCTGCCCCGCCCCCTCAAACATCATTTGGCTCCCAAAAGCCCGAAGGCGCACAAAGGGGGGTGGTTTCTCTCTTGGAAAGGGGAAAGAGGAACTTCAAGTCCAACCAGGAAAGACCTAGTTTTGGTGTGGAAAGGGTGGTGCCATCAGAAGACCATGCCAATAAAGAACGGAGATAAGAGCGGGGCAACTGAACCAATGAGACGACGAGACGGGATGGGCGGGTGATCTGGAAAGCGATATCAATGAAGAGGGCGGGTCGTAGTAACGGGAAGAGGCTGTGCGGGGGGGGCGGGGCGGGGCGGTGCTGAGCTGGCCTTACGCCCGATCTCCCTATCACGTGGAATCGAAGTCCTGAGGCTTCAAAACGGCGATCTGGACCAGACAAGGAAAGCCACTGCTCTGGTCAGCCCTTCCCTCGTCCTAGCCTACCCCAGAGGCCCGGAAGCGGAAGTGACAGACACGGAAGTGGCCTGCTGTTGCCGAGGGGACGGGCTAGGCAGATGCCAACATGGCAGCGGTTGGGTCTGGCTGTTCCACCGCGGCGGCCGGGCCAGGAGTGGTCTCCGCGGGGGCCTTGGAGCCTGGTACCATGAGTGCGGGTGAGGCAGGCTGTGGCCAAGCGGTCGGCGGCGGGGCAGGGGCAGGATCGCTGGGGGACATCAGGAAGGTGCTTGACTGAAGCGAGAGGGAGCATCCCGTATGGACCGACCAATGTGTGTAGCGGGGGTGAGGATGGGTGGGGAGGGAAGAAGGAACAGACCATTGTGAGTGTGTGGAGGGTGGGAAAAATCAATCCCGAGGGTGATGGGGGGGTCTCTTCTGCATAGGGAGAGTAGAGGCTATTTTGAGTCTAGGGGGATATTTCCTCTTGGGGAGGCTAAGACCATTCTGAGTGTGTGTGGGGGTCCTTCCTTATGGAAAGGAGAGACCATTCCGAGGGTGGGAGAGTTTTCTCTTTATACAAGGGAGAGGTTATTCCGGGTGGAGGTTCTTCCTTATAAAGGCACAGGGGCTATTGTGAGTTAGGGTGGGGCAGGTCCTTCCTTGTGTGATTTAGAGAGTCCATTTTGAGGATGGGGATGTCCTTCATTATATGGGGAGCAGGCCATCTGGGGGTCCCCTCCCAATGGAGGTTTATTATATGCTGGAGTGGGGGGGGGCAGTCCTTCCTTATAGGGCGGAAAAAGGACGTTCTTAGGGTGCCAGGCTCTTCCTTATAGCCAGGATTGTTCATTGTGTGAGGAAAACAAGGAATAATTCTCGGCTGGAGGTAGAGGAATGCAGTGGTTGGAGGACTGGACCATGTGGAGTAAAGGGAAATTTCCTTATATCATTGAAGGAACCAGACCATTTTTGGTGAAGTAATCATTGATTATATGGGGCTCAATCCTTGGGACAGTGTGGGAATCATATCTTATTTGTTAGATTATTTTGGGTCAGAAAGAATCTGTCCTCATAGGAGGGAGGGGTTGGAGAGACCATTCTGAGTGTGGAAGAATAAAATAATTTCTTAGTTGGGGGAAAGGCTGTTTCTTAGGGAGTGAACATGCTTTATACCAGCGGTTCTCAACCTGTGGGTCGCCAACCTGCGGGTCGCGACCCCTTTGGGGGTCGAACGACCCTTTCACGGGGGTCGCCTAAGACCATCGGAAAACACATATATAATTACATATTGTTTTTGTGATTAATCACTATGCTTTAATTATGTTCAATGTGTAACAATGAAAATACATCCTGCATATCAGATATTTACATTACGATTCATAACAGTAGCAACATTACAGTTATGAAGTAGCAATGAAAATAATTTTATGGTTGGGGATCACCACAACATGAGGAACTGTATTAAAGGGTCGCAGCATTAGGAAGGTTGAGAACCACTGCTTTATACGGTGGTCTCATTCCCTGTATTAGAGTATCATTCTTTACATGGAACAACCCCTCATTAAATAGAAGCAACATTACATATAAATCTTCAGTTAGCTCATCCATAAAATGGGAATCCTTATAGTTCCTTCAGAGATCAGAGCAATATTGGGGTCTGTTGTAATACATATAAATCCCTTAGCCCAGTGATAGGCAAACAGTAAGCACTCAATAGATGTTGAGACTGTAGTTGGTATTTTTTTCTGGAAGAGAGTTGCTTCTCAGGGGAAACGGGGTGTCCAGGGCCTGCCCTGGCCATTTCCTAACACCTCAGGAAGGATTCCAGGTATGGGCCCCGCCCACTTCTACCTTTCTGGCTCTTCTTCCTGTGACCCTCATCGGGTTAGGATGGGCAGGCAGAGGGAGGACAAAGCAGTGGTGGCTAGGAGGATCCTGGTTGAAAAAGGAGAGGGGAGGGTGGTGGTATGGCTATGTCCCAAGCAGCTTCTGACACCTTCTTCCTCTTTGCTCTTTCCATCCCCCACAGCTCACCGGCGCCTCAAATACATATCCCTAGCCGTGCTGGTGGTTCAGAATGCCTCCCTCATCCTCAGCATCCGCTACACCCGCACGCTGCCTGGCGACCGCTTCTTTGCCACGACTGCTGTGGTTATGGCCGAGGTGCTCAAAGGTCTCACCTGCCTGCTGCTACTCTTCGCACAGAAGAGGGGTATGAGCCAGGGAGGGGCGGGGGCCGTACTGGAGTTCGGTAGGATTCTGCCTCTGTGTGTGTGTGTGTGTGTGTGTGTGTGTGTGTGTGTGTAGACCTGCACCCACATGGAGGGTTTGCTGGGGGAATATCTCTGAATCTGTAGAGTTGCCTGGGAAGTGTGTAAGTGCAGCCAAGCTGCCTTGTTCCTCCATCTATATTTTTATACCCAAAACCCTGTATGAGTGAGCCAGTCTGTACCCATCAATGGCAGGTGACCCTTACATGATGATTTATTTAGTCTCTTTAGCTTTTTATTATGGGGAGCTTCAAACACAAAATCAGAGAGAATGATAAAATGATAAAATAGGAAAATATCCATGTACCCATCACCCAGATTCAACAATTATCAACTGATGGCTATTAAACAGTGTCAGTGAGCCAGTGTCAGTGAGCCCTAGCCGGTATTGCTCAGTGGATGGAGAGCATCAAGCCCTTGGATTGAAGCATCCTAGGTTCAATTCCGGTCAAGGGCATGTACCTCAGTTGCAGGCTGCATCCCCTCACATTGATATTTCTCTTTCTCTCCCCCTCCCTTCCACTCTCTTAAAATCAATGAGAAAATATCCTCAGGTGAAGATTAATAAAAAACAAAACAAAACAAAACAAAAAAACCAGTCAGCGATTATCCACTCACTGCCAATCTATATGTCTGCCTACCTATGCCCCCCCACCTTATTATATTGAAGTGCAGTAAGTCGTCACTTAATGTCATCAATAGGTTCAGCAACTTTAAATGAAACAATGTATAATGAAACCAGTTTTACCACAGGCTAATTGATACAAATGAATTAAGTTTATAGGCATTTCAATAGATATAACACAATAACATTAAAGAAAACAATGTTATTTGAGGACCTGCCCTATGTCCCACATGAAATATTTCTTTATAGTTTTTGTTGATTTCAGAGAGGAAGGGAGAGAGAGAGAGAAACATCAGTGATGAGAGAAAATCATGGATCGGCTGCCTCCTGCATGCCCCACACTGGGGATGTGCCCGCAACCCAGGCATGTGCCCTTGACCTGAATCGAACCTGGGACCCTTCAGTCCACAGGCCGACACTCTATCCACTGAGCCAAACCAGCTAGGGCGTCATAAACATTTTTTAAAATGTATTTGAGTCAAATTTTTTTATTGAATTTATTGGGGTGACATTGGTTAATAAATTTATAAAGGTTTAAGGAGTACAACAATTCTATATTACATCATCTGTATATTGTATATTCACCACCCCAAGTCAAGTCTCTTTCCATCACCATTTATTCCCCCTTTACCATCTCCAACCTCTCCCCACCCTCCTTTCCCTCTGGAAATCACCATACTATTGTTTGTCTAGAGTCTAGACGGTGTTTTTGTTTGTGTTTTATTAATCCTTCACCTTTTTTTTTTTTAAATATATTTTATTGATTTTTTACAGAGAGGAAGGGAGAGGAATAGAGAGTTAGAAACATCAATGAGAGAGAAACATCGATCAGCTGCCTCCTGCACACCCCCCACTGGGGATATGCCCGCAACCAAGGTACATGCCCTTGACCAGAATCGAACCCAGGACCCTTCAGTCCGCAGGCTGACGCTCTATCCACTGAGCCAAACCGGTGCTGGCACCTTCACCTTTTTCAACGAGCTTCCCACCACCCTCCCCTCTGACAGCTGTCAATCTGTTTTCTGTATCAGTGTTTGAGTCAAGTTTATATCAAGATCAGTGTTTTGTACTTGGTTAAGGTCTTCTGAGTTTGTTAACCTCTATATTTCCCTCCAATTCTTTTTTTTCTCTCTCTCTCTAATTTGTAGAAGAAACCAGGTCATTTGTCTTGTAGACTTTGGGTAACCTAGATTTTGCTGACTGCCTCCCAGCAGTTCTATCCTCTGTATTTAACATGTTCTTCTATCCTCTGTATTTCCTATAAGGTAGCTTTATCTCCTAATTTAAACACCTCCCTGAAGGCCTTCTTCTTTAAAATGTTGCCAAGTCATTTCTCTATAAAGGCCTTGCATGTGGTTATGCCCTCAGCACTTACATTGAACAAGACATTCTTACCCACTCTTTACTCCAGGGCCCTGGGAGACAGCAGTCTAGGGACCTACCTGCTCTGCTCCTGATTGATTCTCAGACACTTTCTAGTGAATACTGCATGGCAGGCCTTGCTGTGTCTGTGGAGGAGGGTGTTAACAGCGCAGACTTGCATCTTGCCCTCATGGGGCTGATACATTAGATGAGGAGAAACAAATAGCTGCAGACTTAGTCGCAGGCTTTCATCTCTTACCTACAATTTCACACACACACACACACACACACACACACACACCCTGCTTTTCTTGTCTCTGAATTTGGTGGTAAAGCTTGGCCTGACCTGATTTGGGGCTATTGATATATTTGTGTGTTTCTCCTTTTCTCATGTGGTAGGAATATGAATGTGCTTGATTATGGTGTGTAGCCCATTTATGTCAGGTGTGTTATATGAGGTATATAGTATTTTGACCATGTTACCTTTCTAACACCTGAAAAAAAATTTTTTTTAATATATATATTTTATTGATTTTTTTTTTTTAAATATATTTTATTGATTTTTTACAGAGAGGAAGGGAGAGGGATAGAGAGTTGGAAACATCGATGAGAGAGAAACATCGATCAGCTGCCTCCTGCACACTCCCTACTGGGGATGTGCCGATAACCAAGGTACATGCCCTTGACCGGAATCAAACCTGGGACCCTTGAGTCCGCAGGCTGACGCTCTATCCACTGAGCCAAACCGGTTAGGGCTATTTTATTGATTTTTTTACTGAGAGGAAGGAAGAGGGATAGAGAGAAACATCAAACTACGGCCCGCGGGCCGGATCCGGCCCGTTTGAAATGAATAAAACTAAAAAAAAAAAAAAAGACCGTACCCTTTTATGTAATGATGTTTACTTTGAATTTATATTAGTTCACACAAACACTCCATCCATGCTTTTGTTCTGGCCCTCCGGTCCAGTTTAAGAACCCATTGTGGCCCTCGAGTCAAAAAGTTTGCCCACCCCTGGGTTAGACATTGATAATTACTCCTGGGGTTAATGCCATGAAAGGCAAGGACAGGGGATGTGAGTGAGCATCGACAGGTCCCACGATAATCTTGTGTAGTGGTTGGGTTTTCCCTGAGGAGTGACACCGAACTGCCAAAAAAGTGGGACGAGCTTTGCAAAGGCCTTATTATATAGGAAAGTATTCTCATTGATTGATTGGAGCAGGTCCCAACCAGACTTTCTGCTTAACAGTCAAGCATGCGTATTTCCATGTGTTGGAGGTGACTGCTTGGTGTGTGTAGGGCTGACAGAAAGCTTGCAGGCCAGTAAGGAGCTAGGTTAAGTCTACAAGTGGAGTGTAAAAGTATCCCTATTTGATAAACAGCCTTCCACGTACACTCCTTGGGCTCCTACTTAATGCTGACGAGTTCATTGTACAAATGTGTATTGAGTGCTTGCTCTGAATGGGGCTTTGCGCCAGGGAGGTAGGCTCTAAGATAAGTGAGGTATGGCCTGTGATTCTCAGACACAGTGTTACGTCCAGTGTTAATGGACTGCTGTATTTATCCCACTGAGTATCCGAAAGGCCTGCTGGAGACGTGCTTCCTCTGTAGGGAAATTGAGAGCACAGACTCATTCTAGTCCTCAGGGAGGCAGTGTGGTGGGGAGACACGGGACCAGGCCTAGTCCCAGCCTGCAGAGGATCCCTATCTTTGGTAGTCAGTGCTAAAAGGGCTCTCTTCCATCCACCAAGGTAACGTGAAGCATCTGGTCCTCTTCCTCCACGAGGCTGTCCTGGTGCAGTATGTGGACACATTCAAGCTTGCAGTGCCCTCTCTCATCTACACCTTGCAGAATAACCTCCAGTATGTTGCCATCTCCAACCTGCCAGCTGCCACTTTCCAGGTGAGCCCCAAGCCCAGCACGGCCCTGGAGGAACTGGCGGGGGTGGGGGTGGGAGTGGGGGTGGGGCTGCAGAGAGCGGGAGCTCTTATCACCTTTGGTATATCCAGGCAACTCCCTCGACCTCTGTTTCCTCATCGGTGAGAAATGGGAATGGAAATGGTAACAGCTACTCACTGGGATGCTGGGATGTTTGAAAGATATGATACCCGGGAAGAGCCCTTGGTTGGTGATAGATAAGCTTCAGGCTCTTTTCAGGCAGTCTTATGAAATGGTTAAAGATCCTGGATTCAGGGGCCAGGCTGTCCAGGTTCAAATCCCAGCTCGATTTTCTAGCTGTGTGATGTGTGGTGTTGGGTGAGTCACTTAAAATCCCTGATCCTTAGTTTTCCCGTCTTTATTTTATTTTATTTATTTTTTAAAATATATTTTTATTGATCTCAGAGAGGAAGGGAGAAGGAGAGAGAGATAGAAACATCAATGATGAGAATCATTGATTGGCTGCCTCCTGCTCACCCCACACTGGGGATCGAGCCTGCAACCCAGGCATATGCTCTGACCAGGAATTGAACCCTGAGCCAAACCAGCTAGGGCACTTTTCTCATCTTTAAATTAGACATTACAATAGCACGCACTTCATACATGAGGATTAAATGAATGAATTCACATGAAGTGCTTACACCCACACCCAGCACATAATTTGCTAATATTGTATGGCGGACTCATTTGTATCAACAGGTATTGATCAAGACCTCCCTCATCATGATGTCTACCATTCAGTCATTACTTTCTGTGTGAGGTGTTTGACGTACACCAGCCATATTTGACAGCAGATGTCAGGGCTCGGATAGGGCAAGTGCTTTCTCCCTCATCACACAGCCAGGAAATGGGGTTGGGATGTGGGCTTGGGTGTGGCCGGGGACTTCTTGCACAGTCAACCTCCTGTGTACCTTCTGGGAGGAACCTCAGGGCAATTTAGCCACATCTGTCAATGGGCAGCAGCTGGAAATGTTTGCTATTTTTATTGTCATCTACCCTGTCCCCGCATTGTGCCTGGGGGCCCACAGTGGGTGCTGCCCCCCATGTGCACATGTCGGGGGTCAGCGGCAGCTCTCAGTGTCTTCCACATGCCACTCGCAGGTGACGTACCAGCTGAAGATTCTGACCACAGCCCTGTTCTCCGTGCTCATGCTGAACCGCAGCCTTTCCCGGCTGCAGTGGGCCTCCCTGCTGCTCCTCTTCACGGGTGTCGCCATTGTCCAGGCACAGCAAGCCGGTGGTGGGGGCCCACGGCCACTGGATCAGAACCCTGGGGTGGGCCTAACAGCTGTCGTGGCCTCCTGTCTCTCCTCGGGCTTCGCAGGTGTCTACTTTGAGAAGATCCTCAAAGGCAGCTCAGGCTCCGTGTGGCTGCGCAACCTGCAGCTGGGCCTCTTTGGCACAGTGCTGGGCCTGGTGGGGCTCTGGTGGGCCGAGGGCGCCGCTGTGGCCCACCGCGGCTTCTTCTTCGGGTACACACCTGCTGTCTGGGGCGTGGTGCTCAACCAGGCCTTTGGCGGGCTACTGGTGGCTGTTGTTGTCAAGTACGCTGACAACATCCTCAAGGGCTTTGCCACCTCCCTGTCCATCGTGCTGTCCACTGTTGCCTCCATCCGCCTCTTTGGCTTCCACGTGGACCCATTGTTTGCCCTTGGTGCCGGGCTGGTCATCGGCGCCGTCTACCTCTACAGCCTTCCCCGAAGTGCAGCCAAAGCCATAGCTTCTACTTCCACCTCGGCCTCTGGGCCCTGCACTCACCAGCAGCCTCCTGGGCAGCCACCACCACCGCAGCTGTCTTCCCATCGCGGAGACCTCAGCACGGAGCCCTTTCTGCCAAAGTCAGTGCTGGTGAAGTGAGGGCTGGCAACGGTGTGGGGAGACAGGGAGGGGGACTGGGTGGAGGGTGTTGGGCATCTGCAGGACCCAAGTTGCCCCTAGGGCCTGGCCCCTCTGGGGTTTAAGGTCTTTTGAGACTTTGGGAGGGGCGTAGGGCTGGGCGGGCCCTTGCTTGTCCGCTGAACCCCCCCTCCCATGGAGGGGTGTTTAGAGCCACCTCCTCTGTCCCAGTCTCACCCCTTTGAGGACCAGGTTGGGGAGGGTATTGTCATTTAAGGCCTTTTTATCTGCCTCCCTCCTTCAGCCAGAGGTGTCCTGTCTCATGCCTGGGAGAGTCCCTCCCAGTAGTCCCTGTACCTTTGTAAGGACAAATTGGACAAAAATCCTACAGCTCTTTAATAATGACCGATGCCTGCCTGTGGGGTTTCATTTCCCATAGCTCCAGGCCTGCTCTCCTTCCCCACCACACTGGATCATGTTAGCAGCTCTTTTTGTGGCCTTCAGGCAGCTTCCCTGACGCCGAGACCCCTGAAAGTGGGGCTCTTGTGGGAGAGGTCGGGGCGAGAGCTGAGATTTTGCATCAGCCTGGTCCAGAAATGGGGACTATGTGGTTTTTAGTGGTTTGGGGATTTGTGTAATCAGATCATTGATGATCCAGGGTATGGGAAAAGCAGGGAGGGAGGTCCCTGAAGTGGCTGAATCACTGAATCTAAGAAATACTGTCAGTTGCCAGATGCAGGGTTATTTTCTGAGAGAAAAAAATAAAGCTGCCAACCATACTCTTCGCTACCCCACTGGCTGAATGAGGCATCCTTAATTCATGGGGGAGGGGGTGTGTGTGTGTGTCTTAAAGTTGCTGAAATATGGAACTTGCCCCATGCATTCCTCAAAGCTTATTAACCCCTTAACTGTCTCCCGGGTGTGTGTGTATGTATGTATGTGTGTGTTGGGGGGGGGTGTCTGTGCCCGTGCGCACGCTTGGGAGATGCCTGGGCTGTCTTTGCTATGTGTAAATAGGGCCATTGGACCTTTATTTTTGATTAACTTGTTCTGATTTTTTTGTTTTTTAAGGAACTGTAATGAACCAATGTCAGGATACCTAATGCCAAATAAAGATGTTGTATTTATTTAGTCCACGTGTAGCTTTCTGACCCAGGGGACCTGCTCTCTACACATGGGCTCTATTACTAACCCCAGGATTACCAGGCTCACTGCTGTCACCCTCGCTTGCTCAGAATGCCTGCCTGCCAGCCCACCCCAGCTTTCTGTGTTTTTCTTTCCTTCCCATTTCCACCACAGGTTGCTCATCAAGGTGAAGGGTTCGTAGCTGCTGGGACTGAAGACGCTGGCCTGGCCTCGTCCTCCTTTCTTGCCCTGGCTCAGCCAGGACCAAACTCTGATCAGTATTAGGGGTGGGGGGGAGGCAGACACCGATCCCCCCATCCCCACCACCCCCACCCCCACACAGGGCTGACACACCCAAACTGTCTGATAAAGGAGGGCCCAGATAGGAACCACCTCAGCCTCCAGCCCCTGCTGCCCCCACGTCCCTGCCACCCCCACAGTATTTCTTAGGTGAGTTTTTGCAAATAAACTGCTTTGCATCTTGCCACCTTGGGTTGGAAAGCCTCAAAAATGCAAGAGAAGGAAAGCACTCTGGCCTGGTGGGTTCAAGCCACTGTAAAGCTTTTATTATTAAAAACCACGAGGGTTCAGTCCTGCTGCTTGGTTCGGGAGGCCTCGGCATTGGCCCGGAGCACAGCCCCTGGGGATGGGTAGGGACGCTGCTGGAAGAGGGGCCCGGCGGCTGTCGTGTCTGCACCCGTCTTAGCCTCGTTCCGCTTGGGGAGTCCTGTTGACCAGGTGCCCCTGGGGATGACAAGAGGGTCAGGAGGTGGGAGTGTGGGATGTGGAAGGCAACCCCCTCCCAAGCAACTGATGAGGCAGGGAAGGAGAGAGTGAGGCAGAAAGGAATGATCACCAGTGCAGGGAGTCCATGTCACTTACCGGGGTGCATCTGAGTATGCGCTGGGGTCCATTGGGTCTAACTCTTCATCCTTCCGGCTTGAAACTGTGGAAGGAGGTGGCAGAACAAGGTCTTCAATGGAGGCACAAGGGACCGCTTGATCACTGAGCTTCCCCCATTGCAAGCACAAATGGAGTCCACAGCTGCCATGGCTGCAGCACCTTCTCCCAAACCCCGGGTTCAGGCACTTGCATGAAGGGAAGTAAGGGCTTCCGTTCGTGCTGCGCCCCTGTGCCCGCAGCTTTACCCGGGTCCAGCCCTGCCCAGCTTACCCTTCTTGCTCTTGGGGTAGGGAGCCAGCTCTTCCCGGCGATGGTGGCGCCGTTCTTTGGCCTCTTCTCTGTCCACCTTGTCATATCCACGGTCACGGTCCCTGTCCCGGTCCCTGTCCCGATCCCTGTCCCGATCCCTGTCCCGCTCTCTTTCTCTGTCCACCTTGTCATAGCCACGTTCACGGTCTCTGTCTGATTTCTCATGGCCCCGGTCAGACTTCTCGTGGCTCCTGTCGGATTTCTCATGGCCCCGGTCCGATTTCTCGTGGCTCCGGTCCGATTTCTCATGGCTCCGGTCCAACTTCTCCTCAGCATCTGGGGACACAAAAGCCTTGAAGTGACCTCCTATCTCCCACCTCAGAACCCAGTGGCTGTTGCCTTTGCCAACCTCTCTTGCCTGGGGCTGGGTTGGCCTGTCTCACCTGTCCCTCCTGGACCCACTATCATTTACTGAGCCCTTTCTGAGAAATGCTAGAAGCGCGTGAGGCACCCTGGGACCTGCCAACTCACCTGCATTACTGTTCCTGAGCTTCTTAGCAGATTTGGTAACGATGGAGTTGGAGTCGTGTGGGGAGAGCCAGGACACCAGGTCTGTGTCCACATTCCAGTAGTAAGGGAGTCCGCTGCAGGGCAGTGGGAGGGAGGGAAGAAGTGTCAGCACAAATGTCCTCCCCTTGTAGCCTCAACTGCCTCCCAATCTCTACCTATACCTACCCCATGTCAGGACCCTCCAGATCCCTTCCCTTGTGTCCCCTATTTCCCCCAAGGCCAGGGACAGCACAGGAAGGGTGAAAGCAGAAGTCAGCTCCCCCACCCCCCGAAGGTCTCCAAGCTTACCAGGAAGGGTCAAACACCTTGTACCAGTTGGGTGGCAGGCCCTCCAACCGGGTGGCCTCATAGTCCACGGGATCATCATCGTAGTCCTCAGCAATGATCTCTTCCTCTGGTTCTGCCAGGACAGGCAGAGGAGGAGAGCGGTAAGTATCAGGGATCCTCATCCTACAGTTTGGGCCTGGAGAGACGCTCACATTCACACGGACATGTGTGCGTGTGCCGGATCTCACCAGCCATGGCACATAGCGCTCACAATCCAAGTCCTAGCATCTCAACAGTGAACTTCGAGCTCTCCTTCCCGCCGGCCGGCGCCTTTCCCTTTCCCCTCCCCTTTCCCCCAGGCGCATTACCATCACCTTCCTCACTCCCAAGCTCCAAGGGCCCTTCCTGAGGCCATTTCCTCTATAAATTACTTCTTCTACCTCTATGATTTTCCAAATAAATGTTCTCTTATAGTTTGAAAAAAATAAACAAATAAATAAATAGCGAACTTACCAAAACATGTACGTACCTAAATCTGTCCTGTTCCTGGTTTCAGATAAGACAGGGGTGGGGAACCTTTTTCCTACCAAGGGCCATTTGGATATTTATAACATCATTCACGGGCCATACAAAATTATCAACTTAAAAATTAGCTGCTATATTTGGTCAAACATTTCATTAACTCACTCCTAACGCCTTGGCAGGGCCAGACCAAATGATTTCACGGGTCTTCTATGGCTCACGGGCCAGATGTTCCCCACCCCTGATATAAGATACAATGTTACCCAAGCCTATTTGGCTTCAGAGTTTTGATAGGGATTTATCCATATTCTTTCAGTTCCTGAGCTCAAAGAGTACATAGCAGCACACTACCAAAATCAATTTGGAGAAAATGAGTTTAAACAGCAAGAAGTTTCTCTAAAAATGTCCAAATCTATTCTGCTCCCAAGCTTAGGAAGTCGGGGATTTCTGACTTCTGTATTTTTAGCAGCAAGAATTTGGATAGCAAGGGATTTATTCAAACACTGCTCTGAATCCATTCAGTTCCTGACTGGACTGACGCATACTGTTGTCAATTAACATCAGTAGACTAAAAAAGGTATATTGTCAACTCAATATCAGGCCCTCAGTAGGCCTGTCATGGACTTCAGCTGTGGATATAAATAACAATGAAATGTATATTTCAGCAACAGCATATTGCCTGTCACTGTAGGCCCAAAAGAGATGTCAGCTATAATCATTAGTATTGTTAACAAGGTATATACCATCAGAAAAAAAATTAGGTGCACAGGGCCTGGCACCGAATAGACTTAACATAATGTGTATCCAGGCACTTAGTACAACCAAAACACATATTGATATGGTAAACAATAACCTATATAACACCAGCATAGTGCCTAGCACCGCAGTAGGTCTGAAAGAATGTTACCATTATGGTAAAGGACACAGTATCAGCATCCTGACACTCCTTTGGGCACAGGAGACTGCAGTACATGACATGTATCCTCCTATTAGATACTCTGTTATCACTTCCATGGATGGATTGAATCCACCATGCAGTAGGCCCAAATAGGTATCAGCTGTCAATAGTAAGGATGAAATGTCTATCTTCCCCGGATTCCCACCCCCACCCCATACTTGACACCCAGTAGGAATGGGTGTCAGGAATCCGTATGGTTAACAAAAAAATGCCTGCCACCCCACTGCTTGGTGCACAGTAGGCCCATGTATCATACAAGTGGCAGTATCAACAACAAAGTAAGTGCCTGTCAAGCCGGGCACGTGGTAGGCTCATCTGCTCTTAGCGCTCTCACCGGGCTCTAGATGTTTGAGGATGCCTCTCTTGGCCAAGCGGGTCTGCAGAGCAACGGGCAGCGGCATAGCGAGTAGCAGGCAGATCTAGGGATGGATGGACAGACTAAAAACCAGCTCCAAAGAAAATCTGAATCGATCCTATAACCAAGCGCCTCCTCCCCAGCGGGTGCTCATCTGGACCCCCACCACCTCACCAGTAGCTGGGCAGACGAAACTGCGCTCAAAGGTGGAAGAGATAGGTGGCAATATTAGCAAAACTCTCACCAACCCTCCTCTTCAGGCCCAGCGCTCCAGAAGCCAGTTCCTCTCCTAGGCCCTGGCCTCGCCCATTGCCGTAGGGGGCGAACGCGGCTCCCCCACGCCACAGAAATGGTCTCACCTAACGTCCCCCAAAGACTGCCGGGTGGGAGGAACCAAAGAGCTAGGATGGGGATGCACAGGGGAGCACGTCCTCCGGCTTCAAAATATGCACGTCCCTCGACGTTACCAATAGAGTCACGCAGGTAGGGGAACGCTGTCAGACAGGTCGCATCCCTGTCGTCGCCGCTAGAATCATCAGGACCACGCGACTCTTTCCTTCCAAAGCACAGAGCTAGACCGTCTCTCCCCAAGACTGGAAATGAACTGGGCGAAGCTCAGGCTGCGAAAAAGATGACGCATCTGGTAGCCAATGAGAGTGCGCCGTTGGCCTGACTTACGGCGCAGCCACCCAATCGCGGCCCCGGCATTGGTGGCAGCTCGGGCGCCTGTGGGCGTTTACCGAGGGGGCGTGGCACAGCCGGGGCTTCGCCGGACTGCGCGGCCGGACGCCGGCGCCATGGAGGAGTACGCTCGGGAGCCCTGGTACGGCGACGGCCACAGGCCTCGGGACCGGCCCTGCGGCACCGCGCCCGGCTGTGGGAGGCGGGCGGGGGAGGCACTGGCCCTACAGCGCTACGGCCCAGACTCCGGAGCCGCTGCGCTCTCTTTTCGTCCCTTCACTTGGTCCCTCCCACTCGGGTTCCGTTAAGAGGGGCCCCCACGCTCCAGGAGAAGGTGCGGTCCAGGACGAACCACTCCTCTGACCCCGTATCTCTTTTCTTGGAAAAGAGACACGCTGGTCGAGTCCATTCCCGCGAAGGGTGGCGCAGTGTTGAGTGGAAATCCCTAAGGCTACCACGCGTGTTTTTCCCAGGTTGCTGTGGCGGATGGGGGCAGGGCCTGGATGAGCCTATTGTGAGCTAGGAGGTGGTGCTGGATCCTCCCCACAGCCCGCTCTTGCTTTTTCCAGTTGTGCGAGGTTAAAAGAGAGGGAAAGAGAGCGGGGCTTGGTTGGACACATTTTCGGAGAAGGGGGTGCGACAATACTAGCCAGTTAATGACACTACTAGCCCGTTAACACTTCTATACGGTTGCTTCAAACAGGCCAACTCTTTGCGCATGTCAGTTCATTTAATCTTTGATAGTAAGGCGGTTGGCTGATTCCTTAGTTCGCTGCAAAAGGAGGGGTGGGGGGCGGAGAGGGCAAAGCACTATTTTTTTTTTGTTTAAATGGGAGGGGAAAATAATCTTATTATCTGAAATGCTACTTCCCATTCAAATGACTTGGTTTCTCCCAGCTGGAAAGAGTCCTTGTGGCTTGGCTATAGGGGGAGGGCTGACATTAACCCCATCCTCCCCTTGACACTTGCAGCCCATGGCGAATTGTGGATGATTGCGGTGGAGCCTTCACTATGGGTGTCATCGGTGGTGGAGTCTTCCAGGCCATCAAGGGTTTCCGCAATGCCCCTGTCGTGAGTCAGTTACATGCACTTCATCATTCTGGTGCCTGCTTGCCTACCGTGTGCCAGGCCTGACCCCAGAATCCGGGGTTTTGGGGAACTGCAAACATGGCCTCATTCCCTCACCCCAACCCAACTGTAGCACCTCTGTGAAAGGGCTGCGCTGTGAAAATGGCCACCACTGTCGACATAAGAAGGTGCAAACCTGTAGAAAAATTTTATAAAGGTTCATTAGAGCTTATTTGAGCCATATAGAGGGCATGCCTGGAAGCAGGGTCTCAACAGATGGAGAAAAATGCTTCCCATAATGACAGTTTGCAGTTTTGTACATTTGGAATTAAGGAGCGAACATAGGGATGATTACATGAACTTGGGAGGAAGTAAAGCAGGGACATCTCTATGATTGGATCATAGGAGAGTTAAGATTATGTGATCTCTGAGGGAGGTTATGATTCTGAAGGGTTTGAAAAAGGCATTTCAGAGGTGTGTTAACTTAGATGCACAGAAACAATGGACAGAGCTTACGGCAAAGATAATCTTTTTACTAGGGAAGTGACAGGCCTGAGACAAGATTACTCACCATGACCTCTAGGAATTTATGATCAGATCACCTTGAGATTTTTATTACAGAGCCCCTTTTTCATCCAAATCACCAAATTCTCTGTATGCTGAGCCAGGCAGATTTTACCTAGAGGCAGATTCTGGGTCAAAAACCTGGCTACAGGGAAGTGACAAGTGTTTAACTGGCAGAGGGAAGACAGCCTTAAATTTAAGAAAATATTTTTAATTTAAAATAAACAGTTCCGTCCCTTTCTCTGACACCCCTTCCTGGAGATCTCATCAAATGTCATACTTTGCCATCCATTTGCCAAGGTCTCTGCAATTTATGTCTCTCTCCCCATCCCTCAGCTCCTGTAACTAACTCTCTGGGATCTTTACCCAAGTTTCTCCCTCTCATCCTCAGAGTCTCAGCACAGATGCCCCTTCCTTAAAGAGGTCTTTTCTTACCCTTCAGCTGCTATCATCTCTCTCCTGTTTCCTCTAGGATGCATATTGCTGTTGAAACTGACTTGCTTATCTGTACCCTTGCTCAGGGTCTGTCTGTCTCATTAGAATGTGAGCTATGAGAGGGAAGGGACCAGTCTACCTTATCCACTGCTCTGTTCCTGCATACAGCATGGTGCCTGGCACATAGGTGCTCAGAAATCATGGAATGGATACATGGATGAGAACTTCTCAATCCAGCTTTGAGAATACTTGTGTTGTGCCCAGCCAGTGTGGCTCAGTGGTTGAGCATTGATCTATGAACCAGGAGGTCACGGTTCGATTCCCGGTCAGGGCACATGCCTGGGTTGCAGGCTTGATCTCCAGTGGGGGTGTGCATGAGGCAGCCAATCAATGATTCTCATCATTGATTTTTCTATCTGTCCCTTCCTCTCTGAAATCAACAACAATATTTTTTTAAAAAAGAGAATACATGTGTTGGGGTGCTCCCCAGCCCCCTGGTTCTTAGCTGCCTCTCCACATCTCTACCACTAAATACCCTTGAATCCCCTTCCTTCTGAAAAGCTGAAAACCCTCTCTGCCAGTGGCCTCAGCCCTGCTCTGACTCTCATCTCACTTTCCCCAGGGAATTCGGCACCGATTGAGAGGTAGTGCCAATGCTGTGAGGATCCGAGCCCCTCAGATTGGAGGTGAGAGGCCTGGGGAGACAGGAGAGGTTGTGCAAAGTTGGCAGTGGTTGTTGCTTTGGGTCTAGTCCTCAAGTTGGAGGTCCACATGTGAGCCCCAACTCTGCCTGGAAGAGTGATGTTTCCTAACAGTTTAATGTGGGTGAGTTCTGGAGTTGAAGTCTAGACCCTGGTTCTTTCCTGATGTGTGACCTTGGGATAGTGGCTTAACCTCAACCTCATCTGTATGGGGATGACAAGTGCAGTAACCACCCCAGTCATTTTGTAATTTATGTAATTTACATAGCATTTACTAAGGGCCAGTTGCTCTGCTAAGCACTTCAATAATATTAACTAATTTAAAATGTTAGAAGTCAAATAACCCACAGTACCTACATCAGGTCCCAGGACACAATAAGGCCCCAGTAAACATTTTAACTACCATATGGTTAACTGGCTTTCCTAACCTGTTTCCTTCTCACTAAAACCAAGAGCAGAATTCCAATTCTATGTGGTGGTTTATGGAGATCAAAGTTGCTCCGTTTAAAGCCACATAGAAGGTAAATGTGCTTATAAACTTGTCACCTCCCTATGAAGGAGAAAGGAGACAGCTGGAAGGTGTAGCTACCACAAGGACAGATGTGGAGACTATCCTCTAGTCTAGGCCAGTGGTTCTCAACCTTGACTGCACATTAGAATCACCTGGGAATCTTTTTAAAATCCTGATTTCTGGGCCGCATCCTCCGGAAATTCTGTTTCTTTGTGATGGGGTGGCGCCACAACATGAGTAACAAAGAAACAGAATTTCCGGAGGATGAGGCCCAGAAATCAGGATTTTAAAAAGATTCCCAGGTGATTCTAATGTGCAGCCAAGGTTGAGAACCACTGCTCTAGGAGTTTGCTACCCGTCTTTGCATCTGGGTTTGTCTCCCCTTTCTTTGCCAGAGCATTCAGCCTTGGAAGTCCCCAGTCCTTGAGCCATGGATTCTTGGGCTTCCCCAGGAACACTAATTGGGCCTCTGTCCCCTTGCAGGTAGCTTCGCAGTGTGGGGGGGCCTGTTCTCCACCATCGACTGTGGCCTGGTGCGTGTGCGGGGCAAGGAGGATCCCTGGAATTCCATCACCAGTGGAGCATTGACTGGGGCTGTGCTGGCTGCCCGCAGTGAGTGCCCCAGCCCTGGCCCCGGCTCCAGCCCCAGCCCTGGCTCCAGTCCCTTCCACCCTGTTCTGCCAGTACTCACCTCTCTTCCTTCCTCCTTGCTCCTCCAGGTGGCCCATTGGCCATGATGGGCTCGGCCATGATGGGGGGCATCCTGTTGGCCCTCATAGAGGGTGTTGGCATCCTCCTCACTCGCTACACTGCCCAGCAGTTCCGCAACGGTGGGTGCCTGGTGGAGCTGGGCAGGGAGAGGTGGGTAATGCTCTGCCTAGCCTCCTCTGTTCACCTTTACTGGATTCTCCCCTCTCCAGCACCCCCGTTCCTGGAGGATCCCAACCAGCTGCCCTCTAAGGAAGGGACCCCGGCCTCGAGCTATCCCAGCTACCACTGAGGAAGTGACCGCCTGTCACCACCATCGTGGGAGTTCCTCTTTGGTTCCCTCCCCGATGATCTACCTCGAAGGGAGGGCTGGCTCCCAGTTGGCCCTGGGACCCTCCAGAGAGGGCCTCTACTCTCTGTTCCCTTGTCCCAGGGTGGGGTGGAGCACCCCAGCTGCCCTTCTCTCAGGGCACCCCAGCCCCACCCCATACTCAGATGTAACAAGCTCTTACCCCAGACCCTTCCTGTTCGCCCTGATGAGTATTTAAAACCAGTTTTGAAATGCCTGTGTATGTACTCATTGAGCTACCTATGGGAGCCCCTCGTGAGACAGTAGGCACAGCCTCTTTAGGGACACAGAAGCCCTAGAATTTGGAGTCGCACAGAGAATGGGCCTTAGTGAATGTCTGTAGAATGAATGAGCGGGAGGGGGGATGAATGAAGATGTTAGGTACATGAATAAGCACGTGTGGGAGCCAAGTGATGAATCATACTTACACAGAGGACTAGGCTTGGGTAAAAGTGAGGAAGCAAGGATTGCTGGTGTGGGGGCGAGGAGTTTCTGACCCCTCCCTCCCAGACCCCCATTTCCAACTCTGGGAAATCTGACCTCACAGTGAACTCTGGCGTTCTGGATACCAGTCACCCCATTGGTGTGAAATAATCCCCCTCCAATATGGCATCACCATGGACGTGGGAAGAAGTAAGAGTTAGGGAGACCCGGCTTCCTTGAAGAAGGTGCCCTGCCTCAGTCTCCTCTAATGCACCACAGATACTTCTGCTCTGCGATGCTCAGTGCTGTTAGCATTGTTTTTTAAAGGGGAACCACAGAACAATCAGAAATGAGTTTTCATTTGGGGCCAGGGGGTTATGGGAAAGGTTTTTCTGAATGGACATCGGCTCCAAAAGCTGTCTCTTCCATGTAAAGCCCTGCATGGGTGATGCAGACATCTCCACTGGGGTGCAAGTGCTCCTGTGCAAATGGCTTCATGGGAGACATAAAAGCTGGCCCTTTTGTGCAAGCCATGGCAGAGGTAGGAATGCCCTCTCTTATACAACGTTGTGCGCTCCCTGAGGTGCAACTGCCGAGTCCCAGGGCCTCCCAAGGCTTCAACAGGGACCTGGTGATCTCAGTGGTAGAACTGCAGCACTGCCTGCTTGATCTACTCATTGCCAGGCAGAGCCCAGCCAGCCCAGTGAAGACCCCGGGGAGAGCAGGATGATGGTGGCAGGCACTGTGCACACAGCTCTCAGGGCCTCAGTAGGGCCCCAGCCTCGAACTCCCAGTTCCACATTCAGACCCTTTGTTCCTGCCCCTTCTGTATACCTAGGCCCCACCCTTCCTTGGCTTTTTCCAGATCCTACTCTGATCATGTCAAACACGTCCCATTAGCTCTTGGGGGCCTTTGCCTTCCAGGAATCCTCAGGTTCCATCTCCTCCCCCAAAAGCTGCTGTGGTTCCCACAGCCACTAGTGTCTTCAGGAACCACCCTCTTCCTACCTTTCAACCCTGCCCTGGAAGGTTCCTACAGGCCCTACTTCTATATATCAACCCAGCCTCCTCTGAGGCCCAGTCCCTACTGTATCTCCCTGATCCCCTCCTAATGGGCCCTAAAGCCCAGACACCCCACCCTTGGGCCTGGTTCACCTTCGGGGTCTTTAAGGTGGCTGAACCCCGGAGCAGTGTGGTTCATGGGGATGTGCAGGGTCTTCAGCTCGGGCTCCTTGGGCCACTGGCTGGGGGGAGGGGGGGCGGAAGGGACCAGCATGGGGTTTAGAACCCGACCCTCCAGGCGGACATTGGGCTGGGGGGGGTGCTCTGTGGGGGGACTAGTCCCTGGTGTCACCCGGCTCCTAGTCGGGTCTGGGGGTGACCAGGTTCTCAGACCTCAACCCCTGACCAGATAGGTGGCCCACTTCACTTCCCAAAAGAAGGGGATGCGGTCTCAGATCCCTGGTGGTTTCCAGGGGCAGGGACTGCAGAGAACGGAGTGAGGCAAAAACAGGTGAAGTGAGAGAAATAAAAACAGACATACACATAGGGAGATAGAGACTCTAATGGAGATGTACAAAGAGATGCAGGCAGAGAGACGTTATACAAGAAATGAATAAAAGGGACAAGACAAAGGACAAAGAGGAAGACGGTGAGGGTCAGAAATGCAGGTACAGACGCGGGGAGAACTTCAGCATCAGATGGAGGCAAACACAGGAGTGAAGTCAAGGTGGCACTTAGAGCTGTGAGCTGGAGTGAGGGGCTGGACCGCCAGATGGCTGTCAGGCCAGGCCTGAGGCCTCTTCCCACCTAACTTCTAGCTGAGGGGCTTCAGAGAATGCCCACCTGCACTCTTACATTTCTCTCTATCCACTCTTAAAAATATTTTTTTTATTGATTTCAAAGAGAAAGGGAGAGAGAGAGAAACATCAATGATGAGAGAGAATCATTGATCGGCTGCCTCCATGCCCCACACTGGGGATCGAGCCTGCAACCCAGGCACATGCCCTGATGGGGAATCTAGCCAGCACCCTCTTGGTGCATGGGTCCACGCTCAACCAACTAAGCCACACCGGCTGGGCTGGTAGCTCTTTTTCCCTGTGGCCTCTGGTTTTGCCATCCACCTGTCTGCATGGTTGTGGGGGGATATTTGGTGAGTTATAGAGATAGAATCAGGGGAGAGCAGGGGATCCAACCTGGACAGTGAAGAGGGGGAACACTGTCCACTTCCTCGGGCAGAAGCCCTGAGAGTATGAGGAGAGAGACACGGGGAAATCAAAGACAGACAGAGACAAAGATACCAAGAGAAAGAAGTCTGAGTTTACAGAGGCATCAAAGGAGAGACAGAGATGCAAAGAAAGAAACACCAAGAAAGAGAAAAAGCAGTACAACAAACAGGGAAAAAGAGAATGAAAGTGAGGAGAGAGATCAAGATTGGAAGAGTTAGACAAAAAAAATGGAGGGGCAGAGAGTGTCAGAGCAAGACAAGCGAAAGAGAGTTGAGCAGAGAGAGGGAGAGTCAAAATAAGAGAGACAAAAGAGTTGTGCACACATACCTTACCCTGAGGCTGGGAGTTGCTGGTCCGAGGGTTCTTAGGTACTTTGTTCTCTTAGTGGCAGTTGGAGAACAGAGCCTGACTGAGCAGAACAGCTCTGAAGTCCCCTCCCCAACCATCCAGCTCGTGGAGATGAGTGGGAGGGGCGGCCTCTCCTGGTGATATGTCTTTAGAGCAGTGATGGTGAACCTTTTGAGCTCGGCGCGTCAGCATTTTGGAAAACCCTAACTTAACTCTGGTGCCGTGTCACATATAGAAATTTTTTGATATTTGCAACCATAGTAAAACAAAGACTTATATTTTTGATATTTATTTTATATATTTAAATGCCATTGAACAAAGAAAAATCAAGCAAAACAATGAGTTCGCGTGTCACCTCTGACATGCGTGTCATAGGTTCGCCATCACTGCTTTAGAGATCGGTGCCCCGGATATTGGGAACTGGGAGCCATCTCAAGAAGTCCATTTAGGGTCAACCTCTGGAGCGGACCAATGGGGGCCGTCTCTGGGGAATCTACAGCTTCATCAGACCCCCTGCGATCATGTGGAAGAGGAAGGATGTGCACTGGTCACTTCTTTTTTTAATTGAAGTTATTGGGATGACACTGGTTAATAAAATTATACAGGTTTTAGGTGTACAATTCTATGATACATCATCTATATATTGTATTGTGTTTCCCACTCCAAGTGCAATGATCACTTCTGAGGTGACAGAGAAACTTGATTTTATTCCCCTCATCATGTGTACAAAGAAAGCAACTTTCCCACAGTTATACTGCCTGAAAGAGACAGAGCTGGCTTCATATCCTTAGGTATTGTGCTTAGAGTTTCAGAGATGTCATTTACAGCATAGTTTCCAGGAAAACACATTATCAGTCATGATTACGGGTGTCATTGGAAGGTTTTCTCAGGCCATTGCCACAATTTCTGAGCCTCCTTTGTTAGAGTAATAACTTCAAGGACAGATTTATTTTATTTGAGAGAGAGAGAGAGGGAGGGGAGGGGAGGGGAGGGGAGGGGAGGGGAGGAGAGGGGAGGGGAGAGGAGGGGAGAGGAGAGGAGAGGAAACATCAATTTGTTCTTTCACTTATTTATGCATTTGTTGGTTGATTCCTGCATGTGCCCTGACATGGGATCAAACACACAACCTTGACATATGGGACGATACTCTAACCAACTGAGCTACCTGGACAGGGCCAGGGATAGATGTGTCTTAATCGAGGTCAAGTCAGCAACAGTTCTGGGCATTCACACAGGGCTCTGTGTTCAAACTCAAGACAAAGTTTCTCACTTGAACACCTCACCAAATCAGATGGTATGAACTAGATGATACAGAATGTAAGCTCTCCCTTCACAGCCCAGAGAGGGGGGCATCTCCTTTCCTCAGATTTCTTTAGTTAAGTATGAAGACTCATCTAAGACTGGGCTCTGAAATTTTATTTAGTGAGCATTAGAAAAAAAACACAGGCCTGTGAAGCTAAATTTTTAAAAATACATTTTTGTTGATTTCAGAGAGGAAGGGAGAGGGAGAGATAGAAACATCAATGATGAGAATCATTGATCGGCTGCCTCCTGCATGCCCCCTACTGGAAGTCGAGCCCGCAACCCAGACATGTGCCCTTGGCTGGAATTGAACCTGGGACCCTTCAGTCCACAGGCCAACACTCTATCGACTAAGCCAAAACGGCTAGGGCTAGAGCTAAATTTTTATTGCGAAATGTAAAGAATAGGGTCAAAGAGGATTTTTTTAAAAGTTTAGTGAACATGTGTTTTTTTTCGACAAAAGGAAATCTCAGTTCCATTAGGACCTGCTCTACTGAATCCCATTTCCTTAATAATTTCAGTCCAAACAGGCTCTCTGCACATCCCTCATTTTCTCCAGGCTGGAGTGTAACTTCTGGGGACTTAGAGAGGTATGGGGAGATATTTGGTGAGTTACAGAGGTAGACAGAATGGGTGGTCCTGTGTGGTCCTCAGGTGTTGACCCTATGCTCCTGCTTTATCGCTCAAACTGGCTATAGGGTACCTCCAGGTCTAACTCTCAGTTATATCTGTGTACCCCAGGGCAATATAAAATATTGCTCACCATAGCTGGTTTGGCTCAGTGGATAGAGCATCGGCCTGTGGCCTGAAGGGTCCCGGGTTCAATTCTGGTCAAGGGCACATACCTCGGTTGCAGGCTTCTCCCTGACCCGAGCCCTGATCGGGATGCATACAGGAGGCAATCAATCGATGTGTTTCTCTCACATCGATATGTCTCTCTGTCTTTCCCTCTCTCTTCCACTCTCTTTAAAAATCAATGGGAAAATATCCTCAGGTGAGGATTAAAAAATAAAGAAGAAAATATTGCTCACTTTCCCCAGCCATAATGGGAACTTGATGGTTTTATGAGGCCCAATTGCCATTATACGGCATGTCCACCCCCAAAAGACATAGTCAGCTTCAAAACATGCAATTGACAAAGGATGAAAAACCACAATATATAAAGAGCTCCTATAAAACAATAAGAAAAAGACAGCCCAATAAAAAAAGCAAGGAGGATGAGGGAAAATTTTTTTAAAATATATTTTTATTGATTTCAGAGAGGAAAGGAGAGGGAGAGATAGAAACATCAATGATGAGAGATAATCATTGATTGCCTGCCTCCTGCACATCCCCTACTAAGAATCGAGCCCCCTTGGCTGGAATTGAACCTGGGACCCCTCAGTCCACAGGCAGAGGCTCTATCCACTGAGAAAAATCAGCTAGGGCAGGATGAAGAAAACTTTTTATAAAAGAGGAAGCCCAAATGGCCAATAATGTATGAAAATATAGTAAATCAAGGAGCTGTGTATTAAGACAACAAAATATTATTTCAATCAGATGGCAGAATAAATCTGGTAACACCAAGTGTTGCTAAGGAATTCTAGAAACAAGGTGTCTCATTCACAGCTTTGAGAGAATAAATGGGGACAACAATTATTTTCGAAAACTGGCAGTATCTACTAGAGCTGCATATATACACACTTACTACCCAGTGATACCATCTCTAGGTAGATACCTACCAGAAATGTGTACAAAGCTTAACCAAAGACATGTACAAGAATGTTTATAGAGCAATGTGCCGGGGACAAGACTGTGGATTTCTCATTTCCTGCATGGTCCAGGCCTTCTGAGCAAAGGGCATGTTTGAAAAGCGGTTTTGAGAGTTAGAGATAGTGTATCTCTCTGGAGAGATTTACTAGTAGAGACAATTTTGGAAAATAAACCTAGAAATGCCCCTCCCACATCCCCAACCAGGAGTTGTTTATAATCCAGGGTAACTAATAATCTCCATCCAAGGAGGGGAGGGTGGTCAGGTGTTTCAGCAGCTTCTTAAGAGCTCAGTCTCCTCCGCCTGGAGGAACCTGGAGAGCATTATGCTAAGCCAAATAGGCCAGTCATTATGCTAAGCCAAATGGGCCAGTCAGAGAAAGACAAACATCACATGATCTCACTTATATGTGGAATCTAGTGAGCAAAATAAACTGACAAACAAAATAGGTCCAGAGGCATGAATACAAGGAACTGAATAACAGATCTCAGCCCGGGGCGGGGGAGGGGGAGGGGACAGGAAGAGATTAAGCCAAGAACATATATGCATATATGCATAGCCCAGGGACACAGACAAATAGTATGGGGAAGGCCTGGGGTGGGGTGGGGGTTGGGTGGAAGGGGGCAAAAAGGGAAAAAAGAGGGGACGTCTGTAACACTGTCAACAATAAAATAAAATAATATTTTTAAAAACTGGGGCGGGGGCGGGGGGGAAGCAGCTCAGTCTCCTAATGTCAGGTTGCTCTCCTGCAGTGTGACCCATGGCATGGGAGGCAAACATCTGGCCACCTGCAAATTGGGGCATGAGGAACTGCTCTGACTGCTGCTTTTTGCTGTGAATAATAAATGGTCTATTTTTCTGACACACAGGTTTTGTGGCGAGTGTGTGTGTGTGTGTGTGTGTGTGTGTGTAAAACTGCGGCAGGCTAACTTGTTAGTTTGTGCATAGAATAGAACCATGAAAATGAGCAATTATAATCCTATATATGTAACATGGATGAATCTCCCAATGTTAGGCAAAAGAAGCTGTTAGACATAAAAGAATGCATACCATATGATTGTCTTTATACAAAGTTTAAAAATCAGGCTAACTTAAAGCATGCCATTATAAGTCAAGATGGTGGTTATTGCCCTAGCCGGTTTGGCTCAGTGAACAGAGCTGCCTGAAGGGTCCCAGGTTCGATTCCGGTCAAGGGCACATGCCTGGGTTCTGGGCTCCATCCCCACTGTGGGGCGTGCAGGAGGCATCCAATCAATGATTCCCTGTCATCATTGGTATTGCTATCACTCTCTTCCTCTCCCTTCCTCTCTGAAATCAATAAAAATATATTTGAAAAGAAAAAAAAGATTGTGGTTGTTACCATGTGGAAGACAGCGACTGGAAGCAGACAAAAGGGAGCCCATGAGGTGAGGTACTTGTCACAATCTGTTTCTTTTAAAAAAATTTTTTTTTAATCCTTGCCTGAGGATATATTTTTTAAAATATCTTTTTATTGCTCTGGCTGGTTTGCTCAGTGGATAGAACATCAGCCTGTGGACTGAAGGGTCCCGGGTTTGATTCAGATCAAGGGAACATGCCCAGATTGTGGGCTCGATCCCCAGTAGGGGATGTGCAGGAGGCAGGCGGTCAGTGATTCTCTCTCATCATTGATGTTTCTATCTCTCTCTCCCTCTCCCTTCCTCTCTGAAATCAATAAAAATATATTTAAAAATTATATAGGTGTGCACCCTGACCAGAATGGAACATCCCACCTTTTTGGTGCACAGAACAGTGCTCAACCAACTGAGCCACCTGGCCAGGCACATCCTGTTACTTGATCTGGTTGCCGGTTGCACGTGTCTGTGTATTCAGTTTGTGGACATTTATCAGGCTGTACCCTTCTGATGTGCACTTTTCTGAATGTATATCATATCTCACTGAAGAGTGAACTATGTACTAGAGCCATGTGTACCCACATGGATAATTCTCAAACCTACAATGTGAACACAGAAGAAAGTTGAAGACTGCTGTATACAGTACACTTGTTTGAAACAAAATTTTTTTTTGATTAATTCTCACCTGAGGATATTTTTCCATTGATATTTAGAGAGAGTGGAAAGGAGTGGGGGAGAGAGAGAGAGAAACATCGATGTGAGAGAGACACACCTATTGGTTGCCTCCCACAGGAGCCCCAACCAGTGCTGGGGATCAAACCTGAAACCGAGGTACATGCTCTTGACCAGAATTGAACCTGAGGGCTGATGTTCTATCTACTGAGCCAAACCAGCTAGGGCTAAACAAATTTTTTTAAAATATATTGTATTGATTTTTTACAGAGAAGAAGGAGAAGGATAGAGAGTTAGAAACATCGATGAGAGAGAAACATCGACCAGCTGCCTCCTGCATACATCCCACTGGGGATGGGCCCGCAACCAAGGTACATGCCCTTGACCAGAATCGAACCTGGGACCCTTCAGTCCGCAGGTGGACGCTCTATCCACTGAGCCAAACCGGTTCGGCAAACAAATTTTTTAAAATATGCAAACAACATGCTGTTTATGGATCCCAAATTACATAATAAAATAATAAAAACATGAAGGGAATGATAGATAATAAATTAAAATGCAGTTACCTCAGAAGAAGGAGGGCGAGATATAGAATTGGGTAGGGGACCTACTGGATAGGTTTCAGCTAGAGCTGAAATACTTTGTTTCTTTTCTTTTTTATGTTTTTATTGATTTCAAAGAGAGGAAGGGAGAGGGAGAGAGGGATAGAAACATCAATGACTGGGAATCGAACCTTGACCTCCTGATTGGCAGGGCACTTTGTTTCTTAAAGAAAAAGACTTGAGGCAAATTACAAAATGTTGAGATCTGTTGGGAGAAGAGTCCACAGGTATTCATTATATTATTATCTTCCACAGATTATTGTGCGTTTGAAATATTTCATAATTTAGCCCTGGCTGGTTTTGCACAGTGGATAGGACGTCGGGTCCTGGGTTTGATTCAGGACAAGGGCACATGCCCGGGTTTCGGGCTCGACCCCCAGAAGGGGGCATGCAGGCGGCAGCCAATCAATGATTCTCTCTCATCATTGATGTTTCTCTCTCTCTCCCTCTCCCTTCCTCTCTGAAATCAATAAAAACATATTTTAAATAAATAAATAAATATGTATATATTAAAAAAGAAATATTCCATAATTTAGAAGAGTAAAAAGAATCCTGCTGGTGTTAAATTGATTTTATAGATTAATTTGGGGACACGTTTATCCAATGTTGATTCTTCATGCCCGGAACATTATATGTCTCTCATTTATTTAGGTCACTTTTTCTTATCTGTAAAAGTGTATAGAGCTTGTACTTTTATTGCTCAATGTGTTCACAGGAAGTTGATGAATTTTGTTATCATGATGAACAATGTCATTTTCTGTTATGTTTTTGAATTTTGTGTCACTAAAGAAAAGCTATTCCATTTCTTGTTCAACCTTATTTCTAGTCACCTTGCTCACTTGCTTCTCTTATTAGGTCTAATATAATTCTCTTGAATTTTCTAAGCAAATATCAATGGACTTCAGCCAAAGGCCAAATTGTGAACAAAGTAGGGTTTATTAGCTCATCTTAACAAGGGAGAAAGCACATCATGGAAAACTCGGGCATCTCAGTAAGAGGGGGTTCAGAAAAGACATGACAGGATGTGGGCTTGTGTTAGATGATTTCAGGGAGGGTTAAAGAAGCAGGACTTGCCCTGGCTGGGTTGGCTCAGTGGATAGAGCGTTGGCCTGCAGACTGAAGGGTCCTGGGTTCGATTCCGGTCAAGGGCACATGCCTGGTTGCAAACTTGACCCCCAGTAGGGGCCGATCAGGAGGCAGCTGATAGATGATTCTCATCATTGATGTTTCTATCTCTCTCTCCCTCTCCCTTCCTCTCTGAAATCAATAAAAATATATAGTTAAAAAATAAAAAATCCTCACCTCAGGATATGTTTTAAAAAAAGAAGCAGGACAGCACTGTAGATTTGGCTACTATCAGAAAGTACAGGTAATTCTATGGTGGAGTATCTCAGTCATTCATATCTAGAAGACAAAAGGAATGAAGCAGTAACCAGTAAGGAGGCAGCAGCCACTCAGACAGGACAGAGGGTGTTTGGTCATTTTGTGGTTTAGACAATGTTCATGTTTTTGTCTGTACCCAGACTTGATTACAGAGTGGCCTGATTTTTGTCCTGATCCATCATGGTGACAGAATGACCTTGTCTGATGTTGATATCTTGTGGGCTCGTTCTTGTTCAACAGGAGCACGTCAAGGCCTACATGCCAGTGCCAAGCCAGCCCTTTGAAACACCAAGGCCTAGGTGATAGCATCAGGCCAGCTCCCGGATGTCAGGGACTGCATTTCTCTGTCTCAGGATCCCTTTTGTCCAAGTCAGTGTTGTGATCGGCCTGTAGAGGCAGACGGACCCCCCCACCCCACCCCAACACACACACCCAAAATTTAGTTCGCAGGTTAAGCCACACACACAGGCACAACGAAGGTATGAAATGGTTTATTATATACTGAGGCTTTCTGGAGAGAGCATAAAAAGGAGACTGGTTTGGTATTTTAAATATATATATATGTATAAATTTTTAAAGAAAGTTTAAAAAAAATTTATATATATATATATATATATATATATATATATATATATATATATATATATATATATTTCAGAGAGGAAGGGAGAGGGAGAGAGAGAGAAACATCATGGTTTAGCATCCATCTATGAACCAGGGCACATTTGGGGCACATTCCCTGGGTTGCAGGCTCAATCTCCAGTGTGGGGCATGCAGGAGGCAGCCAATCAAATGATTCTCTCACTATTGATGTTTCTCTCTCCCTCTCCTTCTCCCTTTCTGTCTATAATTAATAAAAAATATGAAATAAAAAGAAACATCAATGATGAGAGAGAATCATTTGATCAGCCACCTCCTGCATGCCCCCCACCCGCCACTGGGAATGGAGCCAGCAACCCAGGCATATGCTCTGACCTGGAATCAAACCCTGACCTTCTGGTTCCTAGGTCGATGCTCAACCACTGAACCACACCAGCAGGGCTGGTTTGGGATTTTATTGTGTTTAGGTGGTGGAGCCAGGGTGAAATTTTGGGGTGGTTTGAACTTCCTGCTGGTGCCAAAGGAAGGAGCACCCATAGTTTCCTATAGCTTACCTAGATACAAGGGAAAGGGTGAGAGGGAGGGCATGAAGGTGAAAAGCTGTCACCAGTCAAACAAAACAAAAAAAATGGGGACAGACTCTTTCTTATAGTCAGATGAAGTCAGGACACGCATCTGTGTATTCTGGTCTCCACCATTGCCGAGATTTTGCCAATCTGGAGGTGGCTCACAGAGTTGTTTCTAGTAGGACCAGGGTTAGTCCCTCCAGCTCCTTCTGTTGCATACTGAACCGTGGACTCCTCTGATATGACAAGGGCTGCGCTGTCGCATTTGTATGCACCACAGCCAGTTCCAGAAATGATGGTGATTGGTCCTTGTAATAGACCCTGGAGACAAGGGCCTAGTTGACCAAACGTGCACAGGCCATGGAAACGTCCCAAAGTCCAATTGGTCTCTTGGAGACAGTCAGGTGGCTTTTTCTTTTAGCCTCATCAGAAATTATTCTACTTGACCGATAATATTTATCTAAGTACAGCAAGAAGAGTTTGCTAAAGCAGAGCTGCCCCATTGGCTGGCCAAAGGAAATCAAGGGTTATGAGCTTGCTCATGACAACTCTGGTAATGAATCTATTTATTTATTCATTTATTCATTCATTCATTTTCCTTCTCAGTAGGAGACACTACTAAGTAATTTTTGTTTATCTAGTCTTCTGTCGAACAGACTGTGTAGAATCCACTTCTCCCCATAGATCCTGAGCTCCCATGGTTCATTATCTAATCTAGATTGGCTGTTCTGTAGACATTGCTTTATTATTTTCTAGCATTTGGTGTTGCTGACAGATGTCTGATGTCAGTGTGATTTTCATTCCTTTCTGAGTAATCTGGTTTGTATAAATGAAAAAGAATTTATCCATGCCCTTCAATCTCCCTTCATTCATTTTCCTTCTGTTTTCTTTAAAAAAAGACTTTATTGTTGAAAGTATTATATCTGTCCCCTTCTACCTCCATTAACACCTTTTAGCAGCCTCCTCCCCCCAGCCCTAGGCCTTCACCACCCTATTGTCTGTGTCCATGGGCTATGCATATATGCATACAGTTCTTTGGTTGATCTCTTCCC
>NW_005871244.1:905241-907469 GCF_000147115.1 Myotis lucifugus | reverse complement strand
AAGTGAGATCATGTGATACTTGTCCTTCACTTATTTCACTTAGCATGATACTCTCCAGGTCATCCAATGTAAATTGGTTTGGTGAACTTCTAGAGTAGAAGTTGTGTCATTTGTGAGATCTCCTGAAGTGAGAGACAATTTGGGAGCCACCTCTCTCACTGTATTGTTCCCACAGTGAGAATTGCAGTTCACATGAAGAGGAAGTCAGCTCCCCCTACTGGAAGTTCTGAGGAGCCTGTGCTTGTCTCATTTTTGGAACTCTGAAAATCCTCAGGGCAAATGGCCCACAGGAGGAACGTAGATCTAAATATTTGAATGTCCGGAATGATTTCCCTGAATACACAGAGCAAGTTAGTGTGCAGAGAGCAGGTGTAAGCTTCATGTATCCTTATGGAGCACAGACTATTGGGAGTAGATATATCATTTATTTTTCAAATTTATTTTTCAGTTATAGTTAATATACAATATTATATTAGTTAAGAAATATTATATTAGTTTAAGGTGTACAACATAGTGATGAAAAAGGCAATTTGTATGCCTCAAGAGGGACATATTTCTTTGTGTGTGTGTGTTTTGTTAATCCTCACCCGAGGATACTTTTCCATTGATTTTTAGAGAGAGGGAAAGACAGAGAGAAACATCAATGTGAGAGAGACACATCGATTGGCTGCCTCCTGCACGCACCCCAACCAGGGCCTGGGCCAGGGAGGAGCCTGCAACTGAGGTACATGCCCCTGATCGGAATCAAACCCGGGACCCTTCAGTCCGCAGGCCGATGCTCAATTCACTGAGTCAAACCGGCTAGGGCAAGAGGGACATATTTCTTGAGTGAAGTTCAACGGTAGTAGCAGCAAAACAGGTTGGAGTGTCTCCGAAGAGAACAAAGTGCCCCCATGTTAGGTCCCATTCCTGAAGGGCTAGGTCATGCTGACTTAGTTGTAATGACCTCAGCAGAAACAGTCTGTGAGACCAATGTCCAAATTTTACAAGGTCAAAGTTTGAGATTAATGTTAAGTACCAGAAGGGACTTACAGAAACAAAGCTCCCTTCTGAGGTATTTAAAAGAACCGCATTCTTAATTTTTTTTTTATCAGTTTCAGGTAGGTGTGTGTGTGTGTGTGAGAGAGAGAGAGAGAGAGAGAGAGAGAGAGAGAGAGAGAGAGAGATTTAGCAATAAAATTCAGAGTTGCAGCCAGTCTGAGAAAACAAACAAGAGAGTTTTTTTTTTTTCTTAAATGGCAGAGGAGATCAAAGGTGACAGGATGAGAATAAGGGAGATCATACTGAGAGATATATTTTAAATATATTTTTTATTGATTTCAGAGAGAAAGGGAGAGGGAAAGAGAGATAGAAACATCATTGATGAGAGCAAATCATTGATCAGCTGCCTCCTGCACACCCCACACTGGGGATCAAGCCTGCAACCTGGGCATGTGCCCCTGACCAGAATCGAACCCGGGACCCTTCAGTCTGCAGCTCTATCCACTGAGCCAAACCAGCTAGGGCAGTGATGGCGAACCTATGACAGTGTCAGAGGTGACACGCGAACTCATTTTTTTGTTTGATTTTTCTTTGTTAAATGGCATTTAAATATATAAAATAAATATCAAAAATATAAATCTTTGTTTTACTATGGTTGCAAATATCAAAAAATTTCTATATGTGATACGGCACCAGAGTTAAGTTAGGGTTTTTCAAAATGCTGGCACGCCGAGCTCAAAAGGTTCGCCATCACTGAGCTAGGGATATTTTATTTGCTTACTAGATAGTGTCAAAGTACAATAATAGTTAAAATGAATAGTGGAATACAAAGAAAAAATACTGAAGAATCAGAAAATTAGTTTATTAATCTATTTTTTGTATTTATTTCTTTTAAATCCTCACCTGAGGATATTTTTCCATTGATTTTTTTAAAAGAGAGAGTGGGAGGGAGAGGGAAAGACAGAGAGAGAGAGAGAAACATTGATGTGAGAGAGACACTTCAATTGGTTGCCTCCCACATGCACCCCAACCAGGACCGGGAACATGCAACCAAGGTACGTGCCCTTGACCAGAATGTGCCCTTGATTGGAATCGAACCTGGGACCCTTCAGTCCGCAGGCCTATGCTCTATCCACTGAGCCAAGCCAGCTAGGGCTATTAATCTATTTTTGAATTACATTTGGCATACAATAGGGATAATAGTTTCAGGTATACAACATAGTGACTAGGACATTTATGTACCTTAC
>NW_005871244.1:899624-904817 GCF_000147115.1 Myotis lucifugus | reverse complement strand
TTTTTCCATTGATTTTTAGAGAGAGTGGAAGCGGATGAGGGGAGAGACAGAGAGAGAAATATGTATGTGAGAGAGACACATCGATTGGTTGCAGGGCCAGAGATCAAGCCTACAACCAAGGAAAGTGTCCTGGACTGGAATCGGACCCAGAAATTCTCAGTCCTCGGGCAACACTCTATCCACAGTCCAAACCAGGTAGGGCTGAACTGTTTTTTTAAAGAATAAATAATACATATTTTAGGTTTTTTGGGCCCTATGGTCTCTTTCACAAATACAACTCCGCCATTGTAGCACAAAAGCTGCCATAGACAATAGATCAATGAATGAGCATGGTGTGTTTCAATAAAACTTTACTTGAGCAATGAAAACTAAAGAGAAAATAAACAAATGGGACTACATCAAAATAATAAGCTATGCACAGCAAAAGAAACCATCAACAAAACAACAAGAATGCCCACTGCATGGGAGAACATATTTGCCAATGTTATCACTGATAAGGGTTTAATCTCCAACATTTACAGGGAACTCATACAACTAAACAAAAGGAAGATAAATAACACAATCAAAAATGGGCAATGGACCTAAATAGAAACTTTTCAAAAGAAGACAGAAGGAAGGCCAAAAGACATATGAAAACATGCTCAAAGTCACTAATCATCCTAGAGATGCAAATCAAAACGACAATGCGGTACCATCTCACACCTGTGAGAATGGCTATCATCAACAAAATCAACAAACGACAAGTGCTGGCAAGGATGTGGAGAAAAAGGAACCCTCGTGCACTGCTGGTGGGACTGCAGACTGTGCAGCCACTGTGGAGAACAGTATGGAGTTTCCTCAAAAAACTAAAAATGGAGCTCCCATTTGACCCAGTGATCCCACTTCTAGGAATATATCCCAAGAAAACAGAAACACCAATCAGAAAGGATATATGCACCCCTATGTTCATAGCAGCACAATTCACCATAGCTAAGATCTGGAAACAGCCTAAGTGCCCATCAGCAGATGAGTGGATTAGAAAACTGTGGTACATCTTCATGATGGAATACTATGCTGCTATAAAAAAGAAGGAATTCTTACCATTTGCAACAGCATGGATGGAACTGGAGAGCATTATGCTAAGTGAAACAAGCCAGTGGGAGAAAGATAAATACCACATGATCTCACTCATTGTGGAATATAATGAACAACATATACTGATGAACAAAAATAGAGCCAGAGGAAAAAATTTTTAGAATATAATAGAAGTAATCCTGCTACTTGCAGATTTTTAATATTTCCTACAACTTTTGTGATATTATACTATGTTAGTACAGTTTTGGTAATATTATTATATTTAAAATCTTTTTGAAATATTAATGTTTATTGCATATAACATTATTATATTTAAAATCATTTTTCTTGAAATATTAATGGTTATTGCATGTAAATGGCTAATTATTTTGTATCTACAATCTGGAAATAGATTTATTTTGTATATTGTAAAAAGATAAAAAATAAAACTACTATAAAGCATAAAAAACTATACAGAATTTTTAAACAGCAGAGTTGGTTTTTTAAAATATACTTTTTATTTTAAAGAGGAAGAGAGAGGGAGAGGGAAACAGAAACATCAATGATGAGAGAGGATCATTGGTCGGCTGCTTCCTGCATGCCATACACTGGGGATTAAGCTCACAACCCAGGTATGTGCCCTAACCTGGAATTGAACTATAACCTCCTGGTTCATAGGTCAATGCTCAACCACTGAAACATGTCAGCTGAGCAATTACAGAGTTATTTAAATACATGCAATGCATGTCCCTGTTATTGGAAAGATAAGTTGAGATACTCAATCAGGAACACAAAAGGGAGCAATCCCCCCTCTCATTTCAGGAGAAGCTCAATTCACCTGGAAAGGAAACCACAAGAACACGCTCATGGCCCCTTTGGAAGTGTTTAAAAGGTCCTTGAGTCTTTGGTTCCTATCTACCCACGTCCTGCCTTTATAGTCTTTGCCATCCTATATAATAAAACCCTAATATGCAAATCGACCAAACAGGGGAACAACCAGTCGTTATGACGTGCACTGACCACCAAGGGGCAGCCGCTCAATGCAGGAGCTGCCCCCTGGTGGTCAGTGTGCTCCCACAGGGAGAGCGTAGCTCAGCCAGAAATCAGGCTCATGGCTGGCGAGCACAACGGTGGTGGTGGGAGCCTCTCCCACCTCTGCTGCAGGCTGTTGGTAAGGAGCAAGGGGTCCCGGACTGCGAGAGAACCCCCCCCCCCCAGTGTATGAAATTTCATGAACCGGGCCTCTAGTGATTATATATTGGAGGTATGGCATTCCAGGGGACTTTCCCAGTAAGACCCTTAAAGTTACCCCATTGCTCACTCGACCAGGTGGCTAAATTGGTTGGAGGGTGGTCCCATACACCAAAAGATAGCGGGTTCGATTCCTGGTCAGGGCACATATCGATTGGTTGCACCCATCCCAACTGGGGACCGAATCGGCAACCCAGGCATGTATGTGAGACAACACTCCAACCAACTGAGCTACACTGGCCAGGACTGTTTGTTGACTGATTGATGATAGCCATTCTGACAGGTGTCAGGTGATATTTCCCCTTTTGCAGAACTGATGTAGCTATTCACAGACCTTTACTTTTGTTGTTGTTAATCCTTACCCGTGGATATTCTTTCCATTGATTTTTTTTAGAGAGAGTGGAAGAAGAAGGAGGAGGAAGAAGAGGAGGAGAAGGCAGAGAGACAGAGAGAGAAACATCAATGTGAGAGAGATACATTGATTGGTTGATTCTTGTTGTGCCCTGACAGGGGATCAAACCCACAACCTTGGTGCATCTGGATAATGCTGTAACCAACTGAGCTACCTGGCCAGGGCCAAAGGACTGAGGGCTTTAATTTTTTGCTGGCTATCCCCTGGAGGCCACCATCAGCTCCTTACTGCACGAGGTTCCCCAAAGTGGCCACTTGCTTCATCAGAGCCAGCAAGGGAGTGAAAGTCTCCTCCCTTGAAATGACAAGATGGTTGTCTCAAACTCATCTACGTATATAAAAGCCTAAGTGACTGTTTGACCATTCCACCAGTAGCTATGATGGGCACTGACCACCAGGGGGCAGATGCTCCGGCCGGTCGGTTAATTTGCTGCTGGAGTATGGCCAATTGAGACTGGGTGAGACAGGCCGGACATGCCCTGGAGCCCTCCCATGGTCCCTCTCCAGCCGGCCGGTCCGATAGGAGTCCCTTGGCCTGGCCTGTGCCCTCTCACAATCCAGGACCCCTTGGAGGATATCAGAGAGCCACAGGCCAGGCCGAGGGACCCAATCGGTGCACGAATCCATGCACTGGGCCTCTAGTTTTTAACATAAATACATGTAAGCATATACTTCTGGTCACCTTAGTCATGCACACACTCAAGGGGAGGGTATTACACAAAAATGTGAATGCCAGGAGGCAAGGATCATGGGAGCCACCTTAAGCATGTGTCCATTATACCAGCCTTGGGTATTTAATCTTCAGCTCCATAAGGAGATGCATATAAGGATTTTCATTGTAAAGTTGTTTGTAATTCTGAGGAGCTGGAGGCAGTTAAAATCAATGGATTAGATATACTCATAGCAACATAAATGGATCTTTCTTTTCTTCACTTTTAATTTATGCCATGTTACCATACTTCATTTTAACTCCAAAATGCAAATATCTTTATCTGATTATAATAGTAATACATACTTATTGCAATATTTTTTTCAGACAACAGAGAAAAGTGTAAAGGAGAAAGTGACAAATCATTAGTTATCTCCCCACCCATACATCACCACTAACATTTCCTTCCCATGGATACACAAGTTTTACCAAAGATTTTTTCCCTTTGATGTGCCACTTTAAGTGGTTGAAATACTCTCTGGAACAATGAATGGGTAAAACCTACCCATCTATGTAATTATGTAAAAACAAGTAAATACAGACAATAAAATAAAGACAGAGACAGTAGGAGGGCTGTAGAGATAGAGTCAGAGGCAGGGAGAGACAGATGGGAGAGGAAGACAGAGTTATGGGCACAGAAGGACAAAGAGAACCACGGAGAGCCATAGAGAGATGAAGATACTAGCAAAGAGAGAAGGACAGGATGGAAAGGAGCATTAATTGAGCTCCTACTGAATGTCATTCTTATTAAAACTTCAAAGTCATTATGAGAGGCAATTACTAGTAACCCCTTTATGCAGGTGATGAGGCGAGCTTTAGAATGGTGAACTGACTTGTCCATGGTCACATCACTGGAATTGAACCCATGGCTCTGTAAAGGGCCTGGTCCATAAAGGTGTTCTGTGACTGTTCATCCAGTAAACAAGGTCATATATCTGCTCCTCAAGGCAGAAGAGGTGGGGACCAGACCCCCATTCCACTCATCTGAGTCAATTTTTCCAGTCTGTTTGCTAAGGCGACAGCAAGGTCTGTTGCCTGGGCAACTGCCCTCCAAGTGCCATGGCAACCGCCATCACAGTCTCCAGCTCTCCACTTTGCCCCTTGGGCATCTCCATGGAGACCGGCTGGATGGAGAGGCTGCAGGGGGAGCTCTGGAGGATGCGCCTGCGTCTAGTGGCGGGAGGGGGTGGGCAGGGGATGCCAGGGCCCCCCCACACCCCCCTGGCGTGCGCAGTCGCAGAGCACCGCAGCCTGGACCGCTAGCCCAGGCGCTGCGCATTTGCCAGCCAGTCCGCCCGTCCGGAGCCCGGCTCGCTGGGGCAGCATGGCGGGGTCGCCACTGCTCGGCGGGCCGCGGGCCGGGGGCGTCGGTCTTCTGGTCCTGCTGCTGCTGGGCTTACTTCGGCCGCCCGCCGCTCTCTGCGCACGGCCGGTAAAGGTGCGACCCCGGGCGGGCAGTGGGGGTGGGGAGGATGCTACTCCAGCCCCGCTGGCCCTGGCTCCCCGGACCTGCGGAGGCATCTGTTAGGGTGGCCCGGGGTCCCGCCGCCAGGGCCAGGCTGGGGTCTCTGGGGATGCGGGTGGCAGCAGCTTGGGCTCAGCCCGCAGCCGCGCCCTGCCCATCCCTCTCCGCCTGGCGCCCGGTGGCGCTGTTCATGGGACCAGCACGTATGAAGGGAAGGGGATGCCGCGCATCGATTTGTGTGCGCGTGTGATGTGACGACAGGGGTTGAGGTGTGGTGTCCTTGTGTGTGTCCTTTGCTATGAGC
>NW_005871244.1:895701-897658 GCF_000147115.1 Myotis lucifugus | reverse complement strand
ATATGTTTAGTAACTGCTTTTGTTTCCTTTTTTTGTGAAATACTTGATCACGAATTTTGCCTGTATCTTATTGCTTTTAAATGTTCTTTGAATATTGGATACTAATCCTTTATTCGGTTTGTGTTGCAGGCATCTTCTCCCACTCTGGCTTGCTTTTGGTTCTAATTTTTAAAGTTAATTTTATTTTATTGTTTTGATTTTAGAGTGAGAGAAACATCGACGTGAGAGAGAAACAGGGGTGGGTTGCCTCCTGCACACGCCAGAGCGGGAATCGAACCCTCTACCTTTTGGTGTCCTGGACGATGCTCCAACCAACAGAGCCACCTGGCTAGGGCTACTTTTCATTCTTTTTATGGTGTCTTCAGACAAAAAGAAATTCTCAGTTTTAATGTAGTCAAATTTATTTCTTTTCCATTTTCTCAAATTTGGGTCAGTTGTTCCTACATGATTTATTGAAGAAGTCTGAGCTGTCCCCACTGCCCTGCAGTGCCACCCCTGTCATGTAGCAAGTGTCAATATGTGTGGGTCTGTTTCTACGCTCTCTTTAATCCTGTTGTTTCCTGTGCTGTGTCTAATCTTCTGTTTAACTTGCCTGTTTAGTTTTTAATTTGATTTAAAATGTATTCCTAGATGTTCTAGATGTTTATTTCTCAAATCTTCATTCATAGTCAGTTTTATGTCCTGGCTCATACTTTTGATACCCTCTTTTATTTCTTTAAATTGATTGCAATTATATCAAAACTGTCTGAACTGCAAATTAGTCACCGGGTAATTTATTCTACAGATAGACTTGCATACATGCCAAATGGTATATGAACACCATTATTCATTCCAGCATCATTTATAAGATAGCAAAAGATTGGAAACACCCTCAATGTTCATCAATTGAAGACTGGTTAAGTATTGTACATCCACACAAAATGGATTCAATGCAGAAGTTGGGGGGGGGGGAAGAAAGACACAAAAGAAAGAAAGGATGTTTTTAAGAACCAGATGTAGATTTACATTCCCAAAAGCAAGGTGTGAAGTCTGCTACCTTTTGGGTAAAACAAGTGGACAGTAGGAACCTATAAAATGCAAATATAGGCTCCCATTGTCCACAATATTAACATAGAAAAGTCTATAGCTGTCTTATCTGCCATTTCCAGAAGCCCTAAGGCAAGTTCTGAATCACTGGGAAATTGCTATGGGGGGTGGGGGGGGAGCTAGGGGTCTTTTGTGGTCTCAAGTGTGTCGAGATATTTGGGGGGGTCTCCAGTGGCCTTAGGGGTGCCTGGGTATGTTGCCTTTGGAGACCCCCGGGTCTGGGGTCCCTGGCCTGACGGTCACCACTTTTCCCTCCACTTTGTCTTTCCGCAGGAGCCCCGCGGCCTGGGCGCAGCCTCGGCGCCCTTGGGTGAGGCCGGGGTCCCCAGGCGCTTCAGGCGGGCAGCGGCTCGGGGCGAGGCGGCGGAGGCAGTGCAGGAGCTGGCACGGGCGCTGGCGCACCTGCTGGAGGCCGAACGGCAGGAGCGGGCGCGGGCCGAGGCGCAGGAGGCCGAGGACCAGCAGGCGCGCGTCCTGGCCGCAGCTGCTGCGCGTCTGGGGCGCTCCCCGCACCACCGACCCCGGCCCCGGGCCTTGGAGGACGATCCCGGACGCGCCCGCCGCGAAGGTGGCCCGCGGCCCTGCTCCGCGGCGCGCCTGGATCCCCGCGTCCTCGCCGGCCCAGCTGGTCCCAGCTCTTGTCCCTGGCCGGGGTACTCCGACCCCGGCCCCCCATCTACCTTTATGGACCCCCGGGCCCCCTGAGTCGGAAGACGCGGGTGACGACCACGTCCGATTGGGACCCCCAACTCGCTGATGTTTCGATACACCGTGAGTGGCGGGATCTCTGCTTCCCCGGGATCAACACGTGATTTCTTATAGACATGAAGAAGGGGAGGGTTCCTGGATCCCATGGTGTGGAGCTTTAAGA
>NW_005871244.1:855106-894560 GCF_000147115.1 Myotis lucifugus | reverse complement strand
CATAAGAGAAGGGAGTGGACTGCAAACCAGGGCTCAGCCCTCCCAACCCATTCACATACTGGCATGAAACTGAGCAGTACCAGAAATGAGCATCTGGGCCTCCAGGTCGTTAAAAAAGTGTTATTTGTCAAGGTAGAATGATAGGACAGATCTTACATTTGTTAGCTTGATTTGTAATGTTTAAATATAGAAATATACGATCCGGACGCGCCCGCCGCGCAGCTGGCCCGAGCCCTGCTCCGCGCGCGCCTGGACCCCGCCCCCCAATCTACGATGATGGCCCCGCGGGCCCCGAGGCGGAGGACGCCGGTGACGACACGTCTGATGTGGACCCCCAGCACACCATCCACAACATCCCCTTCAGAACTGTATTGCCTAGTTCTGAAGATACTGGGAGTTGGTGTTGGTAGCTGGTCTGTGGTCATAGCCTTTGCATTGGCTATTCCCTCTGCCCCTAGTTATCTGCAAGTTTTTGCTTAAATGTCACCTACTCAATAAGGCTTTATCCCTTCATCTGCCTTTAATACATGGCCTTATGTCATACAAGGGCAGGGATTTTGTGTGTGTGTGTGTGTCTGCCTCTACATCCTTTGTACCCAAAGCCAAGCCTGGCACACAGCGGGCTTCCCCACATTTCTTGAATGAAAGAGTTCTCACAATTCAACTACCATTCTAACCAGTTTCACACCCACCCACATAATGCTTGGCATGGAGGCAGCTTTGAAACCTGAGAACATTTATTTTATTTTGCACAAAATCTCTGAACTTGACAAAATATAACCAACAGTATGTTCCACAGTACCAAAAACCCCACCACCGAATGAAAACCTCCCCGGAAGAGGGGTCCATCTATCCTAAATACACCCGGTGTCCCACACAGCTAGTCTCGGGGTTCTCATAGCAGGGAAGCATCCCCCCTGGCCTGGGGGATGGTCCATGTTTCTTGATCAAGACCTTCAGGCCACAGAGCAGCCACAGTGGCACATGGTCTTCTGGTGCCGGGTCTTATTCTCAGCCTCCTTTGCCATGGCCTCCTGGACCTCCCGGACCTTCTGGATCTCGTGGATGAGCAGGGCAAAGGCCTCCTCTACACCTTGCCGCGTTTTGGCTGAGGTCTCCACGAAGGGGGCCCCCCAGCTCTTGGCTAGATCTATAGCAGCAGCATGAGCATCTCCAGCGGTGGTCACAAGGTCGCACTTGTTGCCCACAAGGACGAGGGGCCGGGTATAGTGAGGGCCCCAGGTGGCCCGCATCTGCTGCAGCTGGGTTAGAGATGATGGGTCATCGAGAGCGAAGACACCCAGCACACCATCCCCAACAGCCAAGCACTGGTCACGCAGGGCCTTGTGAGTGGGTTGCCCGGCTGTATCCAGCACATTCAGAATGTAGCCGCCGTGGTCCAGGGTCACCTCCTTCCAGTAGGAATCCTGGATCGTGGGGTCATGGTCTTCCACAAAGCACTGGTGGTTCAGCTGGATGGTCAGTGCACTCTTGCCCACCCCACTCGCGCCCACCACCACGGCCTTGTACTCCGGCAGCTGCTTGTTCTTGGAAGGTGCCGGAGTCTTGCGACTCTCCTCCTGGCTGCCAGGGCTCCAGGTGCCCAGGCCCAGATCAAGCATGTTAGGCTTTTTGGGGCGCGCCATGCTCAGGGAAGAGATGCAGACAGCAGGCCCTGCGACTGGGAAGAGAAGAAAGACAATAGGGGGGCGGGGGCCGGGCAGTAGTTTAGGTGAGGAGACCATGGGGGCAAGGGGCAGCTGGTGTCACTGAGTCAACAGTTACTGAGTGCCCAGTGTGTGCTGATCACCTACTATGCTATACACATTATTTATATTGTTTATTTTCTTTTATTCCCTTCTACTACATAAGCTCTGTGAAGGCAGGGATTTTAAAAACAGCTTTGTTGAGATAGTTTATATATTATACAGTTAACCTAGTTAATGTGTATAATCAATGACTCAGTATTTTCACGGAGTTGTGCAACCATCAGCAATCTAATTTTAGAAATTTTCTTCACCCCAAAAGGGACCCCCCCCCCCCCGCCCATTAGCTGTCCTGCCGCACTCCAGAGGGATGGCAGGGATTTCATTGGGTTGGTTTTGAGTTTTTAACTGTTGAACCCCAGCCCAGCACAATGCCTGTCATACAGTAAGACCTGAGCAATATTCCTGCCCCTCCCAGGGAGTAGATGTTCTAAAAGGTGGGGACAATGAACCAAATAAATAAGCAAATTATGAGGTCTGTTAGCCATTGTCTAAAATTCAGTCTTTATTACCTATTCAACATTACCGCTGCCAGGAACCTACTGTGTGGCAAGGTGGGGGAAAATAGATAACAAACCTTGGCCCTCAAGAATGTGACGATGTAGTCAGGAAGACAGAAAACAACAAAGATATTTCAGCAACAGGTGATAAGCATGCAGAGGTGCTTGGTTAATGTTAGCATTTTTGTTGTGATTCAATTTTCATTCATTACTGCGAGAAGCTCCTGGCATACCAGGTATCATGATGGACGTGGGCATGGGGGTAGTGGGAGGTGTGCGGGTGGGATGGGGCCGTGAACAAAATAAAGTTCCTGTCCTTGGGAGGATTAGACTCTAAAAGTGAGAAAGACAGTAAACAAGATAAGCAAGTAAATCACCAAGCAATTAGAAGAGCATGGGCACACAGCAGGCGCTCAGTGAAATGAGGGTTATCTATTAATAGCAAATCACCGTTAACTCATTCAATACACATCCTGATCTTAGTTCAGGAAATGCATCTTAATGGCTGCTCTCCCAGGAAACCCGGGAGAAGTGGCAGTTTGGGGGTAGATGGGGGGGCGGGGATGGTGTTTCTGTTGTTTCGGAGCCAGAGGTCAGTAAGGTCTAGCTGTGTGGTCCTCAGCCCAGAGAGATCCCTGAAAAGTTATTGGATGTGCTCGCCCAGAAAGGGGGCATGATGAGGAAAGAGTTAAACAGGACAGAGTTCTGGGGGTCCCCAAAGTTGGGGAGACAGAGAGAAGATTTAGCTCCGAGGACAAACTGAGAGGAGGGGGGGGCGGTGGATGTGGAAAGGAGAGGTCGGATTCTGGTATATTCTGAAGGCGGAATTAACTGGCAGGTGAAATTCAGAGGCAGGGGAGGGGATCAAGGATGACTCCTTGGTTTTGGGCCCGGACAGATGGAAATCTGAGGGTTCCATTATCTGAGGGTGGGGACATTTGAGATGGGCTCTTCCCTCTTAGCAAGTCGCCATGGCTGTGACTATGACCCTAAAAGCACTAGGTATTATTTACTGAACCCATCTACCTGCCGGCCATGCCAACACTCAGTCCTCCTCACACCCTCGAGAGGTGTGGGCTAGCATCGCCGCAGCCACTAGATCAATGAGGAGCAGCAAGGGAGGCTCGGAGAAGCCGGAGGTCCCACAGCCCATCAGAGATCAACAGAAGCCAGGTCTCACCTTCGCAAGTAATACGGAACCACTTGCTGCGCCAAGTGCTATTGGAGTGTCGTTATGGGGTTCTTAAGACCCTGAGACCCCCCTCCCCCACCCCACCGCAACCCACCCCCATCGCCCATCGCCGCAGGACCGCATCCTTTGTGTGTCCTTTGTGTTCGCCTAACTACCTGTGGGGGGTGGGTTGGGGGTGGCAGATTCAGGGAGAGTGGGGGGTGGGGGAACCACCCCAATGTGAGCCCTTACAAGCCCCCATTTCAGGGCTAGCCCGGGGCAACCTCCACCGCACTTCCCCGTGACTAAGCCAGGTGCAGTGGAAAGTTTGGGGCAGGGAGGAGTGACTCCCAAATTTTACCCTAAAGCCCTGACCTTGTGCTCAGTCTAGACCACCTCGGCCAGTTTTTCTTTAGGCGGGACAGGGTAGGGCATGGGAAGAGACCCCTCACCCCAAGGCTGGGTCTGCGGGCCCGCAGCCCCGTTCCCGCCTGCAGGGTCCCCGGCCCAGCTCGGCCTCCAAAAGCCGGAGCCCGAGGGGCTGGGATGTGGTGGCTGGCCCCCTGAGGAGAAGGGGCAGAAGAGGAAGGGTCCCCGTAAAAAACCACCTCAGTCGAGCTCCTACAACCCGAGGTGGAGAGCCCTCCCAGGTCGGGGCTTGGCTTGGCTGAGGGCCCGGCCAGCCGCTCACCTCAGTCCGGGAGAGGAGTTTGCGCTGGGACCCGAACTCGCTGCAGCTCTGACAGGACCAAGAGTGGAAGAGGTGCAACACTAACCCCGGAGCAGAGAGCGGGGGGCGGGGGATACGCATGCGCCTGTCCCGCCCTCAGGCCCCTCCACCTGCAGCTCCCCTCCTCTCCCCTCCCCTCGCCTCGCCCCCCGCCCGGAGCGAGAGGGTGAGCGCAGGTCTTGCCCCTGCCTGCTGGTGCCGCCAAGGAAGTCTGACTGGGGTGCGCTGCCCGCGGCCCAACCTCCGCGCTGCCCTCTGCGTGGGGCTGCACCTCGCCCTTACCTTGCCCCGATTAGGGCTGCGGTTTTGGGTTTTTACTGAATGTGGGGTGTCGGATTTTTTACTTGAGGGGCTAGCCTTTGGGAAATGTTCTGAGAGGGCCTCTTTGAGGACATGGAGCCTGCACTGCCGCAAGCAGGCTTTTTGGTAGCTTGGGAGAGGGTTATCTGTTCCTGGAGGGAAAGAGGTACCAGAGAGCATCATGTCCGTTCCTGGAGGGAAAAAGTGGCAGAGGAGTGGTTATTCTGTCAGGGCATAAAAAAACCTGGTATGAGGTGGACATGTGCCAAGGCTAAAACATTCCCCAGACTCCCTTGCAGCTATCATAGTCACAGTCTGACCAATGAGATGTAAGCAGGGGTTACTGGAGGGGCATCCAAAATGTTCCTTAAAGGAAGGACTGAGCTAGCCATAGCTCCCTTCCCCTTCCCCTCCCCCATTCCCTTTTTTTCTTAACTGGGTGAGGCTCTGGTGATCATTTTGGGGCCATAATGTGGCCATGAAGAAAAGTCCAGAAATCCTCAGCCTTGGACTTGAGTTGCCAAATTCTCATGTGGGAGAAATAAAACCTCCAAACTATCCTCCAATTCCCTGCCCTTGTTCCATAGTAGCTACTCCTTCCCTCAAGAAGCTACTACCCATGGTTACGAAATTTAAATATGTTAAACATGGACACGCCCCTCACCCAAATCAGGACAAAGACAGGTGGGGAGACGGGCCTGGTGAGGATACTTCCTAATAGTTTTCTTGCCTTCTCAGCCCAGGGTGTAGCAGGGACTGGCTGTGAGGCTTATTTCTAAGGCACTTGTTTTCTCACAGATTCTACCATTTAATCTATAGTAGAGCCAGTCAAGCTGCTCTATTTCCAGTTAGCTTTTTGAGTGCTGGCTGGGCAGGGGGTTGACCTGAAACACCCATGCCTTCATTTCTTCTATACTCATCAGCCCTGTTGGCCAGGAGTGTGGGGTTCTCCTTCCACTCAAGATTAAAAGACTTTCTCCAGCCCTGGTCAGTGTGGCTCGGTTGAGAGTCATCGTGTACACTGAAAGGTTGCGGGTTCAATTCCTGGTTGGGGCATATGATTGAGTTGTGGACTTGATCCCCCATAGGTGGCATGCAGGAGGCATCCAATCAATGTTTCTCTTTCTCCCTTCCTTGTTTTCTAAAAATCAATAAAAATATTTAATTAAAAAAAGACTTCCTCCAGGTTTTGTAACAGCTTGTACTTTATTACATATGCAACCCCACTATACCTGCCAGTTGCTCCCCACTCCCTCCAAAGTATCATCTTCTTGATATCAGCCCCTTCTTGAGGCAACTAAGCTATCCCTTTCTTTCTGGGGCAGAACAGATGGGAGTCCCTAGAGCAGGCAGTGGGCAGGGGGAGAGCTACAATTAATCATCATAGTCCTCTTACAGGTATTTAAACTTAAATCAGCACCCTTGGGGGGTTGTAAAGGGTTTTCAGAAAGGATGGATGAAGCTGCCCCTCGTCCAAGGTACAGGTTGGAATGAACTAATGCTGGTCTATCTTGGGCCTCAGAAGGTGGAGCAGAGGAGCACGTTCTGGGAGTTAGTGTGAGTGGGGCATGTCTTCCCCAAACTTGTTCTGGTGGGCGACGTTCTTCACATCTAGGAGAGTCTGAGGAGGAGGCAAGAGACGGTTGGTTAAGAGCGAGTGAGGACCCCCTCTACCTCAGCCAGGAGACTGCCCCCACTCCAGTCCTCAACCACCCTGTCTCCTGGACTAGCCCACATGCAGAAGGGCCTCCATTCTCCCCTTATCTGATCACAGAAGGTGTGTGTGTGGCAGGAGTGAATGTGTACACATTAGAGGCTCCTGCCTAGGGCTTACCTGGTGGTGAACATAGGCCTGACATGGGTAACACCAGGTAGACAGGTCAGTGTAGCTGAGGACCAGTGGGTGGCCCGAGCTTTCATGGTGCTGCATCATATGGGCATTGATGTAACGGCTGCAGTAGACCTGAGGTTAGGAAGTGAATGTTGGGCAGGGATCAGCACCCACCTGTGGTTTGTTCCTGGGCCAACCTCAGCCCCATTCCCATTCTCTGTTGCATACCTCATAGCAAGACAGACACACCCAATTCTCCTGAAGTGCTCCACAGTCCTGACAAGGTTGGGTCACATCCAAGCCTGCTTCAGGAATGGGGCGTACTGCCACCAAATGGGGACACCACAGCAGTGGTGTCACGGCATAAAACATGGCCTGGGGGGGGGACATGGACCAGGTGGGTAAAATGGAGTAAGCTAGGGACTTATCTCCCCATTATATGTCCCCGTGTCATATGCTCCTACCTGGAGGTACAAATGGGTAAAAACAATAAGGAAGCCACAGTTCCATCCACGCCCTGAGCTCACCTGGTCAATGTCCCCAAAGGCCTGCATTGGCACCGAATCATCCACGTCTTGACCCCCAGCTGCCTCTGGCAGCCTCTCCTCTTCTGGGATCTCAGACTCTGGGGCCTCCTGGATACACAGAGGCAAGAGATGTATCTGAGAGTCCTGATTCTTGCCCCTTCTTTCCCCCTACCTGGGTGTGCTGGTGGGCCTTACCTGAGCCTTGTCGTCTAGTTCCAAGGTCCTGAGATTCCCAATCAGCGTACTGAGGGATATCTGGGATGTGGCTCCTTGCACAGGTGAGGTAGGAGGAGTCTGGTTGTCAGTGCTTGAGGCTTGAGGGGTTTGGATCAGCTTGGCTCCTCCCACAGCCTCCTCTGTGGTGGTCTGGTCCAGGGTGGCTCCCCCTGTGGCTGCCTCTGAGGTAGTCTGGTTCAGTGTGGCTGCCTCCGAGGTGGTATGGTCCAGCATAGCTTCCCCCGTGGCTGCCTCTGAGGGCTGGTCCTGAGTGAGCTCCACAACAGCTGGAGTGGACTCTTGCACAGATGCTGCTGATGTGGCCTTCCCCAGGCTTTCATCCAGAATGTTCTCTTCTAGCATGGTCAGCTTCTTAGCTGACCCAGGATTGGCTGGTTGGGGTGCCTCCTTGGTGATCGACTTAGAACTGAAGGATTCTTCCTTGTCTTCGATCTCTGAAACCATGGGAGCGAGATCCTTGAGTATGAGCACTATCCCCTCTCCTGCCTCTAATCCCTGCCCTCCCCTGAGCCCCCCATTGTTCCCAATTCCCCATGTTCACTCACTCGTGGTCCGCAAGCTACGCCAGTATCTGCGATGGGCTTGGATGGTATCAGTGATTGATTCCAGGGCCCCTAACAGTGGGGGCCGAGACAGGGTCAGCAGGGGTGGCGGGTCCCCAAGGAGGGTGCGGGTACAGGCAGCCATGGACTCGGAGATGGATGCCAGGTTATAGCCGCCCTTTGTAAGGAGAAAGAGAGTGAAAGGTATGATGGAGTGTCCTCAGGGAATTTGGGAGGCAAGATATCCTGCTTCCCAATCCTGCCTCAGGGCCCTGTAAGCCTAGAAGGTGGCAACTGGGGACAAGCGAATAGAACCCACATTTGTCAGATGGCAGTACCCATTGTGTGAGGTAGTTGTTGAGGGGGATAAACTGAGATGTGAAGTGCAAGGTAATAATAACCACAATAACAATAATGCTGATGGTAACACCAGTAATAGCTGCTGTTCATTAAGTACTTGCTGTATGCTAGGCCCTATTCTAAGTACCTTATGTTATTAACTCAATCCTCAAACCACACATGGTCAATCTGTGTAGGAATGTGTCTTCACAGTACAGGAACCCACACAGACGTCCCTGCCCCCAAACTAGCACAGGAACAACTGGTCTTTCTCCCCACATGAACCCCTGTCCTGACCTGGTATGGGAACCCCCTTTTCTCACACTCTATAGGAAACCCAGTCTCTGCTGTTATTATAGATAAAGAAACTGAGGTTCAGAGGAGTTAGATGACTTGTCTGAGGTCCTAACAGCTGGGAAGAGGCAGCGCTGGGCTCAGAACCTGTGCTGTCTGATGAAAGAGTCCATGTTCTTAACCATCACTCTGCAGTGCCACAGCAGTCTGGGCACACTGAGGCTGTTTACTAGCTGATCACTCTCTCTAGGACTCACTGTCTTCATCTGTGAAGTAGTGAAAACAAGCACATAAGATTTGCTAGTGTATCAACAGTGCATAATAATCCGAAGTTTTAGCACTTCTGCAGTGCTTACCGTATGCCATGCACTCTTCCTGATTAGCCAGCCCCATCTTACAGATGAGGAGACTGAGGCCCAGGGGTGGGAACACTGAATACTTTACAAAAAGTTAGTGAATTTATTTTATCTCAGGAACTTGATATAGTTCAAGTAGTGATGAAAAGGATAGGCTCTGGGGTCAGGCTGCTTGGATTCAAGCCCTGGCCTCTGCCACTATTAAATGTGTGGCCTCTGGCTAGTCACTATATCTCTCCGTGCCTCAGTTTCCCTGGTCTTGAGAGAGGAAAATGACGAGGTCAGCAGACCTCACCTCAGAAGGCTGCTTTGTCAATGAATTAATAATGCCTGTAAAGTGTCAGAAGAGTGTCTTGCACATAGTGAGTGCTCAATGGAAGTGGTCAATGCTGGTGTTATTAATGCCAAGTATGTGCCAGCAATCCCAGGTGGGGACACTCAAAGGAGATTTTAGGAAATTGCCCCTCGTGTTGCAGTCAGCTAGCAGAAAGGGCAGGACTCCAAGTCTTCCCAACTACCCCCCACAGTGGAAAGAGGGACCAAGGGAATTACCTCTAGAATTAGGATAATTCGGCCACTGGCAAGGCCCATCAGCAGGTGAGTGAGGTGGGCATAGCCCTCAGGTGACAGATGGCAGCCCCCCAGCGGGTCTCCCCATGCCGCATCAAAGCCAGCTGAGACCAGCACCAGTTCTGGGTTAAACTGAGGTAGGGAGAGAAGAAATGCATGGACATGAGGGAAGGTGGGCTTGGGTATATACTAGGTGAGGTAGATCCAGAGACACTGAGACAAGGACAAATGAAGGCATGAAGATGCAAGTCAGAGAGGTGGAGACATAGGACTTGGGGGCTGGGAGACAAAAGATCAGAGCCCTGAAACTAGGAAGGGAAGATGTAGAGACACAAGACAGAGAGACATGGAGAAGATGGACAGTTAAGGACACATCAGACACAGATTTAGAGACATGAAACACTAGAAATGGGCAGATGGGGACTAGAGGCAGAGTCCATAGTAGGTACTCCTATGAGACGTGAAGATTCAGCCATCAAGAGATGGTGACATGAAACACAGAGAGACAGAGATATGTCCTCACAAACATGCCCAAGGGTGAGATAAAGAGATACATGCTCCTCTCCCTGGGTCAAACATGTGATACATGTGCAGAAGTTACAAGGTTTTATATATATGGTGCCAAAGAGAAGTGTACACATACTTCCATCACAGAAAATGACAATCAAGTGCCACACACAGAAGATGGTCACATACCTGCACACAATTAGACAGTCCCATATGGACGGGACTGCACTTCCTACTAGTCATGCACACAGTTTCTCACAGAGTGGACAATAATCCACAGTCACCCCTGCACAGATACAACCGTACATGTGCCATCATTACATGGTAACAACAGTGTCACACACACACACACATTGTTGCACCCACAGGTGGTCACTTACACACATAGTCACACATGATTTCAGTTATACACACACAGAAGGTAGTCACAGCCATTGTGCATCAGACACATGCACACATCTGAACATGTGCGTCTGCACAGAGGTCAGAGATGACGCATGTATCAGCCTTCTGAGTTAGTCACACACATACTGTCTGCCACAGACAGACTTACAGTTTACACATGTAGACGGTGGTTACCTACAGCCACTCATGCAGAACCAGGCAAATGTATACAGGCCACCTCCAGTCAGAGATAGACACACACAAACAGCCAGAAAGATGACTGTCACACACAGCCTCCCATGTGCAGAAAGTCACAAACCGGCTGTCACAGAAAGAGCACCCATGACACAGAAATGGTAGAAACAGCCACTTGTGCAGTGTCTCACATGTACTCAAACCCCTCCCCAGCTTGCACATGCAGTTCTACAAAGACGGCAGTCACTTGGGGCCACCGTCACATACAGCCACTGGTGATGGTGTACACACAGGACACACAGCTAGGAACACGAAGACCACCCCCGCACACCAGGAAGTCCCTCACAGTTGCACACAGAGAAGGCAGTCACATATGCAAAGGCCATCACAGCCACTCCCCCTCCCCTTTGCTGTTTGTCCCACAGGATCAGTCACCCAGAAGTCAGACACATGTGCACTCACTGCTGCCCACACAGCTGTGTCACATACATCCTGAAGCGTACCTCATAGGCAATGGGCAGCACCAGACGATGCCAGGCAGCCAGGTACTCAGAGTCCCCCATGCGAGGCCCATTCCAGGCCACGTTGACGGTGAAGCCTGTGCCTGCGGCCCGGCCCACCTGGTTGGGGGCGCCCTCATCCCCCATGGGAAAGAAGGTGCCATAATCATAGCGGTGCAGGGAAATGTAGAGCACACTGCCAGAGACAGGGTGGGGAGGGGTCCATGCTTGGTTAGCAGCCTGGCACCCCTGAAGCATGGCCCACCCACTTCCCTGGCCGCACCTACTCCCTGCCCCAGCCCCTCACCTGGGGTCATCCTCAAATATGTGCTGAGTTCCATTGCCATGATGCACGTCCCAGTCTACAATCAGGATCCTGAGGACCGAGAGCTTGTCAGTTACTCAGGACACTGGCCCCCTGGGAGAAGGCAGGGGCCAGACCACTGGGGCCTGTTTGCAGGGGCATATATTGTGGGTCGCCAGATACTGAGTCCCTAAAGTTTGTGGGTCCTATCAAAGTAAGGATGACAGTCGAGGCTGGCTCCTGAACAAGTACTCAGGGTCAGACCCCAGGCCCTATGTGGGTTAGCACTGGGGGCTTGGACCCTGGGCTCTGTTGGGGCCAGAAATGCTGGTAAGGGACCCTGGGTCCTGTTTCATAGCACCTGGATACCACAATGTTGGGGTCTTCTCCAAGTAAGCACTGAGAGGCTAGATCCTCAGTCCTTTTCTGGGAAGTACTGGACAACTGGACCCTTGGATATTTCTGGGTAAGTCCTGGGGGTTGTACCTTGGGGCCTGCCGAGTAAGCACTGAGCTGGGGGGAGACGGACAGGGAGCCCTTACCGCAGTGGATGCCCACTGATGGCCTGGGCATGGCGAGCAGCCACAGCCACAGAGTTGAAAAAGCAGAAACCGCAAGCAGCATCCTGCTCTGCGTGGTGTCCCGGAGGACGCACCAGGGCAACACCATTCAAAACCTGGGGGGAGGAGCAGGGAGCCAAGATCAAACCACTGCCCTCACTGCTTTCCTTCTCCTTGTCCCCTTGTTTGTTCTCTTCCCTCCCTCCCACTACCAGATGCCAGGGGGGCCCAGTCCGGTAACCACATCCTTATGGCTGCACTTCCCAGTGCACTTCTCCTCCTCACCCCCCTTTTCCTCAGGCCCTGCCCAACTTTCTCAGAGTAGCCTCTCTCCCTCCCCCAGGACCGCCTCTCCCAGCCAGAGCCCCACCCCAAAGCAGCCATACCTCTCCCGCCAGCACAGCCTCCACAAGGCAGCATGTGGCACCAGTGGCCAGCTGGGCACTGGCAAAGGTGCTGGGGCAGATGTAGATGGAGTCAAAGCTGGCGCTCTCACGGTACAGCTCCCGGGTTCTCATTTTTTCTGTGGCCCGTAGACGAGCCACGTACTCAGCACTGGAGGCACAGAGGGGGCATCAGGAATAGTCACGTGGTTCTGTCCCCTCCAAGGCCCCTCTTGCGACCCCCAGCATCAATTCATACCCAGGCTCCAGCTCCCAGGTGGCATGTATACACTGAGGCCCCATCCCACCCCCAGGCATGAGGGTCTGACCTATGGCAGGTGAGCAGCTCAGCGTCTGTGGCAGGACGTGCAGGCAGCGTGAGACAGCGCCCAGCAAGGCCCAGCTCCTCCAGACGGGACATGATCCGTGAGACACGCTGGGGTACCTCGGGGTGTTGGCTGGGAGGTGGGGACACAGAGGTAGGGCTTAATGTTTGAGGAGGTGAAAAACCCCTGCCCACTTACACTGAGCCTAGTGCTCCAATCGCATACTTGTCCCACATGTTGTAGTGATCCATCATCCGCTGGTCATAGACCAGCCCTGTGCGAGACTGAAATATTGGCCACATTGGTATTGGGAGCGCAGGGGGTGGCCATGGTCCCTCCTCTTCTTCCTCCTCATTGTCCCCATCCTCGTTGTCCTCATCCAGGGAGTCACCTGCAACGGGAGACCACACTCACCCTACTTCCCGCCCTGGGTCATGTAATACTCAGGAACTCAGTTTACTCAAATGTAAAAAGGGGTGGGAGGCCTGAAACCAGGACCCAGTGAAAGAGAAGGACTGACCCTCTCCCACCAAGGTAGGCCAGGAAAGTCAGAGTAGGTTCTAGAAGACAGTCTTGTCCCATGGCTCATTCCATCCCTGACCCCCACCCCCATTAAACCCACTCCCTGCCTCCTACCTGATCTCACAAGGATCTCCCAGAAGGGCGCCAGGGCTTCCAGAGTGCAGGACAGTGATGACTGGGCACTGGAGGGCAGGAGAAGGGAAAGAGTGACCAAATGGCCCCAAGGTGGGCAGTGAGGGTCCCACTTTCTCCCCCCACCACCTGAGCTTACCTCCGGCAGGGGGCCCCAGGGGACTCCAGCATGGGGCAGGGGTCACCCAGAAGGGTGTGGAGTGAGGCGCTGACTCCCTCAGCCAGGGAGCGAAGGTTATAGCCACCCTAGGAGAATAGGGTGAGGGGGTTAGGGAAGACCCAGATGTTACCAGGGAAGAGTAGTAGTAACATGACCACTAGGGTGCTGACTACATGTTGAGCAACAAAGAATTTAGAGGGTGACTTCCTTTCCCTCACTAAACAGTGCTATGACATGACTACTACTACTATCACACAAGTCCAGTGACTTAGGCGAGGCTGTCCAGTTAGGAAGCGGAAATGCTGGGACAGGAACTCATGCTGGACTTGAAAGCTTTGTTATTATGTCCTCTAGGATTCATGGCTCAGAGATGAAGTGAGTCACTCACCTCCAGAGACAGGATCAGCTTGCCTCCTGCCAGACCCATGAGCAGATGGGTGAGCTGGGCAAACCCTGCTGGAGTGGCGGCCATTTCACCCTGGGGAGACATAGAGGGTCAGTCTGGCTCCAAGTAGCCCCCTTCTGCCTACCTGCCATTCCAGAGAGCCCGCCTTACCTTGGGGTCCCCTTGGAGGGCATCAAATCCAGCGGCCACCAGGACCAGCTGGGGCTGGAACTGAGGGGGGGAAAGGACTGCATGAGGCCACCTGTCCTCATGGCCCACCCCTCACTGTCACCCTGCACCAAATCATCCCAGACCCCCGGACCTCAAGGGCGACCGGCAGCAGGATTTGCAGGAAAGCAGCAATGTAGTCGGCATCTCGCATCCCAACCTGCAGACAGAGGCACACGATGGTGAGATGGGACGTTCTGCCCTCTGCCTTGAACCACTGAAGGGCAGGGGTGAGCTTCACTCTGGGGGCAACAAGTGGGCAGACACTGACCTGGTTCCAAGGCACATTGATGGTATATCCCTGGCCTTGGCCAAAACCTGTGGTGGACCAGTTAGAGGCCTTCAGGTGGGGCCAGAAGCGACCCTGCTCATAGCGGTGGATGGAAAAATAGAGCACACTGGGGGCAGAGAGAAAAAAGAGATTGGGGGATTGAGGAGTCAATGCACCAGACACTCCCAAAATACAGCTACCACAGTTGGTTCAACCACTCATTCATTTTCTCATTGTTTTCCCCATTAAATATTTAATTCAAACATTCATTCATTTTTTCATTTGTTTACCTATTACGTCACTCACTCATTCATTTCATGTCTTACTGGAACTCCTCCCTCGGCAAACACTGCTGCCCCCTCAATGCCTACCCAGGTCTAACTCTGAGATCCTGAGAGCTAGTGGATCTATCTCAGGCCCCGAGAGCTCCTTACACCATGGGGACACTAGATCATGCCCACCCACCCACTGTCCCTGTGTCCAAGGTGGTAACAGTAGGACAAACCCTGTGACTTTGGGAGGCCCACAGGGAACATGGGGCTTTAAAATGGTGGGAGCCAGCTAAGGCTGCCCAGAGCATCAGGCTGGGCTGGGGAGCTTGATGTTTCTCCTAAATAAAGTGGGAGACTGGGAAGTTAGAGTTAAGAGCTGGTTCTGTGTGTAGAGCTAGAGTGGGGGTGCTGGCTAGGGCTCCATGAGGCCAGTGAGGGGACAATTCCTTCTTCACAATACCTTACAGGCCACCTCTAGTACTTCTTTTATTGTGTAGGTGAGAAACAGAGCACTCAAAGCAGTGAGGGGGATTGACACACAGAACAGATATTGAAAAGACACAAAGGTCCCTCCAGCAGGCTGTGGGAGGGCTTAATCCTGATTGAGGCAATCCAAATGAATAATCTCTTATCCATCCATCCATCCATCGGTTCATCGCTCCCTGCCTTGTTCCAGGAAGGATTTAAGGCAGCTTTCTCCCTTTTTTAGGGAAATGTATGACAGTCCCATTTTAATGAATGTTAACAATGTAGTTGTACAATTTAATAAAACTGACATAAAAAGATTTATGAGATGAAGAAAAATGTATTGGGATTAGGGAATGAAATTTATATTAAACCTCTGGTATTGAGTGGGTGGGGAAATGATTGGGTTTTATTTTATTTTTACTCTGATAGGTAAATACCAGTTCTAAACTTTTTTATTTTTTTACCTAAGTTAGCCATTAAAGGAAGAAGAATACCCCATAGAACATAAAGATTATTATCAGGGGGAGAAAATAACTAAAGAAAAGATTTGAAGAAAGGCAACCCCACAAGAGAGCCACCAGAATTAAGAGAACTAACACCCAGGAAACTAAAGCTTATAAAGCAAACAGAATGAAGTTTTAAAATAAGTTTGACTGGCCCTGGCCGTGTAGCTTGGTTGTTTAGAGCATCATCCTGATATGCCAAGGTTGCGGGTTCAATTCCCAGTCAGTGCACATATAAGAATCAACTAATGAATGCCTATATAAGTGGAATAACAGATCAGTATTTCTTTCTCTCCCCTCCTTCCTCTCTCTCTAAAAGTCAATAAATAAAAAGGAATCAACCAATGAATGCATAAATAAGTGGAACAACAAATCAATGTCTCTCTCTCTTTCCTTCCCCACCTCCCTCTCTCTCTTCAAATAAATAAAAATTACAATAAATAAATAAAATAAGTCTCACTTCCAATGAAGGAATGATGAACTGATAGCACAGGTTTACCTCCCCACTCTGCTACGATCCCAGTCAAAAGACATTAAAGGAATGTTAAACAAGTATCCACCCAGAAAGACAGAATGGGAGAAAGGATTCAGACAATAAGAGACTTCAAAAAAATCCCTGGAAAGTACTTTGAGGCTCCGGGGGCCCAAGGGGATGACCTGGGGTTTCCCTTCTGGAGAAATCAAGCACAATTCCAGGTCACTGCACACAAAATCAGTCCTGAATAACCAGCTCACCCAATGGCCCATTCACTAAGTTTACTTCTTTCTTTTAACTACTTTGCTTTAATTTTCATTGTCTTCATAATAGTCTTTTAAGGACTGTCCAACTTGTCTCCACCCCAAAACCCTGCTGTTGGAGTTAAGAGACAGAGAGATGGGGAGAAGGGAGATTGAAGGGCATGGATAAATTTTTTCATTTATACAAACCAGATTACTCAGAAAGGAATGAAAATCACACTGACATTAGACATCTGACAGCAACACCAAATGCTAGAAAATAATAAAGCAATGTCTACAGAACAGCCAATCTAGATTAGATAATGAACCATGGGAGCTCAGGATCTATGGGGAGAAGTGGATTCTACATAGTCTGTTCGACAGAAGACTAGATAAACAAAAATTACTTAGTAGTGTCTCCTACTGAGAAGGACTAGTTCAATCACTTTCTGCTGGAAGGGTAAGCTGGTGCTCTTTCTGGAGAAAAATCTGGCAGCAGATCCCAGACTTTCAAGCATGCCAACCCTCTGACTCAGTAATCCATGACTGGAAATTTATCCTATAGATATACTCAGAGAAGTGTAAAATTATATATTTCCACTAGAGGCCCGGTGCACGAAATTCATGCACTGTGTGTGTGTGTGTGTGTGTGTGTGTGTGTGTGTGTTTGGGGGGGGGTGTCCTTTAGCCCAGCCTGCACCCTCTCCAATCTGAGACCCCTCGGACACCCCTCTCACAATCCAGGACTGCTGGCTCCCAACCGCTCGCCTGCCTGCCTGATTGCCCCTAACCGCTTCTGCCTGCCAGCCTGATCACCCCCTAACCACTCCCCTGCCAGCCTGATCAACACCTAACTGCTCCCCTGCCAGCCCAATTGCCCCCAACTGGCCTCCCCTACCGGCCTGGTCATCCCCAACTGCCCTCCCCTGCAGGCCCAGTCACCCCTAACTGTCCTCCCTCCCCTGCAGGCCCGGTTGACCCCAACTGCCCTCCCCTGCAAGCCTGCCCCCCCCCAATTGCCCTCCCTTGCCGGCCCAGTCACCCCTAACTGCCCTCCCTCCCCTGCAGGCCTGGTTGCCCGCAACTGCCCTCCCCTGCAGGCCTGGTTGCCCCTAACTGCCCTCCCCTGCAGGCCTGGTCCCCTCCAACTGCTCTCCCCTTCAGGCCTGGTCCCCCCACCAACTGCCCTCCCTTGCAGGCCTGGTTGCCCCCAACTGCCCTCTCCTTCAGGCCTGGTCCCCCCCAATTGCCCTCCCCTGCCGGCCCAGTTACCCCTAACTGCCCTCCCTCCCCTGCAGGCCCGGTTGCTCCCAACTGCCCTCTCCTGCTGGCCTAGTTGCCCCTAACTACCCTCCCCTACTGGCCTGATCACCCACAACTGCATTCCCCTGCTGCTATCTTGTGACCACATGGGGGCAGCCATCTTGTGCAATGGCTTGATGGTCAATTTGGATATTACTGCTTTATTATATAGGATACTATTCACTGTAGAATTGTCTGCAATAGCAAAACCTGGGAAGCATCATACATGTCCCGGAGTTAAATGACCAGAGGTACAGCCATACAATGGAATTCTGTACAGCCCTTACAAAAAAGAAGGTACTTTTTAGAAGTATTAACATGGAGCAGTGTCTACCACCTGCTGTTAAATGCGAAAAGCAAATTGCCACAGACCATGTAGAGCAAGCATGTCAAACTCGCAGCCCACAGGCCACATGCAGCCTACAATGAATATTTTTGCGGCCCAGACAATATAACGGTATGTAAGAAACATTTAAATAAAATTTTGTAACTTAATTTTTACAATATCCTGTTATACATAATTATTAATTATGAACTACAATGTTCGCTAATGACTGATTACTATAATTGTGTTGCATTCATTTCCCTTATGTGCCTTACACGCAGGTGCACCATTTCTCTCCACTAATACTAGCAAGCGAATATTTTAGCAGCCAATGGCCACGTCATTAGTCTTGTACTGACTTGTGTGATGTGTGCAACAGGAAATATTTTGCTTTCGGAGAACAAGAAAAATAGTTTTATTTGCGTTACGGTTATTAATTTGTGCAGTTATTTAGTGTCTGGTAAGTTAATGTACAAGAAAAAATATTAATTTGTATTAAAATGTTCTACTATTTTATGTTAACGACAACTCATTTATTTCAGCCCTTTGTATTCAGCATGTCTCTACCAAAATAAACCTATGTTTCTATGAAAATTGAAGTTTTTGTTTTGTAAACTTAAACCTTGTTTATTTGGCCCGTGTTAGCCTTTGAGTCTGACACGCTTGATGTAGAGGATTACCCCATTAGGCAGTGTATTAATAATAATGATAATGAATTTATACATCTATATGAAAAATTCCATAAGGATATAACATAAACTATCAACAATTATTTTTGAGGTGATGGGAATTATAGGAGAGTCACTGCTATAGACAGTTCTGTATTATTTTTTATAAAAATTTAAAATTGATTTTAGAGAGAGAAAGGAAGAAATAGAGAGAGAAATACCAATGTGAGAAATATCAATTGGCTGCCTACCACATGCACCCTGACCAGGGGTATGTGCCCTGACCAGGAATCAAACCCACACCACTTTGGTGCATGGAATGATGCTCCAACCAACTGAGCCGCACCAGCCAGGGCTTAATTTTTTTTTTAAGTTGTGTTTTTATTGGTTTTAGAGAGAGAGGAAGGGAGAGAGATAGAGATTGAAACATTGATCAGCTGCCCCCCCCCCCACCCGCCACTGGGGATTGAGTCCGCAACCCAGGCATGTGCCCTGACTGGGGATCAAACTGGTGACCTCTTGGTTCATGGGTCGACACTAAACCACTGAGTCATACCAGCTGGGCTTATTTAATTTTTTAAATAAATAATTTGTAGTAATCATAATTACAAAATACGATGTAGTAATTTGAGGTTCAGTCCAGCTCCAGGGTAAATTAGTAAGCAAGATTTCTAAATGTTTGTGGAAGCAAATCTCATTTCTTCCCATTCTTTTTTGTGCGAACCTGTATGTCTCAGTTCACCCATTTCTAAAATGGGGAACTCAACAGTCCCTGCCTCAGTGAAATTAAGAGGGCAGACACGCAGAGAGCAGCACAGAACCTGGTCCCAGGGCAGGCCCAATGTAATGTGAATGCCTTCCCTTCCCTCCTGGCCCCTTCTGGTTGGGCCTCTAAGGGTGGAGGGTGGCTGGGAATCTAGCATCTGAGGTGGCATGTGGGGCCATACCTGGGGTCCTTGTCAAAGGTAAACTGTGTTCCTTGACCATGGTGCACATCCCAATCCACGATAAGGACCCTGTGAGTGGAAGAGAGGGGGGCACTGTATAAGATAATCCAGGTGCACCTGGGGGAAATGCCCACACCAGGCTACCCCACCTGTGCCACCCCCATCACCCTTGCCCTGCTATTTGCTGCTGACCTCTGAATGCCATGCTTCTGTTGAGCATAGCGAGCAGCCACGGCCACATGGTTGAACATGCAATATCCATCCATAAGACTGTGCTGGGCGTGGTGTCCAGGAGGCCTAAGCAGGACAGGGAAAGCCACAGATTGGGGGTTCCTCCTCTGCAGAGGACTCTCCCTTGCTCTCTAATCCTGTTAGACCACCAACTCCCCCAGTGCTGATACCTGCCAATCTGCCAGGAACTGAGTAACTGGGGCCCTTAGACTCTCACCCCCAGTTTTCTGTTCTCTCTTTGAAGGAAACTTGATAATGTTTCTTAAAATTATCAGTGTATACACCTTCACACCCAGTCATTTTGCTCCTGGGGACTTAGCCCACAGCTTATACAGCAAAAAGGGTAAAATCACATGTTTATAAATGGACAACAAAATTTGCTGCAGCATTTTTTGGAAACAGTAAATGATTGGGGAGAACCAAAATGCCCAACAGTAGGGAGCTGGTTAACTTACTGTTGCACAGTGGAGTTCTACATGGGTCTAAGCTGTATAGTTAGAGAATAGCTTTTCGAAATGTCTAAGTGGAAAATGCATGGTATGGAAGGGAGCATCTTGAATGCTGGAGCGCTCCCCTAAAATAGGGGAGGCAGGAGAAAGGCTCCATCTTCTGCCTTTCATCAGTTCTGGGATGCCAACAATGATAAGATGTACTGTGATTTTTACACGCCAACAACAAAGCAGAAAATGCTGCCAACTGAATGCTAAGATGTCACTGTTTACAAGATGCATCTGAATTTCAAGATGTTACCAATATGAAAAATATGCATCTCAGAATCAACGAAATATGGTATTTACTCCATGAAAATGCAGACTATTTCTGGGGCACACGAGTTACTAGTTACAGTGACTACCTCCAGGACAGGAACCATGTGTCTGGGGAACGGGGGTGGGAGGGAGACTTTTTCTTGTATGCCCATTTGTATCTTAAGCACGTAAATACACTACCCATTACAAATACACTACCCATTATCAATACATTTTACACTTGAGGGAAGAATAATTTTTTAATGTAGAAACCCAAATGCTGGCAGGTCCTACCTGACAATAGCCATGCCATTCCGGATTTCAGCCCCCAGGATCGCATCCACCAGCCTGAGGACAGAGCCTGAGGCCAGGCAGGCACAGGTGTATGAGTTCTGGAGAGACAGTGGGGAGCCAGAGAGGGAGTGAGGGAGAGACCAGCCCTGTCCACTCAGTTGCTTCCCCTAGGGTGGGGTAGGTGTGGGGATGGGCATTCCCAGGATTGCTACCACCCTCTGCCGCCACAGTTCTCATCCATACCGGATGCAGATAAACTGAGTCATAGGTGTCTGCTAGGACGCGGAGTTCTCCCTCATTCATGTATTGGGTTGTCTCCATCAGATCTATATATTCTAGGCTGGGGATACAGACAGGGAAGATGAGATTCAAGGGCCTGCCTCCCTCCATGGCCCTGAGCTGGGGCCCTGTTTCCTCCCCAGCTAAGCCCTTTATGCACCAGACCCCTGGACAAGTCAGACTTCCTCAATTACAAGCTGTTTACACACCAGATTGTACTAAGAACAATAGCTCATCAGGCTGATGATGTCAGGCACCATTCTAAGCACCCAACATATATCAAACCCTCCTGAGGAACTTGTATTTACCAGTCCCTCAGTTATTGGCAATGACAATGAGATTCAGAGAAGTTCAGCAACTTGCCCAAAGCCACAGAGCCCATGAGCTTCGTTCCCAAAGCATCCAATCTGCCCTGGTGGGCCCAGGCTAGCCTCCTCCCCGTCCCTACAAAGTTACCAAGAATTCACCTGTGAACCAACATCAGCTCCTCCTTTTCAGCAAACCGGGCCTGAGGAGACACAAGGAACAAAGGGCTAAGGTACGGCCCCAAACCAGGTCCTGCCAGCTCCTACCCTTCACCCAAGGTGCTGGCCGGGGAACTCACCTGAAAGGACACACAGCGGTCCAGGAGGCCCTCCTGGATCAGCTGCTCCTTGATGGCATGGAGCCGCTCGGGGCCTTCAGGGAAGCTGGGTTGACAGAGATAAGTCACATGAACACATAGACATATACAGGGACACTGGTGAGCAACACAGCTGGTCCTGCATTCTTCTCCATCCAACAATGCACACCAGAAACTTCGAAGTACCTGTTGGCTCTGTTCTCACAATATATCCAGAGCCTGCCCCTCTCCTCATCACCCCCACTGCTGCTACCATAATCAGCTACCTGAGTTACTACAGTCAGCTCCTTATTGGCCTTCCTACTTCTTTTTAAAAATATATATATATTTTTTATTGATTTTTTACAGAGAGGAAGGGAGAGGGGATAGAGAGTTAGAAACATTGATGAGAAAGAAACATAGATCAGCTGCCTCCTGCACACCTCCCACCGGGGATGTGCCTGCAACCAAGGTACATGCCCTTGACTGAAATCGAACCTGGGACCCTTGAGTCCGCAGGCTGATGCTCTATCCACTGAGCCAAACCGGTTAGGGCCGGCCTTCCTACTTCTGCCCTCACTCCTCCAACAGTTCTTTCTTCCCACAGTAGGCAGACATTGGTTAAAATCCAAATCAGATCATGTCCCATCTAAACTCAAAACTTTCTCATGGCTCCCATCTCATCAAGTCACATACTGTTCAGCTAGCTTTCCCCGCTGCCTACACACTGCTCCCACATTATCTTCATAACTCACTCCCTCACCTCCTTCAGATACCAGCAAGGCCTTCCCTGACCATCCTATTCCAAACTGAAGAGTTCCTCCATTGTTCTTTTTGCTACTCTCCCTCCTGCTTCAGTGTTTCTGCGCATCACAGAACTTTTGTTTCGAACACACTGTATCATTTACTTTCTTTTACTATCTGTTTTCTCCCTCAAAATTGTAATCTTCACAAACACTAGGGTTTCTTTGTTTTGTCTACTGCCATGTCCCTGAAGTCCTTTGCCACTCTGAGTCTTCCATTGGGACAGAGGAGATAGATACTGAACTGGTAAACACATAAGTATAATGAGCAAACAATGACATGAGCTAGGAAGATCTCAAAGATCAAGTGTATGGGATGGGGGGGGGGAGTAGCCAGGCATAGCCCTCTCTGAGAGTCTCCTTGAGATGTGAATGTTCACTGGGAGAAGAGAAGGCAGAAACAGATCTCTGGAAAAGGGATTAGCCAGGGCAAAGACCCGGAGTTGAGGGAATGTCTGGCATGTGGGAAGAGCAGCAAGGGATCCAGTGTAAGTAAAGTGAAGTGAAACGAATGAGGAAGAGGACTGGCTGATGAAGTCACCAAGGTGATGTGGAGCCAGGTCACGTGGAACCTAAGAGGCCAAAATGAAGAATTTGACCTTTACGTTGAAGGTAATGGTCTGTCCTTGAAAGATTTTAAGAAAGAGAACATCATCTTGCACATATTTTTTTAGGCTGCTGTGTGGAAAACAGACAGCATGGATGAGAGTGGAAACAGGGAACAAGTGAGGGGGCCTTTGCAAGTTTAGGTGAGTGATGATGGTGGTGGCAGTGAGGAGAAGTCAGATATGGGAGACATTTTGCACACAGAGACAAAAGAATTTGTTGATGGATTACATGTGTGAGCAAATGGGAGGTGTAATTCCTCCGTTTCAGCAGAAATGTCTCTTTTTCAAGCATACCTTCTGGGAACACCGGATGCTAGTCTAAAATCCTTATTAAACACTTTTGAAGCCCCTGGTCTTAAGTCCTCCCATATTAAACACTTCATTCTGCTGTTGGCTGTTTAATGATCTGCTCTCCTACTCACCTATCAGCTCCTTGAGAAGGGACCCTGTCTGTCTTGTCCAACACATTTGTATCACCAACTCCTGGCACACAGCAGGCACTTAATAAATGTTTGCTGGCTAATGAAAAGAACCCCTTCAAACCTGAGCCCCACCTCCCTAAGTCATCTGCTGCCAGTCTCTAGGCTAGTGCAAGAAAGGATCTGTTCTTGCTAATGGCTCTAAGTGTGCATATTTGTGTGGTTTGGGGACAGCTGGAGGAGTCAAGTCTTACCTGTCATCCCAAAGGCAGTGGAAGTCATTTAGCTGCTCATCAAACACCAGGCCAGTACCAGAGAGTGTCTTGGTCTCAAGGGTCAGATCCTGCAGGGAAAAAAATGGGAGACACTGATCCATTTAGGGCCTGAGTCAGAGGTAACATCCCGTAATGTCCAAGATGGAGAACCTCAGGGTTTTGATAGTCACAGAAGGCTAAATTATGGCCAGGCCTCTCTCACCAGCACTTGTATCCCCTGGACTAGTTCTTGCTCTGCTGCTTGGCTGAGCTTCTTCATTCTGCCTTTCTTCTTCACCTCTGCTAGTCTGGGGCTGGAGCGGAGTCCAGTACCCTTCTTAACACCTGGCTTCTGCCAAACAGAGAGAAAAGTCAGAGTCCACTGCACGGCCCACTGCTCCCCTTCCCCCTCATCAGGACGGATCTGGGGCCTCACCGAGACGATGCTGGAATCCTGGGGGGGCGTCTGGGGGTTGTGTATACTCCTTCGCTGCCTAGTTGTGGTGGAATCCTGGCCGGTGGAGGTCATGGTCGGGGAGACTTCACCCCTGACGCGGTTCTGGGGGGTGCGGTGGAGGTGACTGAAGGGACTAGGTATCCTGAGGACCCTACACCCCAGCCTCCTCCCAGGCCCCGCCTCTTATGCTATCCTATCACACACTGCCTTCCAAAACTCCCTCTCTCTCAAGGCTCTCTCCCTCCACTGGGATGTCTATTCCACCTGATCCCGCCCATTCCACTAGACTCCACCCCTTTAACACTATTCTTTCTTCTTTCAAAGTTTGGCCCTTTCAAAAAGCAATTAATCCCCCTAGATTCAGTCTATTCGAGGGCCTGATCTTTCCAACAAATCACGCCCCTTCCGCTCTACCAAGCCATTCCCCAGATTCTTTCCTTCCTCTCAGCCTCGCCCGGACCCCACCTCTTCACAGACTTGCCCTTTCCACCCAATCCCCCGGGAAAATCACCCACCCTTTCACTCAGCCAGCCCCGGCGCGGCCCCAGCCCCACTCCACCCTGCACGATCCACTTAACTCCACCCCTTATCCGCCGCCCAGCACCTTCCACTAGGCCAGATTCCGTCCCTAACGTTTCAACCAGCACCGCTCCTCAGGGGACGGCCCCTTTCCTCCACCAAACCCCACCCCCCGCCCAAACCCTACCCCCGACGTTTTCCCAAACCCCTTCGGCCAGATTCCAGCCACCGCCCGCCAACCCCCGCCCCCTCCGTCAATGCCAACCAATCCCTTCAGCTCCACACAGAAGGCACAGCGAGGCCCTTCCCTCAAACCCCGCCCAGGACTAGCGCTGCTCCATTCCCCGCCACCTGTGAGGGGCTGCGGGTGCCGAGGTCCGCGTTGCCATTGGCCGGTTCTCTCTACTGACCGCCCTGATCCCGCCCACAGCCTCAGGGCCGCGCTCCCTGAGAGCTACACCTCCCTCCACTTCACCAACGGCCGGCGGCGACGTCATCACGCGACGCGGGCCGTGCTGCGCATGCGCAGAGCGCGCCGCCCGCGGCTCCACACGACGCTTAGGCTCCCGTCCGCCCCTCCCCCCACCGCCTTTGTTCCGACTGCCCGGGCCGCTGTCTCTCTGTCCTCGTCCAGTCACCTTAGGAGCCCTCCGGACCCACGACAACTGTGCCTTGAGGTGACTCAAGAGAGCAAACGAGCAAGCAAACGAGGGAGTTAGGCAAAGGCGGCTTCTCTGCTTCTCGCGGCTTTCCCGCGCTGCGCGCGCTGATGACGTGGTGCGGGCGGGCTGGGGCCCGGTGGGAACTGGAAGGTGGCTGGTGGCAGTCAAGTGGGAGTGGTGATGATGCTAAATGTGGTGAAGATTTTCTTTTTTAAAAATATATTTGTATTGATTTCAGGGAGGAAGGGAGAGGGGGAGAGAGACAGGAACATCAATGATGAGAGACAATCATTGACTGGCTGCCTCCTGCCTGCCCCACACTGGGGATGTGCCCTGACCGGGAATAAAACGGATGCTCAACCACTGAAACCACACCGATCGGGCACGTGGTGAATCATGTTCACGAAGGTGTGTCGTGAGCAAGGGAACATCCCTGAAAGGAATAATTCACACATGATTGTGTCCTTCCACAATGCCAGGCTTATTAGGGGAGACTGCCCCCATAAGTAAGCCAATAGATGTACACACAGGTGACACACAGAAAGGGGGAGCTTAAGCCGTAGAGCAGCAGAGCAAGCCCCATGAAGCCCAAATCACCACGAAGCCCCAATCACCCGTGGCCACCGGGGTTAGAGAGGCGCACGCTGGTCCCAAGCCAGGCTTCTGCAGTGGCTTTCAGGGTCTGGGAGAACTGAGGTCCTGTTGGGCTCCGAGCTGACACGAGGTACAGCCAAGCTGACTCGTGGAAGGGTTGAAGCTCTGAGTTTTTATAGCCCTCAATGGGCGGCGGTCCCACTCATATCGGTGTCCAGATGGAGTCCTTATCAGAGTTCAGACTTTCCGTTTTGCAGTCCCATCCCAAGGGCATTCCGTTACCTCATTGCCTCAGTCTTGGGCATATTGCCACTTGACATAACTGTCATGGCTGACAGAGACTCCATATTGGACTGTCAGACATTGTCCAGAAAGTCTGTTCTGCTCTTGCTCTATACAAGGTGGTGCACAGGAAGCGCTCACCAAGTGTTACTAATATTCTGCTGCAGAAATGGTGGGGCGGAAGGAGTCTTAATAGGGCAAATAACTGTAACGATAGCAAGTATTATGTGTCAGGCATTGTTGTAAGCCACAATTCTGTGAGGTAGTTCCCATTATTAAGGCTGCTTTGCAGATAAGGAAACTGAGGTTACATGACTTAGCCATGTGACCTTGGGCAAGTTACTGAACATCTCCGTGCTTCAGTTTCCTCATCTGGAAAATTGTGATAAAATAGTGCCGAGGGCCAGAATGGACCCGGGGAGGGGTGTGTTCTTGAACAGTAGCTCTCCCTGTCAGCCTCCACCCCGTACCTCTGCTTCCAAGTGTGTGCCTAGGGGAAGGGGGAGTTAGTTGCCCCTTTGCGGGATGGGGGCGGAGGCGGGGAGGGACAATTCCCTCCCACCCTGGGTCTAAATAGCCCCGCAGGAGGCGGGTTTGTCCTCGTAATCTCCCTTTCTCATTCTTCACCATTTCCTACCGGGCTGTAGGCTGGGGCCGGAAAGATAAGCGGTCTGGGGTTCAGCTTCGCTGACTAACAAACAGATTGACAGCCCCACCACCCACTAGCCGGGCCCTCTGACCCTCTTGAAAACCCTAGTTTCAGCCTTCTTTTCCCTTCCACTGTCTTACTGCCTGAACAAGTCTTTTGTCCCAGTGGAAGAGAGCCACAGCCCTAAGACCTTTAAACCTCCACATACACCAAAGAAAACACAATGATGTAATATACACTGAAGAACACTCTGAGGTTGTGATGCCTGCAAAGTAATAGAGTAGGGAGTCTTGCAAGGGTCAAGGCCCATTTTTCTGTACAGTTGGAAGAGAGTAGAGGTCGGCAAACTTTTTCTACGAAGGGCCAGATAGTAAATATTTTAGAATGTGTAGGCCACATATAGCCTCTGGTATCTTCTTTCTTTCCCTTTAAAAATACAAAAAGTGGCTGCAGCCTGGCTTTGGCCTGAAGGCTCTAGTTTGCTGATCCCTGCAATAGAGTGTCAGTCTTTGGTTTCCTTCTAGGGACTAAGTGCAGAAGTTCCATGCTTCCTGAGGAGAGGTGTTCCTTTTGTGTGAGTGTGAGGACGGATTCATGGACAGGGTCCCGTCACTTCTGGTGTTTTTCTACTGGGTCAAGTAAGTGTCCCTGTACAGAGTGAGGCTAAGGATTCCTACAGTTTCTGTAATGTTCTTCCACTGAGCCAAGCAAGAGTTTCTATACAGGACAAGACAGATGCTTTTTTTAAATTTTTTAAAAATATATTTTATTGATTTTTTACAGAGAGGAAGGGAGAGGGATAGAGAGTTGGAAACATCAATGAGAGAGAAACATCGATCAGCTGCCTCCTGCACACTCCCTACTGGGGATGTGCCCGCAACCAAAGTACATACCCTTGACCGGAATCGAACCTGGGACCTTTCAGTCCGCAGGCCGACGCTCTATCCACTGAGCCAAACCAGTTAGGGCAAGACGGATGTTTTTAGAAAGCTCCAGACTATGGGTTCCCATAAACATTCAGGATGGGGCTTAGACTGCATTATGACAGGTTCCTATGACAGGTTGGTGCAGTTCAGGCTCAGTACAGGTGTTTCTGTACAGCTTCAGAGCTGTGTTCATATAGAATGTAAGATCAGGTATTCATGTCCAGATTCAGTCAAAAGGTTATTATTAATTGAGTTAAATTAGGCTACCTGATGTAACCAATGATGGCGAACCTATGACACGCGTGTCAGAGGTGACACGCGAACTCATTTTTTTGGTTGATTTTTCTTTGTTAAATGACATTTAAATATATAAAATAAATATCAAAAATATAAGTCTTTGTTTTACTATGGTTGCAAATATCAAAAAATTTCTATATGTGACACGGCACCAGAGTTAAGTTAGGGTTTTTCAAAATGCTGACACGCCCAGCTCAAAAGGTTTGCCATCACTGTTTGTAACCAAGCAAACCCAGAATCTCGGGGGCTTAACAAGTAAATGTTTGTTTCTTGCTCATACAAAATCCAATGTGAATGTTTACTACTGGTTATTCATGGACCCAGGCAACTTCCATTTTGGAACTCTGCTCTCCTTTGAGTCCTTGGAGTTATCACTATTCAGCTGGTAGATGAGAAAGGGAGGATTCCATGAGAGGTTTTTTGTTTTTGTTAATTCTCACCAGAGGATATTTTTCCATTGATTCTTAGAGAGAATGGGAGGGAGAGAGAGAGAGAGATGTGAGGGAAACATCACTGTGAAAGATACACATCAATCCCTTGCCTCCTGTAACTGGGGCTGGGGATCAAACCTAAACCCAGGTGCATGCCCTTGACTGGGAATCGAACCCGAGACCCTTCAGTGCACAGGCCCATGCTCTAACCACTGAACAACCAGCCAGGGCCCATGAGAGGTTCCTAAGGGCCAGGCCTGGAAGTTGTGTATGTCACTGTGCTCACTCCATTGATCAGAACTGTCACATGTCTACCTGTCGTAAGGGAGGCTGGGAAAGTGAGTGAGTCAGGAAGAAAGGGGAACAGGGTTGAAAAGCCTATAGCAGTGCCTGCTCCAGGATTCTGTAGACTCCCCAGAGCTATGCTGTTTCATGTGGTAGCCACTAGCCACAGTCAGGACAGTGGCTCCTGTACAAGGTGAGGGCAAGGCTTCCAGACCAAGGCTGTCAGAAAGTCACATCAGGGCTTCCTACACAGGGTCAGGAGGGTGTTTCCAGAGGGCAAGTTTAGGGGTTCCTATGAAAGATCAGGTCAGAGATTCCCAAAACGGGTCAAGTTACGGATTTCTGTTGGAAGTCAGGGAAAGGCTTCTGCAGAATCCGGTTATAGGCTCCAGCACTGTTATAGGAAGGCTTCCTGTAGGCTATGGAGCGAGGACAGGATTAGGTCAGCAAGCCCTGTACAGCAAGTATGTCAAACTCAAAGGCTATCACGGGCCAAATAAACAAGGTTTAAGTTTATGTGGGCCGCAAAAAAACACACAAAAGCTTCAATTTTCATAGAAACAGGATTATTTTGATAGAGACATGCTGATTACAAAGGGTTGAAATAAATGAGTCATCATTAACATAAAATAATAGAACATTTTAATAAAAATTAATATTTTTTTCTTGAACATTAACTTACCAGACACTGAATAACTGCACAAATTTATAAGTGTAATGCAAATCTATTTTTCTTGTTCTCTGAAAGCAAAATATTTCCTGTTATGCACACCAAACAAGTCAGTACAAGACTAATGATGTGGCAACCGGCTGCTAAAATATTCGCTGCTAGTATCAGTGGAGAGAAATGGTGCGCCTGCACGTAAGGTATGTAAGGAAAATGGATGCAACACAATTATAGTAATCAGTCATTAGCGAATGTTGTAGTTCGTTATTAATAATCCTATATAATAAAAGCCCAGAGACCAAACGGTGGAACAACCAATTGACCAGTGGCTATGACACACACTGACCCCCAGGGGGCAGACGCTCAATGCAGGAGCTGCCCCTGGGGAGTCAGTGCACTACCACAGTGGGAGCGCTGCTTGGCTGACTGGAGGCTGGGAGGTAGGTTCGTGGCCACCGTGGGACTGAGGCCTACCCCGCCGCCTCTCAGTGGTATTGTCCCTGAGCCTGGCCCTGACCGAGTCCCCTGGAGAAGCTACTGCTCCAGCTCCACGGAATATGCCAGACCAGGGAGCGGCCACTCAGAGGGCAGGTCCACAGCCACTCTGCAAACTGAGATGAGCAGGCTGATCCCCACAGGCCACGCCCCCCACCAGTGCACAAATACTGTGCACTGGCCTCTAGTTAGGTATAACAGGATATTCTAAAAATTAAGTTATGAAAAATTTTTTTCTTTTTTAAAAAGTTGTTTTATTGCTTAAAGTATTACAAAGAGTATTACATATGTCTCCTTTTTTTCCCTGCCCTTGACAATCCCCTGGCCTCCCCTACCCCCCAGTGTCTTATGTCCATTGGTTATGCTTATATGCATGCATACAAGTCCTTCGGTTGATCTCTTACCCCCCTCCCCCGGCCCCCAACCCTCCCTGGCCTTCCCGCTGTAGTTTGCCAGTCTGTTTGAGGCTGCTCTGCCTCTGTATCTTTGTTCATAAGTTTATACTGGTCTTTATTATCCATAAATGAGTGAGATCATGTGGTATTTTTCCTTCATTGACTGGCTTATTTCACTTAGCATATGCTCTCCAGTTCCATCCATGCTGTTGAAAATGGTAAGAATTCCTTCTTTTTTACAGCAGCATAGTATTCCATCGTGTAGATGTACCACAGTTTTCTAAGCCATTCATCTACTGATGGGCACTTAGGCTGTTTCCAGAGCTTAGCTATGGTGAATTGTGCTGCTATGAACATAGGGGTGCATATATCCTTTCTGATTGGTGTTTCTGTTTTCTTGGGATATATTCCTAGAAGTGGGATCACGGGGTCAAATGGCAGTTCCATTTTTAATTTTTTGAGGAAACTCCATACTGTCTTCCATAGTGGCTGCACCAGTCTGCATTCCCACCAGCAGTGCACGAGTGTTCCCTTTTCTCCGCATCCTCTCCAGCACTTGTCGTTTGTTGATTTGTTGATGATAGCCATTCTGACAGGTGTGAGATGGTATCTCATTGTTGTTTTGCTTTGCATTTCTCGAATGGTTAGTGACTTTGAGCATGTTTTCATATGTCTCTTGGCTTTCTGAATGTCCTCTTTGAAAAGTGTCTATTTAGATCCTTTGCCCATTTTTTGATTGGATTGTTTATCTTCCTTTTGTTAAGTTGTATGAGTTCTTTATAAATGTTGGAGATTAAACCATTATCGGTGATAACATTGGCAAATATGTTCTCCCATGCAGTGGGCTTTCTTTTTTTTTTTTTTTAAATATATTTTATTGATTTTTTACAGAGAGGAAGGGAGAGAGATAGAGAGTTAGAAACATCGATGAGAGAGAAACATCGACCAGCTGCCTCCTGCACATCTCCTACTGGGGATGTGCCCGCAACCCAGGTACATGCCCTTGACCGGAATCGAACCTGGGACCTTTCAGTCTGCAGGCCGACGCTCTATCCACTGAGCCAAACCGGTTTCGGCTGCAGTGGGCTTTCTTGTTGTTTTGTTGATGGTTTCTTTTGCTGTGCAGAAGCTTTTTATTTTGATGTGGTCCCATTTGTTTATTTTCTCTTTAGTTTCCAATGCCCTAGGAGCTGTATAGGTGAAAAAATTGCTTCGGCATATGTCTGAGATTTTGTTGCCTTTGGATTCTTCTAGTATTTTTATGGTTTCCCATCGTACATTAAGTCCTTTATCCATTTTGAGTTTATTTTTGTGTATGGTGTAAGTTGGTGGTCTAGTTTCATTTTTTTGCATGTATCTGTCCAATTTTCCCAACACCATTTATTGAAGAGACTATCTTGACTTCATTGTATGTTCTTGCCTCCTTTGTCAAATATTAATTGAGCATATTGGTTCGGGTCAATTTCTGGGCTCTCTATTCTATTCCACTGATCTATATGCCTGTTCTTGTGCCAGTACCAGGCAGTTTTGAGAACAGTGGCTTTGTAATACAGCTTGATATCTGGTGTTGAGATCCCACCTACTTTGTTCTTTCTCAGGATCGCTGCAGCTATTCGGGGTCTTTTTTTATTCCAGATGAATTTTTGGAGAGTTCGTTCTAGGTCTGTGAAATATGCCATTAGTAGGTTACGAAATTTTTATTAAAACGTTTCTTACATACCGTTATATTGGCTGGGCTGCAAAAATATTTGTTGTGGGCTGCATGCAGCCTGCGGGCCACAAGTTTGACATGCTTGCTGTACAATGTCTGGGCAGGGGGTCCTGTACCAGGTGAGCCTGTAGGTGCCTGTATAGAATGAGGTCTGGACTTAAAGCAGAGGGTCAGGACAGGCGCCCCACCACAGGTTCAGGAAAAGATTTTCCATGTAAGTTCAAGACTGAGGTTCATGGTGAGAGTTGGATCACAGGTTCCTGTGGACTCTGTGGGGTGGGGCGTGAGGTAGGGATTGTTGTGAAGAGTGACGTCAGGGGTCATCGTCAACAATGTAAGCAAGTTCCTGTACTCAGTCAGCGTTCCCAGAGTTTACAGATGGGGGTTTCTTTTTTATATAATATATTTTTATTGATTTCAGAGAGGAATGGAGAGGGGGAGATAGAAATGTCAATGATGAGAGAGAATCATTGATCAGTTGCCTCCTGGACGCCCCCTCCTGGGGATGGAACCCACAACCCGAATATGTGTCCTGAGTGGGAATCGAACCAGTGACCTCTTGGTTCATGAGTTGATGCTCAACCACTGAGCCACACCGGCCGGACCAGAGTATTTTTTCAGGTGTTCATGAAGGAAAGCACCTGAGCAGTCCAGCTGTTGTTGACCACAACCTTGAGCACTCAGGAAACGGTGCTGCTTGCGGTTAGGAGCCTCTGGGCAGTGTGGAGGCTACGCCACGGAGCCTGGCTCAGCCCTGTGCCACCAGCTGTGTGGCCTTGGAAGAGCCACTTAACCTGTCTGGGTTAGGATGTCACCTGACTCCAGGCATGCTCCGATGGGAGGGTTTGTTCCATGGAAGAACAGATTCCACTTTAGGGGGAGCAGTTCACCCAGGTGAGTGGGTGCGTTGGGGAGGGAGTTGGCACTGTGGGGAGCTCACCACTTATGGGGTCTAAATATCCTCCCTAGAGATTATTTTGTTCTCCTAATCTCCCCCTCCTTCTCTACCATTTCCCACAGGGCTGCAGGCCGAGCTGGGCTGAGAGAGATAAGAGATGAGTGACAGGAGGGCCCATGGACAGCCCCACGGTCCCAGACTGGCCTTCTGCCCTTCTTGCTGGCTGCCTTTCCAGCCCCACTCTTGCCTCCCATTCCTGTCCTGAACATGTCTTCTGTCCCTTGGAGGTGGGTCCCTAACTTACAGACTGAAATTGTATATATTGATACCTCCGCAAACAAGTGTACAGAGCTGCTCACGCTGTCAGCCACCCAGAGGCACTGTGACAGGGCACAGGATATGCGATACGCTCACGGACACATGCTTGCACACAAGTGCTGCCCTTGCCAGACCCACAAAGACCTCCCGACACGCAGTACTTCAGGTCACACTGCTAGGTCTCCACATACCGTCCTACACAGTCCTTGTTGAGCATCCCAGAAATGTTTATTGAGCAAAGGCTGTGCCGGGTACACATGCTGTCACACCGTCTCAGAACCACCCTGCATGGTGCACAATCACATGAGCACAGCCTCACATGTTGCCTCAGCACACCCCGTGACACACATACCCCCACATCCTCTCATACAGTCACTTGTGCCCCCTTTCTCACAGTTGTCTGGTGTCATGCACACCATCTCTCACAACCTCACCCCCATGGTCACCACCTCACAGAGCAGTCAGCACACACACTGTCTCTGCCCATGACGTGTGCATGTACACGCCATATCATAACACCCTGGTTGCTCTCACACGCAGTTTCACATACTAATACACTCTTATACTTGCACATCATAACCCACTATCATGAAGGGTCCCACGTGCTGTCTCACACAGCCTCACGCCATCACCAGAGAACCACAGGCACCGTTGCACACCCCACCTACCACGGCTCTTTATTCAGTCCCACTCAGACTCACACCTCCAACTTCAGGACTTTGGTGCTTTATTTTACAAATCGTTGATGGTCCAGACCAAAGGTTGTGCGGGGGCTAACAGGTTGGGTTGTAGAAACTTCTGGCTCCACGCGGAGAGGGACCCTACCCCTGCTCTGAGGCCATGCTCTGTGTCCTCATGGGCTCAGTGGCGCCTCCACAGTGCTGGTGGGAGGCATGGGGCCTGTGGGGAAGGAGCCTGTGGGCGAACCCAACAGGGGCCCGGGGAAAGGCATGAGGTGGCTGACAGGCCCTGACAGCACCTCGGGGCCGGGGCCTTGGTAGAGATGGGCAGTACCAGGTGGGCCCAGTGTCAAGCCTGAGGCCACTTCCCCACAATTCCCACCATCGCTGCCCCCAGCCACCACCATGAAGCCACCAGCTGGTCCATCAGCTGGTCCTGTGCCTGCCAGACTCGACACTGGCTTCTTTTCTTTCTGTGATGTCCTGGGTTTTCTAGTCTGGATACCATCCTTCCGCATGGTCAGTGGCCGGTTCACCTGATGAAAGAGAGGCCATGAGTGTTCCCCAAACTCAGACTCTTGCCTCTGTGTCTCCACCCTTTCCACCCCACTCCTTAACAGTCGGGAACTGGGTCAAGGACTAGGGGAGCAGACCCCAGCTGTGGCACAGGTAATGCCCTAAGGAATCATGAGCTTGTGAGGCCCTAAGCCAGGGAGCCTCTAACCATAGGACTAGCTGATGGCTGGAGGGGAGGAGAAGGGAGATGAGAAATGGAGGAAAGAGAGGGGAAAGGGAGGGAAAAGAAAGGCAGGGAGGAGATAACAGTGCAGAGAAGAGAGGGATGAGGGGGAAGGAGGGAGGAGAATAACAGGGAGAAGAGAGGAAGGGGATGAAGAAGAGAGGGAAGGGAGATAGGAAGAATACAGGAAAGGAAAAGAAGGAGAAGGAAGGGAGTGTTGGTGGGATGGGGGAGGGGCAGGTCTCAGGAAACAGGGCACACCTGGTGTAATTTGTAATAGAGGCCGCAGGCATTGCACACGGGGTCCCCACTGGCATTCCTCCGCCACAGTGTCGTGGTAGTTGTCTGGCAGTTGGTGCACTGGGTACCTGCCCGCTTGCTGACGATCTGGGGGCAGCAAGAATGTGAGGGTCAGTGTAATGGGGGGGCGGGGGCGGTGGTGGAGGACCCAGGAGGTGAGGGTCAGGGTGCAGGCAGGGCTTCCTGGACAAGGCGTAGACTGAGGGTTCTCTGAGGGGCAAGGACATGGCCTCCTGTCCCGGGGCTTTCCAAATGGCATGGGGGGCTTCATCAGTGGTTCTCAGCGTTGGCGGACATTGGACTCACTGGGGGAGTCGAAAACAATCCTGATGCCCAGGCAGCGCCCCAGACCAAGTAAATCAACCCATCTAGGGAGGGCCCCTCGGTGATCCCAGTGTGTAGCCAAGAATGAAAACTGCTGTGCAGGGAGTGGACGGCGTGCCTGCTTGCAGCCTGAGGGTGGGCTGAGGGTAGACACTCCTGCACAGAGCTGGGTCCCTGAATGGATGGGGCAGGGAGGGGGGATGTGGGTTCTCATATAGTGTGAGGACAGAGATCCCTGCGCAGAGTGAGAACAGAGTACCTGGGTGAGGGGAGGCCGGCCTGGGGTCTTACCCGGCGCCTTTTGGGCTTGTTCTGCCTATTCATCATCTGACCATCGGCATTGCATAGCCAGCAATGTGGAGTGGCTCTCGCTCTGCAGTACCTATACTCCCCGCCCTCTGGTGTGGTGGAAAGGGGGCAAGAGGGACCAGGCTCAGCCCAGCTTTGCCTTGGACCCCATCCCCCTCCTCAACCTCCCTGTCCCTTTGGGGGAACCTCACCACAGGTGGACAGGGGCAGGGTTCCAGGAAGGTTGGGGGAGGAATTGACCGCTGGACTGGGGGGGCTTCTGGTTGGAGGAAAGAAGCTCATAGGTAAGTCGGGGGGCCCGTAGGCACTGCTGGGGACAGGGATGGAGGAAGGCACTGCAGGTCCCAGTGTCAACAGGTCCGGAGTCAGCCGCTGTGTCCTGAAGTTCTCTAGGAAGGTGTTTCTCGAATAGGAATCTTCTGAGGCCTGGGGAGGGGTGTAGTCCCAGGGGGGGCTCACAGTTGCTGGAGGGTAGAGCCCCGTGTTGCCATAGGCCCAGCTGGTGTATGGTGAGCCTCTTGGGGTCCCCTCCAGACAGTAGAGGCATGAATTCACCAGGAAGACTGTTTGGGGGGGGTATGGGAAGGAAGAAAGAAGGGAACAGAAGGTCTGAAGCCATCCTGCTTTCAGGGTGCAGTGATTCCCAACAGCCCCACATGGTGGCCAACCTTTCCACCTTCCCATAGGTTGCCAGAGCAGCTGCTGGCCATTGGGTGACTCCTGGGTCTGAGCCCCACTGGCCACTCTGGCAGCTGCAGTCACCTGCAGCCTTTTCCCAATGGGCTTTGAGCATAACTTTGTGGAGCCCCATGGGCCACTCAACTAGGGCCACCCCCACCTACTTACCATATTCATTCCTAATGAGGCAGTCTGGGGATGTACATTCCCAGGTCTGCACATACACAGGGAACGTGATCCACACAGCCTCGTGAGGGCTTCCAGCCATTTCTAAGATGGCCTCTTTGTTGGGTTCTACACTAGCTAAGGGTCTCCATGGCAACCCCAATAACATGGAACCCTGCCAGAAAAGCCAGTGCAGCAGCTGCCTGCATATGCTCCAACTGGGGCTGGGGATCGAACCTAAACCCAGGTGCATGCCCTTGTCTGGGAATCAAACCCGAGACCCTTCAGTGCACAAGCCCATGCTCTAACCACTGAGAACACCAGCCAGGGCTCATTAAAGGACCCATGAGAGGTTCCTATGGGTCAGGCCTGGAAGTTGTGTATGTCACTGTGCTCACTCTATTGATCAGAACTGTCACATGTCCACGCGTCATTGTAAGGGAGGCTGGGAAAGTTAGTGAGTCAGGAAGAAAGGAGAACAGAGTTGAAAAGCCTATAGCAGTGCCTGCTCCAGGATTCTGTGGACTCCCCAGAGCTACGCTGTATCATGTGGTAGCCACTAGCCACAGTCAGGACAGTGGCTCCTGTACAAGGTGAGGGCAAGGCTTCCAGACCAAGGCTGTCAGAGAGAGAGAGTCACATCAGTGCATTTCCTTGATCTCAATCATTCCAGTTTCCCAGAGGGCAAGTTTAGGGGTTCCTATGAAAGATCAGGTCAGAGATTCCCGAAACGGGCCAAGTTACGGATTTCTGTTGGAAGTCAGGGAAAGGTTTCTGTAGAATCTGGCTATAGGCTCCAGCACTGTTATAGGCTAGGCTTCCTGTAGAGGGTCAGGGCCATGGAGCCAGCACAGGGTTAGGACAGCAAGCCCTGTGCAGTGTCTGGGCAGGGGGTTCTGTGCCAGGTGAGGCTGTGGGTGCCTGTATAGAATGAGGTCTGGACTTAAAGTTAGGGGGTCAGGACAGGCGCCCCACCACAGGTTCAGGAAAGGATTTTACATGTAAGTTCAAGACTGAGGTTCATGTTGAGAGTTGGATCACAGGTTCCTGTGGACTCTGTGGGGTGGGGCGTGACGTAGGGATTGTTGTGCAGAGTGACATCCGGGGCCATCGTCAACAATGTAAGCAAGTTCCTGTACTCAGTCAGCGTTCCCAGAGTTTACAGATGGGGATTTCTTTAAAAAAAAAGACAAACACACACACATATTTTTATTGATTTCAAAGAGGAAAGGAGAGGGAGAGAGAGATGGAAACATCAGTGATGAGATTCATGGATTGGCCACCTCCTAATGCACCTCACTGGGGTTCGAGCCTGCAACCTGGGCATGTGCCATGACCAAGAATCCAACCATGTCTTCATGGTTCATGGGTTGATGCTCAACCACTGAGCCACACCGGCCGGACCAGAGTATTTTTTCAGGTGTTCATGAAGGAAAGCACCTGAGCCTTCCAGCTGCTGTCGACCACAGTGAGCACTCAGGAAACGGTGCTGCTTGCGGTTAGGAGCCTCTGGGCAGTGTGGAGGCTACGCCACGGAGCCTGGCTCAGCCCTGTGCCACCAGCTGTGTGGCCTTGGGAGAGCCGCTGTCTGGGTTAGGATGTCACCTGACTGTGTGCATGCTCCAGTGTGAGGGTTTGTTCCATGGAAGAACAGATTCCACTTTAGGGGGAGCAGTTCACCCAGGTGAGTGGGTGTGTTGGGGAGGGAGTTGGCACTGTGGGGAGCTCCCCACCTATGGGGACTAAATATCCCCCCTAGAGGTTATTCTGTTCTCCTAATCTCCCCCTCCTTCTCTTCCATTTCCCACAGGGCTGCAGGCCGAGCTGGGCTGAGAGAGATAAGAGATGAGTGACAGGAGGGCCCATGGACAACCCCACGGTCCCAGACTGGCCTTCTGCCCTTCTTGCTGGCTGCCATTCCAGCCCCACTCTTGCCTCCCATTCCTGTCCTGAACATGTCTTCTGTCCCTTGGAGGTGGGTCCCTAACTTGCACCTATATATATATTGATACCTCCACAAACAAGTGTACAGAGCTGCTCACGCTGTCAGCCACCCAGAGGCATTGTGACAGGGCACAGGATATGCGATGCGCTCACATACACATGCTTGCACACAAGTGCTGCCCTTGCCAGACCCACAAAGACCTCCCGACACGCAGTACTTCAGGTCACACTGCTAGGTCTCCACATACCGTCCTACACAGTCCTTGTTGAGCATCCCAGAAATGTTTATTGAGCAAAGGCTGTGCCGGGTACACATGCTGTCACACCATCTCAGAACCACCCTGCATGGTGCACAATCACATGAGCACAGCCTCACATGTTGCCTCAGCGCACCCCGTGACTCACATACCCCCACGTCCTCTCATACAGTCACTTGTGCCCCGTTTCTCACAGTTGTCTGGTGTCATGCACACCATCTCTCACAACCTCACCCCCATGGTCACCACCTCACAGAGCAGTCAGCCACCACACACTGTCTCTGCCCATGACGTGTGCATGTACACGCCATATCATACACCCTGGTTGCTCTCACACGCAGTTTCACATACTAATACACTCTTATACTTGCACATCATAACCCACTATCATGAAGGGTCACACGTGCTCTCACACAGCCTCACGCCATCACCAGAGAACCACAGGCACCGTTGCACACCCCACCTACCACGGCTCTTTATTCAGTCCCACTCAGACTCACACCTCCAACTTCAGGACTTTGGTGCTTTATTTTATAAATCATTGATGGTCCAGACCAAAGGTTGTGCGGGTGCTAACAGGTTGGGTTGTAGAAACTTCTGGCTCCACGCGGAGAGGGACCCTACCCCTGCTCTGAGGCCATGCTCTGTGTCCTCATGAGCTGAGTGGCGCCACCACAGTGCTGGTGGTGGTGGGAGGCATGGGGCCAGTGGGGAAGGAGCCTGTGGGTGAACCCAACAGGGGCCCGGGGAAAGGCATGAGGTGGCTGACAGGCCCTGACAGCACCACGGGGCCCAGGCCTTGGTAGAGATGGGCAGTACCAGGTGGGCCCAGTGTCAAGCCTGAGGCCACTTCCCCAAAATTCCCACCATCGCTGCCCCCAGCCACCACCATGAAGCCACCAGCTGGTCCATCAGCTGGTCCTGTGCCTCCCAGACTCGACCCTCGTTTCTTTTTTCCTTTTCCTGATGCCTTGCGGTTTCTAGTCTGGATACCATCCTTCCGCATGGTCAGTGG
>NW_005871244.1:852480-853607 GCF_000147115.1 Myotis lucifugus | reverse complement strand
ACACCCCCTTCTCTTCCTTCCTCTCTTCCTCCCTCCCTTTCCTTCTCTTCTTCCTCCTTCTCCTCCCTTTCTTCTCTTCCCTCTTCCTCCTCCCTCCCTCCCATCTCTTCTTTTCCCTCCTCTCACTCAACTTCCCTTCTTTCTTCTCTCCTCTCCCCCTCTTCCTTCTCTTTCCACTCCTCCTTCTTCCTCCTCACTCTCCCCCCCCTTCCCCTCCTCCTCTTCCTCTCCCTGACCCCCTCATCCTCTCTCCCTGGTCCCCTTTCTCTTCTCTCCTTCTATCTCTTCCTCCTTCTCTCCTCTCCTCCCCCTAAACCACCTTCTATCCCTTTCCCCCTTTCTACATCTCCTCCACTCCTCTCTCCTCTCCTCCTTTTTCTTCATCCTCCTCTCCCTCTCTTTCTGTTCATCTCTTTCTCTCTGCTCATTTTTTCCTCCTGTCCTCCTCTTCCTCTTCCTCTTCTTGTTCTTCTTCTTCCCCTGCCCCCATCTTCCCTTCTCTCCCCCTCTAGAGGAGTCTGGGTTGGGTGGGATGGAGTGTAGAATTAGAGTTCCATGAACTCCTTGGTCACCCCCTTGGACCTGGGGGTTCACCCTCTTATGCTCCCCAGTTTCATCCCTATCTGCTGCATCTTGCCTTCTGACTTTCTCAGAAACCCCAAGGTTTCCGGCTTGACTCCCCCTCCCCCACCTCAGTTGCGTCTGCAGAAAGAGTTCCTCCCTGATGGGGGGGTCAGTACCTCCCACTGCTTATCTCTGCCATCCCCGCCCAACTTTTGAAATCACCCCAAGGCCACTGGCTTCCTCTGAGAAGGGGGACAGGTGGGAGGTGTTCCCTTTACCCATACCCACTTCCCTGGGGAGGCTGGCCCTAGTTCTGCTTTCTGCTTCCTTCAGCCCCCGCCATCCCCAGGCCTCAGTTTCCCCATTTGCCAGATAGGAGGTGGTGACAGGGCCAAGCTAAGACCTGTGAGATGGCAGCTTTGGTCTATGCCCCTTTGCCACTATACTTCTCTGTGTGTATCACTGTCTCCCTGGGTCTTTTTCTCTAACACTGTTTCTTCGCTCTCTGTATTTCATATCATTTCTATGCTACCATGATATATATTGCTCTTTCTCTACTTTTG
>NW_005871244.1:850218-851911 GCF_000147115.1 Myotis lucifugus | reverse complement strand
GAAACCTACCCTTGACCGTGACTTGTCCTGTGAACCTAAAGTCCTCAGTGTCCCTGTCTGTAGGCTAGAGTGATGGAGATAGAATGGAAGGCCCCTTCAAACCCCCTGCTTATGTGAAGGGTTGGGCCCGGGGTTGGGGGTTATGCTGGTAAAGAGATGGCCCTGTGGATGTGCCCACAACCAACCTAGACTCCAGGGTCTCTCCCCAGGGAGGGGTCTTGTCTCCTCATCTCAGCCTTCATCTCTTTCATCTCTGTCTCTCCACGATTCTAGTTGTGAGTCTTTCTCTATCCCTCCACCCCTGTTCTTGTCTCACTCTCACTTCTGTTTCCGGGGTCTCCTGCTCTCCTGCTGTCTCTCTATCTCATTCTTTCTGAGTCTCTGTGTCTCCTTTCTCTGTATATCTGTCTCTTGCTCTTTTTTTCTCTATTATTCCTCTCATCTCTCTCTGTTTCTTCCTCCTTTCTCTCTTTGTCTTCCTGTGTGTCTTTTGCTTTTTGCCTCTGTCACCACTGTTCCCTTATCCCCTCATCCTCACCTCACTTCCCCATAACCTCCCTCCAACCCCCTCTGACCCCCTTGCATCTGACACCTTGGCGGGTCTAGGGCTGCCCACTCCTCTCATGGCAGGGGCCCAGCCCCCCCCCCCCCTGCCCAGTTATCACTCTCCAGACAGAAATAAAGTTTATCTCAAGGCTGGGGGATATGAAAGCTCCTTATCAGCTGCCCCACTAGAGTAAGTGCTGCCCCAACGGGCAGCAGGCAGCAGGCCGGCACCCTCAACTCTCCCTCGGCCCAGCCCCTCGCCCAGTCCCTCACCCCAGGTAACGTCCCTATTCCAGCCCTCAAGGGAGGGTCCCTCAGGGCTAAAGGGAATAGAGGTGGGGTCTGAGGGCAGATGGCATCTTGGGAGGGTTTGAGGGTCAGATAGGGATTGAGGAGTCCAAGAGGTTTGGGGTATAGCTATGGGGCCTTGGAAAGCAGGTACGGGGTTTGAGGAGCAGAGACAACCTTGAAAGGTCACATTTTGGGATCATAAATAGGTTGGGGAAGCAGAGACAAGGTTGAGGATCAGGGTGAAGTTGAGAGAGAGAAAGTTGAGAAGTTAGAGATGTAGTTTGGGGGTCAGAGATGGATTCTGAGTGTCATGGAAAAGTTTGGGGATCCAAGAGTTTTAATGGAGCAGAGATGAAGTTTAGGGGTCAAAGATGGGTTATGGGAGCATAGGAGGAGTTTCAGAACTGAGATAGAATTGGAGTAGAGAAAGATTTGGGGCCAGAGAGACCTGGCGGACAGACTTTTGGGGGCTGAGATGGGGTTTAGGGAAGGCAGACACAAGAATTAATGTGACAGTACAGACTTGGAGAAGTAGACTTGGCGTTTGGGTGGCCAAAGACATTCTGATGAGCAGGCAGGATTTGGGGGGAGGACAAATGGTTGGGGGGATCCATAGAGATGACACTGGGAGCAAAATACAAGGTTTGAGAGTGATAGATGGGAGTAATAGGTTTGAGCTTCGGGTTCGGCAGGGTCATGGTAGTTATGGGGGCCAACGCGATAAATTAGTTTACAATCTAAGATTTTGTACAGTCCATGGGATTTTATGAGCCTGATATATTAGGGTGGGAGTTTGAGTTGGGCGGCAATATGGTTTCTTTTCTTTTCTTTCATGTTAGTTATATCTCATATATGA
>NW_005871244.1:831452-848469 GCF_000147115.1 Myotis lucifugus | reverse complement strand
AGTTACGGCCCCAGAACTCCATGGGACAGGGAGCTCTCCGTGACCACTCATTCTACAGATGGGGAGACCGAGACCCACTGAGGGCAGAGGGCAAGGATGGAGCCCTGGGTCAGTGGGGTCTGCTCACCCGTGGACCCACCCCAGAGGAGTTTCCCATCCTCATCTTGTCCCTCTGGCCTCAGTGTTCTCATATGCAAAATGGGAGTTTTAAGGAGGAAAGAGAGCAAGACTACGACTTGGAATTTATTGAGCTACTGCTTTGTGCCATGCCCATGTTGAGCCCTCATTGGTAAGAATGAAGAAAAGACCCAATGACCTAAGTGAAGATGGTTTCAGGACATCCACTCTGGGCCAGCCCACCCTCATTTATAGACCCCCTGCCACCCACTGGGTGAGTTGCTTTCTGCTCTGGACCTCAGTTCCTCATCTGTAAAGATGGGGTAATAATAGTGGCTACTCTATAGGGTGACGGGGCCACTAAACAAGATTGAATCCATTAAAGTGATTTTAACTCACTTGAATCTGAAATCTCAATAAGTTAAATATTCTTATTTATTTATTGAGTACCTACTGTATATGAGGGATAGTACTTGGACCTTTTTTACTAGAATTACTACTAATTCTAATATTGATGCTAATAATATGCTGACGCCAATACCAATTCTAATTACTAATACTAATTCTAATATTGATACTAGCACTAATACTAATTTTAATAATATAGTAATACTAATGCTAATTCCAATTTAGCAGTAATACTATTGTTAATACTATTTCTAAAACTAATGATTATTATTCATCCTAATTCTACCAACAATAATGATAATAATGCTGATTTGGATACTTTTCTTAGCATTAATATAACAACAACAGCAACAATGCTTGCCAAGCCACCCCAGGCACTGTGCTAAGTGCTCTCCCTGCATCATAGTATCTATCCCATTCTCTTCAGGTCCTGTGTGTAAGGGCATATAATTGCCTCCGTCTTCCAGACTGGAGTAGGCACAGAGAAATGAAGATGTTCATCCAAGCCCTAGGTTCTTGTCTCAGTTCTGACACTGATTTGCTCATAATTCCTGGGCAAGCCACACTCTGAACCCAGTTCCTTCACCTGGAAAATGGGCGCAAATCATAGAATCCCCATCAAATATTGTTGAGATGCCACATTGAACAGGGCCTGCCTGGCACACCATAAATGGTGAGCTCTGTAAAGGTAACTCTCCTCAATGTTAGTATTACTAGAAACAGCAGTTGCAGGGTAGGGGAAGAGGTAGGGAAATCTGTCTTCCAGGGGAAGGGCAGGCTGGTGGCACATCTCACACAAGGATTTGGCCGCTAGACTCATGGCCCATTTCTTCATAACTGGAGGGAGAAAGGGCTCAGGAAGGGAGGTGAAGGGTGGGGAATGGGGGCCTCAGAGCCCTGCCTCCATCAAGAGCTAGAAACTCTAAGGCTCTGAGGCCAGGCCTCACCCTATTCCCTCCCCCATCCCTGTGGCGGGGGCACAGGCCCAGAAGTCTGCGGCTACAGTTCAGCCAGCAGGGAGGCAGCTGGGAGTGGGCAGATAAGGGAATCAGTGGGGCCAGGCAAGGCTTTGGGGGAGACCCACGAGGGCAGGGCGGGAGGTGGGGGTGAGGGTGGGGGTGGAGTGTCCCAGCCAAGCATCCACTTTGTCAGACCGCCATTTGAGACCAGCCCCAACGTCCTCTCTTCCTTGAAGTCTTCCCTGACTGGTTCCTTCTCTCTTGGCATCTTTCAGGGTTCTAGAGCTTGGTGCCAGCCCATGGCATTTGGACTATTCATGCCTCTTACAGATTGTGGAGTCCACCAGGACGGGGACAGAACCCCGCCTTATTTACTTCAGATACGTTTAAAAAGGAACAATATTACAGTACAGTTGAAGTCCTTGCGCCAATTCCATCTCCCTTTCTCCTTCCACTGCCTGGAGTTTGGTATTTATCTTCCTCATGGTGCTTTTTATTCCATTCGTACATATGTATAAACAATATAGGATACTGGGGCTTGGGGGCTTGTTTTTGAACTTCATATAAATGGAATCATACAGTATGTGCTTCTTTTGCTCAGCATAGTGGCTGTGACGTTCATCCAGATTGTTGTGTGTATCCATAGTTCATTCTTTTTTATTAAGATGTAATTCACATACCATAAAATTCACCCTTTTAAAGTATACATATCAGTGATTAGTCTGTTCACATACAGTTGTGCAGTTATCAACACTATCAATTCTAGAACACTTTGATCACCCCCAAAAGAAGCCCTGTACCCATTAGCAGTTATTTCCCATTCCATTTCTGCTTCCCCCAAGTCCCTGGCAATACTAATCTAATTTCTGTCATGGATGTGCCTGTTCTGGACATTTCATATAAATGGAATCATACAATATGAGGAACAGAATTACAGGTAATTCTGTTTAACTTTTTGAGGAACTACAAAAGTGTTCTCCACTGAAGCTGTAGGAGGGCTCCAATTTATCCACATCCTTTCCAACACGTGATATTGTCCTGCTTTCTAAAAAATATATTTTTATTGATTTCAGAGAAGAAGGGAGAGGGAGAGAGAGAGAGAGAAACATCAATGATAAGAGAGAATAATTGATCGGCTGCCTCCTGTACCCCCCCTACTGAGGATCGAGCCCACAACCCAGGCATGTGCCCTTGGCCAGAATCGAATCTGGGACCCTTCAGTCCACAGGCCAGTGATCTATCCACTGAGCCAAACCAGCTAGGGCTTGTTCTGCTTTTTTATTCTAGCCATCTTAACAGGTGTGATGTACTATTTTATTGTAGTTTTTTGTTTTTAAAATATATTTTTATTGACTTCAGAGAGGAAGGGAGAGGGAGAGAGAGAAACATCAATGATGAAAGAGAATCATCAATTGGCTGCCTCCTGCACACTCCCTACTGGGGATTGAGCCAGCAACCTGCACTTGCTCGACACTCAACCACTGAGCCACACCGGCGGGACTCAATGTAGTTTTGATTTGCATTTTCCTCATGACTTATGATGTTGAGCTCTTTTTCATGTGGTTGTTCACCATTTACACATCTTCCTTAGAGAAATGTCTGTTCAAATTATTTGCCCATTTTTAATTGGGTTATTTGTCTTTCTATTGTTGAGTTCTAAGAGTTCTTTGTATATTTTGGATGCTAGACTCTTATGGATATGTGATTTGCAAGTATTTTTTCCTGTTCGTGGATTGACTTTTCATTTTCTTGAGAGTTACATTTGAAGCACAAAAGTTTTTAGTTTTAACAAAGCTCAATTTATTTACATTTTCTTTGGTTGCTTATGTTTTAGGTGTCATATTTAAGAAACCATTGCCTAATGCAAGGTCACAAAGATTTATGCCTAAGTTTTCTTATAAGAGTTTTATAGTTTTAGGTCTTTGATTCACTTTTTAAAATTTTATTTTTTCATATGTTTATTTTCTTTAAAAAATTTAAATATATTTTTATTGATTTCAGAGAGGAAGAGAGAGGAAAAGAGATAGAAACATTAATGATGAGAAAGAATCATTGATTGGCTGCCTTCTGCACGCCTCCTACTGGGGACTGAGCCCACAATGGGCATGTGCCCTGAATCGAACTGTGACCTCCTCACCACTGAGCCAGACTGGCTAGGCCTTTGATTAATTTTGAGTTAATTTTTGTATCTGGTGTGAGTAGGGAATCCAAATTCATTCTTTTGTTTATGGATAGCCAGCTGTCCCAGCACCATTTGTTGAAAACACTATTTTTTTTCTCCATTGGCTTGCCTTGGCATACTTGTCAAACATCAATTGCCCATATATATTATTTCTGACTCTCAATTCTATTCTATTGATCTATATTGTCTATTTTTATGCCAGTACCACTCTTGATTACTATAGATATGTAGTAAGTTTTTAAATTGGGACGTGTGAGTCCTCCAACTGTGTTTTTCTTTTTCAAGACTGTTGTAGCTGGCCAGTGGCTCAGTTGGCTGGGCTTAGTCCCATGCACCAGGAGGTTGCTGGTTAGATTTCATCAGGGCACATGCCCAGGTTGTGGGCTTGAGCCCCAGTAGGAGGCATGCAGGAGGCAGCCGATTGATGTTTCTCATCAATGTTTCTATCTCTCTCTTCCTCCCCCTTCCTCTCTCTGAAATCAATAAAAACATTAAAAAAAATAAGATTGTTGTAACCATTCTGGGTCCCTAGCATTTCCACATGAATTTTAGGATTAGTTTTTCAATTTCTGCAAAGAAGCAAGATGGGATTCTGATAGGGATTGCATGAAATCTGTAGATCAACTGGGGGAGTATTGCCATCTTTTTAAAAATATATTTTATTGATTTTTTACAGAGAGGAAGGGAGAGGGATAGAGAGTTAGAAACATCGATGAGAGAGAAACATTGATCAGCTGCCTCCTGCACACTCCCTACTAGGGATGTGCCCGCAACCAAGGTACATGCCCTTGACCGGAATCGAACCTGGGACCCTTGAGTCTGCAGGCTGACGCTCTATCCACCGAGCCAAACCAGTTAGGGCCATCTTAACACTATAAACTCTTTTTTTTAAAAATATATTTTATTGATTTTTTACAGAGAGGAAGGGAGAGAGATAGAGAGTTAGAAACATCGATCAGCTGCCTCCTGCACATCTCCCACTGGGGATGTGCCCGCAACCCAGGTACATGCCCTTGACTGGAATCGAACCTGGGACCTTTCAGTCCGCAGGCCGACGCTCTATCCACTGAGCCAAACCGGTTTCGGCACTATAAACTCTTTTATCTGTAAACATGTGATGTCTTTCCATTTATTTAGGTCTTTAATTTCTTTCAGCAATGTTTTATAGTTTTCAGTGTACAACTCTTGCCCACCTTTTGTTAAATTTATTACTAATTGTTTTTTTTAAATATATTTCTTTATTGGTTTCAGAGAGGAAGGGAGAAGGAGAGAGAGATAGAAACATCAATGATGAGAGAGAATCATTGATCGGCTGCCTCCTGCACACCCCCACTGGGGATTGAGCCTGCAATCCAGGCATGTGCCCTTGACCGGAATCGAACCTGGGACCCTTCAGTCCACAGACCGACACTCTATCCACTGAGCCAAGCCGGCTAGGGCATACTAATTGTTTTTGATGCTATTGTAAATGGAATTGTTTTCTTAATTTCACTTTTGGATTATTCATTGCTAACGTTTAGAAACTTGATTAAGTTTTGAGTAATCTTATATCCTGTAACCTTGCTGAGTTCACATGTGTATAGATGTATGTACATGTACATGTATATGCATATGGTATATATAATGGTTTTGTTGTAGGTTCTTTAGATTTTCTGTGTACAAAAATGTCATCTGCAAATAGAGATAGTTTTACTTCTTTTTTCCAATATGAATGACTTTTTTTTTTCTTACCTAATTGCCTTCACTAGAACCTCCAGTACAATGTTGAATAGAAGTGGTGAGAGGAAGCATCCTTGACTTGTTTCTGATCTTTGGGAGAAAGCTTTCTGTCTTTCGCCATTAAGTATGGGGTTAGCTGTAGGCTTTTTGTAGATGCCCTTTATCAGATTGAGGAAGTTATCTTATGTTCCTAGTTTGTTGAGTGTTTTTTATCATGAAAGGGTATTGAATTTTATAAAAAAAAATTTCTGCATCTATTGAAATTACATAGTTTTTGTACCTTATTCTATTAATCTGGTGTATTTACCTTGATTGATTTTGATATGTTGAACCAATCTTGCATTCCTGATTATGTTGTATAATCCTATTATATGTTGCTGAATTCTATTTACTAGTATTTTATTGAAGATTTTTGCATTTATATTCATGAGATATTGGTCTGTAGTTTTTTTTCTTGTTATGTCTTTGTCTGGTTTTAATATCAGGTCAGTGCTGGCCTCATGAGATTATTCCCTTTTATTACTGAGAAGTAGTTCGTGTAATGGATATACCATGGTTTGTTTAACAATTCATCGGCTGATGGACATTTGGGTTGTTTCTAGTGTTTTCCCTATTACAGCAAATCTGGAATTTACAAAATCATATTCTTCTTTCTGAGCACAAACATGTGAAAGAGTTTCTCCAGGGGCGGGAGATAGTGGTCCATCTATCCATCCATCCATCTACCCACCCACTCAACTGTCCATCCACCCACCCAGCTAAACATTCATTCATCCACCCATCTGCTGCCCACCCCTCCCTCCTTTCCCTCCTTCCTTGTCTCTCCTTCCTTGTCTCTCCTTCCTTCCCTTTCCTCCCTTCCTTCCTTCCTTCCTTCCTTCCTTCCTTCCTTCCTTCCTTCCTTCCTTCCTTCCTTCCTTCCTTCCATAAATCATCTATCTCCAGGCACATAACATCTGGATTCAAAGCAAGCTGTCTTTTAAAAATAGGCAGGAAACCTGCTACAGCTTTTGGCAAAGCCTTTCATGTGCTGACGCACACATCCTTACACATCCTCTCTTCCCAGCATTTTTGGGGCTCCCTGAGGGTTCACTCATAGGTCCTGGTTGAATTACCATCTGGGTGGGGACTGTTTAGAGACCAGAGTCCACAAGACTAGGGACTCCCTCACCTCAAATAGACTCTCTTACAAGCTCCTTCATCCATCACTCATTCATTCAGGAAGCCATACTCTTCCCTTCCCTCTATGCCTACCTCATGTGCTGGTTCTTCCCCTTGTTTCTACTCTAAATGTCTCTAGGCCTCTTCTCTAGTTGACATTTTCTCTCTTGAGGAACTCATCCCATCTGTCACTCGTTGCTCCTTCTTCCTCCTCACTGGTCTCCTGCTGTTCCTCACACACACCAGGCACATTCATGCTTTAGGGCCTTTGCACTGGCTCTCTTCTCTGCCTGGTATGCTCTTCTTCCAGCCATCAGTGCAGCTTCCCCCTCATCTCTGCAGGTCTGTGCTCAAATATCTCCTTCTTAGTGAGGTTTCCCCTGACCATCCTACTACACATTGGAAACTGCCACAGTGATTTGTATCTGAGGTCCCTTTTTTCATGTTTTCTTTTCCTCCAAAGTATTTATCATCCTATAACATACTTAGTATTTTCCTTGTTTAATTTTATTTATTTATTTTGTATCTCTCCCACTAGAGTGGTAGCTCTCTGAACAAAGGTTTGCTTACCTCTTCGGTTCAATGCTGTCTCTCCAAAGCCTGGAACAGGGCCAAGCACACAGAGGTGCTCAATATATGTCAGGAGCTGAGCCTCAACTGAGATGAGTTCGGACTTGCTAGATCCAAAGATAGAAAGTTCCACATCCCCTGGGGGTGAGATCAGATAAGGCACACCAAGAGGAGGTAGTATCTGGGATGCTCCTTGAAGGTCCCATCATAGAGATCTTGGGGTTCAGTGAGCCTTCTGAGGTGGAAACATCAGGCATCACCTGGAAGGAGATGAGTCTAAAAGGATAAAAAAAGATGGGTTCATGGGCAAGGAGAAATCTGCGGGAGACCTTGAATCCCAAGGGCCTGACCCTGGATTTGGTTGTCAGAGATGTCATACCCTAGTCTCTGATCCCCAAACAGCTCAGAGACCTTATGCACTAGACAAACACCCATATGTAATGCCGAGACAATAATAACAAAGAGCTTATATTAATTGAGAGCTTATTAATTTATTGGAGCAGCTTGGAAGGAGAACATTCAGTCATGTAGGTTTGGTCCCAAACCCATCTCAGGTTCCTCCAACAGGATGTGTGAAGTGCCAAAGTCATCAGTTCTTGGAGGCCTCTGGGTCTGGTGAGGGTCTGGAGGAAGGAAGAAAATGGGTAACACTTCAGGGAACAAAATGGAGGAGGGTGAGTTTCAATCACGGGGAAATATAGTTGGACACTTCAATCAGGTTTCCGTCAGGGTCTCGGAAGTAGATGGACATAATGGGCCCTTTTGCCCCAGTTCTGGGGACTGGACCCTCCTCAATAGGGACATCACAAGCCTGAAGTAGGAAGAAAAGACAAAAGTCATTCATTATATTCTATGCACGAGACCAAAATTTAATTCTTTATAGTGGCCTAGAAGACCCCTGTATCTTTCTGATCTCATCTACCATTCTCCCCTCCCTCTCTCTGCTCCCACATTTCAGCTCTATGGCCTTGGGCAGATAAATGCTCTGTACCTCAGTTTCCTAATCTGTGAAATGGGGATGATAATAATGTCTAGTATTATTTAGTAAGTGGTAGAGTCAGAATTTAAACCCAGGCAGTCTAAGCCAAAGTTCATACTCTTCACCCCTATGCTTTCTCTACTTCCAAACAAGACTTTTTCACTGATATTTTCTGAAAAAGGAGTCCAGGATATTTTCACAGAATACATTTAAGACCTTGATCTGTTTTCCCCAACAGTAGAACCAATGCCCCCTTTACATGAAATAACTTTAAGTGTTACAGGGACACCAACATTAAATAATAGCAAATTATAAATTATTCCCTCTTCAATCCTTTTGATTATAGCAAGAAGAAAGTCTCTGGTGGATGCTAACAAGTCATTAGCACCTCCTTAGCCACTTGCCAAATCTCCATTTGGAATGTCAGGCCTGGAGTGTTCAGGGGGTAGATATAGATAGAATCAAATGCCGATTGTGATGCTTTTATAACTATTTGTTTTTACAGTTACCTTCCTTTTGTGCCAAGATATGAGTTTTTCATTTATTTGGTTGAACATTTTCTTTTTACATAAATGTATTTATATAAAGATAATTTAGGTATAATTTTTACAAGGGTAAAGTAAAGTTTCCTTTTAAAATACATTTGTTTATGTGCCCTGACTGGTTTGGCTCAGTGGATAGAGCGTCGGCCTACGGACTGAAGGGTCCCAGGTTCGATTCCGGTCAAGGACATGTACCTTGGTTGCGGGCACATCCCCAGTAGGAGGTGTGCAGGAGGCAGCTGATTGATGTTTCTCTCTCATCGATGTTTCTAGCTCTCTATCCCTCTCCCTTCCTCTCTATAAAAAAATCAATAAAATATATTTTAAAAAATAAATAAAATACATTTGTTTATGTGGAAAAAAAGATGTCAATAAAAATAATGAGTAAACAATTGTGTACAGGCATTATCTGGATTCAAGGAAACGTCTTATGCCTGAAGTTTGAGGAAGACCTCCCTGGGTCATGCTTCGGTTTTCACTGCATCTGCAGCAGCTTTCTTGAAAAGAATAGAAGTCTGACTCACCTTGAGGTGCTGGACCATTTCATTCAAAGGTACCTCTGTGATCAGACATATGTCCAGAGAGCCAGGAACTGAATGAGCAGCTTTGGGTTCAAATTCTTTTCCCACTTCGTGAAGGTTAAATTTCTGGTCTCCAAAACACAATGCTTTCCTGTCTCCCTATTGGGGGAGAGAAAACCACCTAGAGTTATACCACCAAGATGAGTGAGGCAAAGCCCCTTTACCTACCCCAACAAGCTTTAAAAAATGTAGAACAGGGCCCGGCTGGCATGGCTCAGTGGTTGAGCATCAACCTATGAATTAGGAAGTCACGGTTCAATTCCCAATGTCAATTGATGATTTTCTCTCATTATTGATGTCTCTCTCTTTTTTCCTCTCTGAAATCAATAAAATAGATTTTTTAAATGTAGAAAAGGGCTATTTAATGAAAAAACAACAACCCTGTGCCCCACCCCAGTCTCATTCCCTACAGAGAAAACAGAAGCATGACCCAGGGAGGTCTTCCTCAAACTTCAGGAACGAGGTTTTCTCAGATCCAGGCTTTTAACGTGTGTGTGTGTGTTTATTTCTTCTGGAAACTATTTCCTTATCTCCAAATGTGTTTATACTACCCATCACAGAAACAGCAGTTTGTCAACTTAAAATAAATTTTCCCTTTTTTCTTATAAACACAACCCAAATTATATCAGCAGAGGTTGTGTGTGGGGCTTCTGGGAACCTCCCAACCTCACTGAGCTGGAACATTTTGCCCATTCACTTCCTCCTTCTTCCCAGCCAAGACCCAAGCCCTGACTGCCTGCCTGCCTCTCCAGTGGTTGTTAAATGAGAGAAAAAGAAAATTCTGTTTTCTTTACCCACTGTTAGTTGGGTTTTCTCCTATGTGCCTCTAGACACAGTCCCTAACTGATGTGTCACTATTTCTTGATTTAACAACTTTAGACATCTCTATCCTCTCCCTATGATACATGAGAATTTAGCTCATCCACATTACTACCCCTCCCAATAGAATTCTATCATTTTGGTTCCTTGATAATTTATTTTTTATTTTTTTTATTTAAATTCTTTATTGTTGAAAGTATTACATGTCTCCTTTTCCCCCATTGACCTCTCCCACCACTCCTGCCCCCCAGCACATGCCCTCACACCCCTACTGTCTGTGTCCATTGGTTATGCTTATCTGCATGCATACAAGTCCTTTGGTTGATCACTTGGCCCCTCTCCCACCCTCCCCTGCCTTCCCTCTGAGGTTCAATGGTCAGTTCCTTGATAATTTTTAAATAACCCATTTGTACCTGTATGTTTTGATAGATGAACTACAGCTAGTATCTCATTGACCCTACTATTCTTTTCGTCATGTCTCCTCCCTCTCCTGTGCCTTTCAACCTCTGCCATTTTTTTTCTTTTGTTTTTGTTAATCCTCACCTGAAGATATTTTTTCCATTAATTTTTAGAGATAGTAGAAGGAAAGGAGGGAGGGAGGGGGAGAGAGAGAAACATCGATGTGACAGAGACACATCAATTGGTTGCTTTCTACATGTGCCTCAACTGGGGCCAGGGATTGTACCTGCAACCCTGGTACATGCCCTTGACCAGGAGTCAAACCTGTGACTCTTCGGTGCATGGACTGATGCCATGGGGAGCGGGCCTAAGCCAGCAGTCGGACATCCTTAGCGCTGGAGGCAGGAGAGGCTCCCGCCACTGCCACTGCGCTCACCAACTCAGCCCGGCTTCTGGCTGAATAGCACTCCCCCTGTGGAAGCACACTGACCACCAGGGGGCAGCTCCTGCATTGAGCATCCGCCCACTGGTGGTCAGTGCACATCATAGCGACAGGTAGTTCTGCCATTCGGTCGATTTGCATATTACTCTTTTATTATATAGGATATTATATAGGATGATTGATACCTCATCTACTCTATCAGAAAATGACTTTATTTCACTTTTACATTTGAATGATAGTCTGGCTGAGTATAGAATTCAAGGTTGCAAGTTATTTTCCAATGGCCTCTTAAATACGTGGCTTTGTTTTCTTCCTGAATCTGGTGTTGATAAGAAGTCTGATATTAATCTGTTTTTCATTCTTTTGTAGATGATACATCCACCCTCCATTCTTGCAGCTTTTAGGACTTGTTTGATCCTAGGTGTACTGAAATTGTATTCCACTGTGTCCATGTACAGGGAGTTGAGGCATCATATACTTCATTATTACTATTGGCCCACCCATGCAAGGCACCTCTGTAGTTTTCTTTATGCATTCATTCTTTTTATCTCCATTCTCCAGTCCTGTCCCCACCCTAGTCAACCATTATAATGTGTTTAATGTTTGGTTTTAATGAGTTATTGTAAAAGCTGTATTGTTCTATGTGTGTATAAGTGGTACCATGCTGTAGACCTGATCCTGTTTTTCACTCAGCATGTTCTTTTTTAGAACTGTCCATCTTGATTATATATATGTATATCCAGTCTGTTTTTGCATAATTCTATTTTGATGCATAGTGTTTCATGTTAAGTTTAAATGTTTTATCCTTTTTGCCATTATATGGGCTCGCTCTTTCAATTTAAGAGATAATATTTTTTGCTTTCTCTGCATTTCCCACTTTTGCAGTTGTTTAGAATGCTCAAGGATAATACAGTATTCAACCTCTGGAAACCTCCTGTTTTCCCGGGAGCTCTCTTTCTTAGGAACTTTCTTTCTCCTGTTTCAAATCAGACTGATTATCTTCTAGGTATCTTTCTAGGTGCCGGGGCTGACCAGCAGACCCTGAGCTATGGATGAATGATTACTCTGACACACGTTTCTGTGAAAGAGAGGACTAAGGGACTGCCTGGCTAGCTCCATTTGCCTGCCTCCTTAGGCTTTTCTTGGAGCAACAGCTGGAACTAAAATTAACCTCCAGATCAGTGGTTCTCAACCTTCTGGCCCTTTAAATACAGTTCCTCATGTTGTGACCCAACCATAAAATTATTTTCGTTGTTACTTCATAACTGTAATGTTGCTACTGTTATGAATCGTAAATATCTGATATGCAGGATGGTCTTAGGCGACCCCTGTGAAAGGGTCGTTCAGCCGCCAAAGGGGTCGCGACCCACAGGTTGAGAACCGCTGCTCTAGATACTATCAGCAGGGTAAGCATCCTTGAGAAGACACATGCTTCTGTAGTGTCCTTTAAGCAAGGATGTTTTGAAGTCTAAACATAAAGATTCCAGTAAAACACCCGGGGGCTCAGACTTGTTTGGAAAAGTCAAGGCAGGGTCCGTGCCTAGAGGCCTCTGACCTTTCAGAGAATCCTTCTAACAGACTTTCCCACTAAGTCCTGTGCTTCCCCACATCTGGGAACTTCTCCTTGGAATCCACTGTATCCTGACTTTGATGTCTTCCTTACTCCTGGCTTAATCACTCATTTTGATGTAACATAATCTCAATTTTCAAAGTAAGTGGGCAAATTTTCCAAGTTCTTTTATGTCTAAGAATGATTTATTCTACCCTCATCTTGATTAATAGTTTAGTTGAACATAGAATTCTAGGTTGAAAATTTTCTCTAAAAATCTTGTATTGTATTCTGGTCTCTGATGCAAATTTTAGGAAATCTGACATCTGCATATTTCTTTTTCCTTTGTAGTTGAACTACTTTTCTTTTTAACCTCTCTGAAATTTCCTAGGGTTTTCATTTTCACTTTGATGTTCTATAATTTCTTAAGAACACAGCTGAGTGTCAATGTACTGGATATTCAGCTAACCCTTTCCATGTAAGGACTGGAATTTCTCTTGAATTATTTCTATGGTAATTTCTTCCCCTCCATTTCTCCATTCTCTCTCTGGAAGTTCCACTATTCAGAATTTGGAATCTCCTTCACTGATCCTTTAAATTTTTCTCACAGATTGGTTGTGGGTTTTTTTAAGTTAATTTAAAAAGTATTATCATCAACTTTTACTCCACCTGTAATTTGGCATTTGGGTAAATAATTACCTTGAGCCCTAGCTGGTTTGGCTCAGCAGATAGAATGTTGGCCTGAAGACTAAAGGGTTCCGGGTTTGATTTCAGTCAAGGGCACATGCCCGGGTGGCAGGCTCGATCCAGTAGGGGACGTGCAGTAGGCAGCCAATCAATGATTCTCTCTCATCATCGATGTTTCTCTCTCTCTCTCCCTCTCCCTTCCTCTCTGAAATCAATAAAATTATATTTTAAAAAATAATAATTACCTTGAATGTTATGATCTCCATGCCCAGAATTTTGGAATAAAACATGGTGGTGTCTTTGATACTCTTTACTGTCATCACGATGTGGTCAAGTCTATGGATAAGACATGAGGAAGGGGTCTGACTGCTGTGCCTCCATGACTAAAAAAAAAAAATCAGAAGAGAGCACATTGATGCTGGTCACACCCATTTCCTATTTCTTTCTCCTTACCTCCACTCACCTCCCCAATGATTATACTTCCTCCTCACCCCTATTTCAAGGGGAAAGTCCTGAGAGGAAACTTTAGTAGAATCATATTGCCCATGTGTGGCTTCACAAGAGCCCATGTGTCTGCCATGACCACTCTCCATTGCTTTCTTGTTCTCCTTTTTCTTCCAGAGGGGGAAAGGTAAAGATGAGGGGAGTGGAGACCAAGATCAAACCCTCTCTTGTTTTCCCCAAACTGGAATTCATCTCTTTTGCAAGAAATGACAAGACCCAGAGGAGGCCCAACGCTATGAGCACAAGCCCTCCATTGGTCATTTTCTCACACACACACACACACACACACACACACACACACACACACACACCTTGCCATCTTTCCCCACTCCATAGCTATGATCACAGAGGACAAAATAAGAAGGTAGTGTTTCAGTTAAATGTTTCTGGAAAGGTGTGTTTACAAATCTACCTTTACACCCAGTAGGAGGGCATACCTCCTTCCCCCAACTTCCTGCTCTCTACACACCTCCCACCAGATCTTTTTCTTGATTTGCATTCTTTAGTAATTTGTATATTTATGTTACATCTGCTACAGGATTGTAAGGTGCCTGTGGTCTGGCACCATAGGTAGCAGAGCATAGTGGTTAAAAGAACAGACTCTGGAGCCAGACTGACATTTAATTAATCTTTCTATGCCTTAGTTTCCCCTTCTGTAAAATGGGCATGGTTTTATACATATCTTAAAGGGCTGTTGTAAACATTTTAAAAAAGAGTTGTATATTTAAGGGCTTAGAACAATTCCTGACAGGTAGCCAATAGAGTTAATGACCCTTAATCTCTATAGCCTCATATATTGTTCTTGAACCCCAAGCCACATTGCCCTTTTGCCTGTTCCTCATAAGGGCCATCCTTGCACCTTTGGTCTCAGGGCCTTTTGCACATGTTAATATCTGTCTTCTTAATTAGGATATAAGCTTCATAAAGGTAGAGATTTTTCTCTGTTTTGTTCCTCACTGTGTCTCAAACAACTAGCAGATGTTCAATAATATTCAACAATTAGGCCCAGTGCCTAGTACAAAGTCTGACTTCCCTTCCCTTCCCTTTCCTTCCTTTTCCTTTCCTCCCCATTTCATTCCATTCCACCATATGTTATTTTATTCTGTTCCATTCAAGTTCTTACATTTTAAACAATTGATTTCACTGAGGCCCAGCTTTAAAAAATACTGTGTGTTCTATTTTCATGAGTGGAGGAGCCATTAGCAAAGTTGCTGAGTTCTGCTGTCCTCATGGATACAGAGGGTCCACAGGGACACAGAAGCAGTAAAATGAGAAAATGACTGGCATGTTGTTGTTAATCCTCACCTGAGGATATTTTTCCCATTGATTTTTAGAGTGGAAAGGAGAGAGGGAAGGAGGGGGAGAGAAAGAGAAAGATTGATGTAAGACACATTGATTGGTTGTCTCCCGAATGTGCCTCGACCAGGGCTGGGGATTGAACCTGAACCCATGTATGTGCTCTTGACCAGGGATTGAACCTGCGACCCTTCGGGGTGTGTGCTGACACTCCAACCGCTGAGCAACACAAGCCAGAGCTCTTATCAACCTTTTAACATCTATAGTATCTGTAATAGTACTCTCTTTTCATTCCTGATATTGGTAGTTCATATTTTTTTCTCTTAATTGCTTGAGAGAAAACAGAAATTACTAATATTTTGTTAATCTGTTCAAAGAACCAACTTTTCTGATCTATACATTTAAAGCTTTCCTTAAGCACTGCTTAGCCACATCCCCAATTTTCTCTTTTTTTAAAAAAAAATTTTACCAACTTTTTTTTTAGAAAGAGAAGAAGGGACAGGGAGAGAAAGAAACATCAATGTGAAAGAGAAACATTGATCAGTTGCCTCCCATACCCACCCGACCGTACGCACTCTGACCATGGATATGTACCCCGACTGGGAATTGAACTGGCTACCTTTCAGTGCACAGACGGTCAACCTACTGAGCCACATTGGCCAAGGTATGTTCCCAATTTTGATAGTCTTTGGAAATCTATTCAACCTATTCCTCTTATTTTTTTTTACTGCCTCTGTTTTTAACAAATTTTTATTTATTGATTTTAGAGAGAGAGAGAGATCGATTTGTTGTTCCACTTATTTATGCATTCATTGGTTGATTCTTGTATGTGCCCAGACTGGAAATCAAACCCACAACTTTGGCATATCTGGACAACACTCTAACCAACTGAACTACCTGGCCAGGAACCCTCCCATTTTTTAATACCCTGCCAGGTTAGATTCACTCCCCAGATCCTGTTTTGTATATGGGAAACCCCATCTTTATAAATTCAAGGATGAGCTGGACTGACTTCCTTAAGGAACAGGAAGATGGCCACTGTGGCTTAGAATCCAAGGGTGAGTGAGGCATGAGCAGGAGGGGAAGGCAAGGGCCAGATCATCAAGAAATTGCAATCACATAAGGCTTAATGTGCCTTGTTCTAAGCACTATGTAAAATAAAATTTTTATTCCTCACAATAACTCTATATGGATAATAGAGTGCTCAGACCATGATGCCTTCCCTCCTGCCTCCTTCACAGGTAAGGCTTTCTACAAAGTCCTCTATCTTTCTACGAAGTCCTCTTCAAGGTGTCGGGGGCCCCTGGAATTCTTATGGCAAACCTCAAGGTCAGTGGGGTTTCCTGGCCCCTCCCTACCCTGGCCCATCCTAATGTCCTGGCTGAACTAGCTCCCCTGAGCCACCCCGAGGGAGCAGAGCAGCTGGCCCTTAGCTCATTGCTGCACACATGTTGATCACTGACCATGTGTTAGAGCAGGACCTTTCCATGTCCCTCTGCTGCCATCTGCTTGCCTTTGAAAGAGGAAGAAAGAGAGAGGAAGAGGGGAAATGTATGCCCACACACCAGGATAGCCCACAAAGAAGAGAAACAGGTTACCAGGTCTGGGCTGGAAGGTCCCCAGCCTTGGTGACAACACCTGTGACCTAGACCCCCAAGGACCGTCCCATTCACCTGCTTCTCCGAAGTCCTGCCCCACATCCTGGCTGGCAGCCTGGAGGGCAGACGGCACAGCATGGCAGGCTAAGTGTCCTTGCCCTGGGACCTCCAGACAACCTTCTGGCTCAGCGCCTGGAGATCAAGGGGCAGGAAGGGGAGGGCCACAGGCTGAGGACTGCTAGTGGTGAGAGAGGTAGGCGGTGCAAGTACAAGGACTCTGACATAAAACTCAGGATCTTGAAAGCAAAAGCTTAAGGTGTGTCTTAGACAGCTCAGGCCAACATAACCAAGTACTATAGTCTGGCTGGCTTAAAAAACAAAATCTATTTTCTCACGATTTTGGAGGCCTGAAGCCCAAGATCAGGGTGGTCAGTATGGTCAGGGTCTGGTGACAGCTTTCTACCTGGCTGAAGATGGGCACCAATTTCGCCATGTCCTCACATGG
>NW_005871244.1:813197-831352 GCF_000147115.1 Myotis lucifugus | reverse complement strand
CATCATGACGACCCCACCGTCATACTTAAGTAATCTGATCCCCTCACATGGCGCCTCACTATAATACCATCACACTGGGGGTTCATTGTTCACAATATCATTTGATTGGTTACAAACTAGCTGTTTTAAATCACTGGTGTACATGTGTAAGGGATTACTTTGTAATACAGAAAACCCACCTATCTTGAAGTAGTGGGAGGCATTATTCTAGGGTGTGAGGCCTCTGGTCTCTTTAAGGGTATGTTCACATAGTGTGAGATCTTTGGTCTGTTTGAAAGTCTGTGTCCAGGGTGTGAAGTATGACCACTATGACTTATTATGGGTCTGTTTACTGGTTCTCCAAAATAGTAAATGTTTTGTGCCTCAGGGTGCAATGTTCCTGAATTCTTTTAGGGTGTGAGCTCTGGGGTCTTCTTCATCTTCGACCATCCCTCACCCTCCAATGCTGAAAGGCAGGGAACATTCATCAACCCCATTACGCTTGCCTTACCCTGAGCTAGCCTCCCTCTCTCTTGTGGGTTACCTCTCCGGCCCTGGGGAATGTGAGTTTGGGATTCTTGTTCCTAGACATACCCTAGATACCTACCCCGTACACGCTCTGTGCTCTGGATATTGTTTTGAGTATATGCTTTTCCTTTATAAAGAGTTCTACAGCCCCGCCGGTGTGGCTCAGTGGTTGAGTGTCAACCTATGAACAAGGAGTTCATAGTTCAACTCCTGGTCAGGGCACATGCCCAGGTTGCGGGCTCGATCCCCAGTGTGGGGCACGCAGGAGGCAGCCGATCAGTGATTCTCTCTCATCATTGATGTTTCTGTCTCTCTCTCCCTCTCCCTTCCTCTCTGAAATAAGTAAAAATATATTTTTTAAAAATTTTAAGAATTATACAAATAATGTGAACCTAGTTTTGTTGAAAAGGTTGAAAAGGTTCCAACAATACATCAATATATGGAATACATCAATATATGGACTACACAGGTCATCCCCAGCTTCACCCTCCAAAAATGACCACTGGGATTAGTTTCTAGTGTTTTCTTACACACACACACACACACACACACACACACGGTCACTATAACCAGCTCCCACCTGCTTTTGCTTGTCAACAGCATGTCCTATGGAAGGCACCTCCACCCTTACAGGTAAACACGGGTCCCAGTCCTTCTGTATCACATGTGGCTGGTGCTCAGTGGTATAACACGAACTCCCACCATCATCTTACTCTGCAACAGTCATTGGCCACAAATGTACAATTACAAGGTTTTCCCAGTTGTCTGTGCCTACCGGCCTTGTGCGCACAGCTCTGGGCATGTGTGTGGGTGTTAGAAGTGGAATTGTTGGGTCAAAGGGTTCATTCATTCAACAAACACCGAATGTGTGTGTGCTGTGTACTGAGCCTTGTTCTAGGTGCTGGGGAGACATCAGAGAATAAAAAAGACAAATGTTCCTGTCCACATGAGGCTGACATTCTGGTTGGGGAGGAGAAGAGGTTCAATTTTTATTTAGATGTTTCACAAGGTCCTGGAAGGTTTTACTCCCATCAGTGGTACACTTAATGGTTTCTTCCCAACTACTCTCTGCAGTGTGGGATCTGCAGCAAGAGGCTGCTGCTGTGGCTTTTTTTCTCTACAAGATCTTCAGTGTCTGGGGCTGGGACAGTCTATTTGGGGATGTGGGACACATTGTGTGTGTGTGTGTGTGTGTGTGTGTGTGTGTGTGCGTGCGTGCGCGGTTAGGGAGAGGGATATAGAAATTGAATGGTCAACTGGGGAAAGTAAAGGAAAATAAGAAGAGACCACTTCATGGTATTGGAGGGAGTTAGGGACAAAATGATCCACTGAATTAGGCATGAACCGCCCCTCCCATGTCACACCCACAGGGGGTGTAGGAAGCAGCAGCACTGAGGAATATACTATCTTGGAACATGCCATTGTGCAATTGTTGTGTGGGCACTCCTAGGGCCACATGGACTGGGGTGTGGACACCCTTGAGGTCATAGAGACAAAGTGTGGATAATCCTGGAGTCACACTGAGTGGGGTGTGAACACTCCTATGGCCACATAGACGGGTGTGGACATCATATATGGTAACACACAAAGGGGTGTGGACAATCTTGGGTTACTCAGATGGGGCTTGGGGCATTCCAGAAGTCACACACACTGGAGAGTGGACACTCCTGGAATCACACACACTGGAGACTATACACTGTTGGGATCACCCAGAGTGGGTCAGGTTGACTAGCATGGCAACAGTACTGGAGTCAAAGAAACTGGTGTGTGGGAAGTTCTGGGGTCAAACCAATTTGCACGTGGACACATCTGGGGTCACACACACTAGGAGGTGGACACTCCCAAGTCACCCAGACAGGTTTGCGGACATTCATAGGATTACACATACTGGGTTGTAGACATCCCAGGGGTCAGATAGCCTGGGTTGTAGATGCCCCTGGCTTGTGGATGCCCATGAAGTAGCACAGATTGAAGTGTGGAGCCTCTTGGGGTCATTCAGACTGGGATGTGGGCCCTTCTGGGCTCAGACCACCTAAGGTGTGGGCAACTGTGAGGTCACACAGAATGGGTGTGCACAGATATGGAGTCACAAAGCTGGGGGATTGGACACTCCTGGAGTCACTCAGGCTAGAGTGTGGATAGACACGAGGTCACTCAGAAAGGCATGTGAACACTCCAAGGGTCACACAAACTGGAAAGTCCACATTCCTGGAGTCTCCAGAGGGAGTTTGAGACACTCTTGAAGTTAAACACACTGAGGATTGGACACTCCTGAATCACATGTGTTGTAGACTGGACATTTCCTCATGTCACACAGACTGGGGTGTGAGTATCCATGGTGTTACACAGAGGAGAGGACGCTCTTGGGGTCAGAGTGACTGAGGTGGATGTCCAGTGGTCACATAGACTGTGTTGTGGACATACCTGTGATCTCAGTGAAAGGAGTGTGGACATTCTTGTGGTCAAAGAAATGATGAGTTACCACCCCTGGGGTCAGACATTGAGGTGAGGGCACTCCTGTGGTCACACAGAGTAGCTGATGGACACTCCTCCATATAGACTTGGAAGTGGACACTGCTGAGATCAGAGACTGTGGTGTGGGTGGCCCTGGGGTCACACAAATGGGTATTTGGACACTTATGTGGTCACACACACTGGGAAGTCAACACTCCTGGCATCACTCACATGGTGGTTTGAACACTCCTGATCATATGGCCTGGGTCATGGACACTGCTGTGTGACACAGATCAGGGTTTGGCTACTCCTAGGATCACACACTGGGATGGGGACATTTCTGGCTTCACACAGGGGTGTACATGCTCATGACGTCACACAGACTGGGGAGAAAGTGATGCTGGAGGCGTGTATTGGAGACCAGGAACGAAGAAGGAAAAGTTCAAATACCACCTGTTAAAGTAGTTAGACAAGGGGGCCATTAGACTGAGGTGGCTCTGATGCCTTGCTATCCTGCATAAGCAAACTGAAAACTAAGCCAGAGTCAATGCATTTGTATCCGAGAAATCAAAATTAATGAAAAACCAATGACAAACAGCCAACTAGGCCTTCCCAAATAAGGCAGCCTTAAGTCCTAACCAGTCAAATGATCACCTCATTTTGCTTCCACATCTGCTCTATAAAAGCCTTGCCCCATGCCCAGCTGGTGTGGCTCAGTGGTTGAGCATTGACCTAAGAACCAGGAGGTCACGGTTCCATTCCCAGTCAGGGCACATGCCCGGGTTGTGGTCTCAATTCTCAGTGTGGGGCGTGCAGGAGGCAGCTGATCAATGATTCTTGCTCAACATTGATGTTTGTCTCCCTCCCTCTCCTTTGCTCTCTGAAATCAATAAAACATATTTTAGCCTTAGCTGGTTTGGCTCAGTGGATTGAGCTAAAGGCCTGCAGACTGAAGGGTCCCAGGTTTGATTCTGGTCAAGCGCACATGCCCAGGTTGTGGTCTCGATCCTCAGTGTGGGGTGTGCAGGAGGCAGCTGATCATTCTCTTTCATCATTGATGTTTCTCTCTCTTCCTCTCTGAAATCAATAAAAATATATATTAAAAATATATTTTTTAAAAAACCTTGCCCCAGCTTCTGTCATGAAATGCTCCTACCCACTTCTGGGTGATGCCCAATTTGAATCGTTTGTTCAAATAAATCCACTAACAGCATGTCTTTTAGACAGTCCCTCCAACCGGCACACGTGTGTCACCATTATGTTTGTGTCTAGACCACTGAATTGTTTTGTGGTTTATGTTGCGTGTGTCTGCCCTGGCCCATGTGTTCAAATGGTTAGAGCATATTCCCAGTTAAGGGCACATGCCTGGATTGCAGGTTCGATCCCAGACCCAGGGGCCCATGCCGGAGGCAACCAATCAATGTGTCTGTCTCGCATTGATGTTTCTCTCGCCCGCCCTTCCCTCCACTCTCTCTAAAAACCAATGGGAAAAATATATCCTCGGTTAAGGATTTCAAAAAAGTCTGAAGTCTTTGCCAAGATTTTTAATGTATATCCCAGGTGCTGAGGTCTCTGGGCTGTTTTGGGCTCTGTGTCCATGGCATGCGGAATGTGAGCTGTTTGGAGTTTGTGGCCCAGTGTGGAAAGTCCCTGAGGTGTGTTGGAGTTCCAAGGTGTGAGAGCTCTGAGATGTTTGTAGGAGTCTGTGACCAGAGGAAGAGATGTGTAAAATAACAGATTACCTACATCTCATGATGTGAGTTCTAGGAGCTTTCTGTCAGCCTGTGGCCAGAGTGTAAGGTCTGCAGGCTGTTTTGTGGTCTGTGGTCACCGTGTCCAAGCTCTTTGCGCTGTATGTCCAGTGATGTGGCATCCCTGAGCCATCTGGGGTATGTTTCCTGTGGGGACGCCTCATTCTGTCTCACTGTCAGCCAGTACTCCATGGTATAGCATGAACCACCTATTTTCATTTACACTTTTCCTCCTACGTGTTTGCCCCTCCCATGCTTGTGCACACAGACCTGTTCATGTGTGTTTCCTTAGAACACATATTTTAGAAGTGGAATTGTCTGTTCAAAGGAGTCATTTATTCAACAAAGTCCCTTTTTAGCACCTATTGTGTGCAGGGCTGTTGAAACACGGGGGGGGGGGGGGGGAGACTGGAAATCCACACACACCCAGGTGGTATTGACATTCTAGTGGGGAGAGGTGCCAATTTTTTTTTTTTGATAGATGCTGCCACACAAATTCCCACTTGTCAGTGGCACCAGGGGGATGAATGCCTGTGTATGGCCCAAGGCTCTGCAGCAGGGGGTGGGACACCTTTACTAGGCTCTTAATGATCATGGGGTAAAGGGATGGGATGGTCCACTAGGGGACATGTGGAGGGGAGACAGGGATGAAACGTGGTTGGGGAAGACATGAGTCTTTTTAGTTGTGTTGGGGTGAAACGAAGACTGAGCCATTCCTGGGACATTGACATGAAACAGTCCTTCCTAGGTCGCATACACAAGGAGAGTGTGAGGGGTGGAAATGAAGAGTTAATGAGACAGGGCAGCTCCAAGACACACCCTATCGCTACGCGGACATGGAACAGTCCGCTTCGGGAGGTACCACGGGGGGTAGGGAGATCGTGTATTTTGGAAGAAACTACTTTATACGTGGGGACACGAAAGGTCTCCTGATCCCACGCGTGGATCGGGTCCCACCCCAGACAAAGAAGAGAATGGCGCTGCCCTTAAACACTCCACCCTGGCTCAAAAGCCTCTACCTATCCGGAAGCCGCCAACGCCATGATCTTATGTCTAGTCCCGCCCAATTGGCTGTGCATATTCGAATCAACGGAGGAGATGGGTGGGGCTAGGGCCAGATTAAATCCTTCCCTGATCTCTGATTGGTCACCGCGAGATAACCGACCCCAAGCTCTTCCAGGGTAGAAAGGGTTTACGAATCACTTTCGGGTGGTGAGTCGGGTCCTCTGGCTATGCGTTGTTATTGGCTGCCAGCTTGGCGCAGACGCTGTGGTTCCTGGGCTGGCGTTCGGGATTGCAGAGTCAGGGCTTTGGCTATTGGAGGTCACAGGTTCGAATCCTGTATAGAAACTTCAGTTTACGCACCTGTAAAAGAAGCTGGCATTATTGGCTGGCACAGAATGTGTCGGGTAATCTTTTCTATTCTCTTCTACCTGTTCTTTTTAAAGCAATGCTTATTGCATCCCATTATACTAGTTTCTGGAACCCTTGACCATTCACAACAGCACTGGGAACAATTCTTCTCCAGGGTTCCTGACATCTGTACTTCGGGTGGTCTGTAACTCTGAGTCCTGCACAGAAGGTTCAAGATGATCTCATGATCCTCCTCCAAGCCATACCCACCTTCCCTCAGAGAAGGTGACTTGGAGGCGTCCTGTCCCCTCTGGGCTAGGCCTGAGTAGGGGTGTGTGGAGGTGTGTGTGTGTGTGTGTGTGGAGGAGCAGGGTGAGGGGGGGACATAAATGCTAAAAAATGCTTTTCATGCTTTGAGATGGAAAGGTGGGTGGCAATGAAAGGAATTTTGCTAGAGGAAGGGGCAAGACTAAACTGAAAGGAGTAAACTTTTTAGTGATGGGATTTTAAGCATCAGGCAGGGAAGGTGTTGGGCTGAGTATAGATGACTGGGAGGACAGTGGTTCTCAAGTCAGTCAACTCCTAAGGTAGTTAACACATTGGATGCAGTTTGGAGGACTGTGTCCAGGATGTGAAGTCTCAGACTTGTTTTGGAATCTCAGTTCGGGGTATGACAAACTGTGAAGTCTCTCAGCTGTTTGGGGGTCTGTGCCACAGAGGTGTAGGTCTTCCAGATGTTTGTGGTTCTCTCCCAGGGTGTGAAGTCTCTAAGCTATTTGGGGTTCCTTGTCCCTGGATGTACAGGTTTTTTTTTTTTTCTTAAAGTTGAATTTCATTTTTGTTTTGTTGTCATTTCTCTGACTATCAAAGGGGCTTAATAATGTCTTCTGAGCTTGTTGGCAAGATGTATTCAAGGTTTTTTAAAAATTGTTTTTTAGAGATAGGGGAAGGGAGGGAGGGGAGAGAGAGAAAAAAACAACACTGATGTGAGAGCAAAACATCAATCGGCTGCCTCGTGCATGGCGCCTACTGGGGATCAAACCTAAAACCTGGGCACGTGCCCCAACAGAGAATCGAACCGGCAACCTTTTGGTGCACCAGACCACGCCCAGCTAACTGAGCCACACTAGCCAGGGTGACATTAAGATGAAACAGCCCTTCCTAGGTCGCATACACAAGGAGAGCATGAGGGGTGGGAATGAAGAGTTAATGAGACAGGGCAGCTCCTGGCCATATGCATGTTCAGAAAGGCAGTGAGAAGTGGGAGTCACGTGATTGGCTATGAACTCCTCCACAGGGATCATAGCAACCCTGGCTTCCTTGTTTAGACCATGAAGTATACTAGTAGGTAGCAACCTACTTAAGAATCTCTGTCATGCCCTTTGTTCTGGAAGTCACAATCTCCCTTGACAACATTCGTGGAGACTGTGTAGGGAGGTGCTTGTGTCTCCTGACACCAGCCCTGGAGTGCAGGATGGACATTGCTTAAATGAACGTTGGAGTCCATCTCTCCTCAGACCTCATTCACACCCAGTACTACCAGTTCACACCTAGTGCAGGTGGGGTTTGGAGCCTGGTAGACCCTATTTCAGAGCCTGGAACCCCCAATTCCTGGTTTAATGGTAGGAGAGTGTAGCTTTTGGGTTTTTTTAATTAAATATTTTTATTGATTTCAGAGACGAAGAGAGAGGGAGAGAGAAAGAAACATCAATGACGAGAGAGAATCATTGATTGGCTGCCTCCTGCACCCCCCACACTGAGGATCGAGCCCGCAACCCGGGCATGTCCCTTGAATAAGAATCAGACTATGACCTCCTGGTTCATAGGTCGATGCTCAACCACTGAGCCACACCAGCCAGGCAGAGTCTAGCTTTTTGGATCATCTTTCTAAGCCTTAACTTGACCTGCTGAAGTTTTATAAGACTGCTCTCAGTCAGGACAATATACAACCCACACACCTATACTCCCCTAATTTCAGCCCCTTCCCCTTAATCACACATTCCTTCTAAAAGAATTCAGGGCTGGGGGAGAAGACATGAACCAGGTAAATGCCATCTCTGGCCAGGGCGTTTGTGTCTGAGACCGTCTCAGTTGAAACGTAGGAGTAACATGGACATATCGTTTTACATAAATATGTTTTGGATTCATGAAAGAGTAAAAACTCTCCAGAACTGGGTCTCCACCTCTAGTAAACCCACCATTACTTCAGCTGTTCTCTCAAGAACATTCATAACAGGCTGTGCATCATAAGGCAGGGATGCACAGTGAGAAAAAGCATTCTTCTGCTCTGGCTGGGTCAGTTGAAGCATCGTCCTGTACACAAAAGGTTACAGGCTCAATTCCCAGTCAGGGCACATACCTGGGTTGTGGGTTCGATCCTCAGTAGGAGCATGTATGGGAGACAACCGATCAATGTTTCTCTCTTTCTCTCCCTCCCCCCTCTCTAAAAATCAATAAAACATATCCTCAGGTGATGATTTTAAAAAAAGAAGTCCTGGCCAGTTTTGCTTAGTGATTAGAGCATCCACCTGCAGATTGAAGGCTCGCAGGTTTGATTCCTGGTCAAGGGCATGTACCTCGGTTGCAGGTTACCCAGCCTCAGTAGGGGCTTGTGCAGAAGGCAGCCAATTGATGTGTCTCTCTCACGTTGATGTTTCTATCTCTCCCTTCTCCTCCCTCCCTTCCACTCTCTCTATAAATCAATGGAAAAATATCCATGGGCGAGGATTAAAAAAAAAAAAAAGGAAGAAAGAAAAAACTGTTCCTCTTGTGAAAATGTGAATCTGGTTATAAGAGATACAGGTTTGTACATTTATGCAAGAGGCAGGGCCTGAGCTCTAGAGGAAGGCTTTAGGGAAGGGTGCAGAGGCTCAATGAGTCAAAGGAGCCTTAAGAGAAATTTAAAAATAGTTTGAACAAAATGCAAATTTGTGAGATGCAGCAAAGTGCTGCTTACTTAGAGGGAAGTTTAAAAGGAATTGGGCTTCCACCTTGCTCTATCTTGATCACTCGCTCTATTGGAAGCCAGCCATCATATAAAGGGTATCCCAAAATTCAAGCAAGAAGTAATTTTGATAGAAAACACAGGTTTATTATTAAAAATTGTAAATTTTTTATTGATTCATAAAGTATACAGTATAGGGTTGTGTATGGAATAGCATATCGGGTAAATGGCCTCCACGGCTTTGCTGGCACATACGCACTCTTTTGTTGAAATTTTCCATGACCGTTTTGCATAAATGTGGCTGAATTTCGTTAATACAGTGCTCAATTTCCTCCGTCAAGGCGTGGGTGGTAGTGGGCTTGTTGGCATAAGCCTTAGACTTCAAAAAACCCCAAAGAAAAAAGTCCAACGGCGTTAAATTGGATAATCTGGGCGGCCAATTCTGATCACCAAAATGGGATATTACATGACCAGGAAATGACTCATGCAGTAATTGAATTGTTTCTCGGGGTGTATGGCATGTGGCACCGTCTTGTTGAAACCACATGTCGTCCACATCCATATCTTGCAATTTAGGCACAAAAAACTGGATTATCATGTCTCGATAGCGAGCACCATTAAATTCAAATCTTGCGACACCCTTTACAAATTATGAGGACACTCAAGCAGCCCATGGAGAGATCCATGGATCACAGAACTGACGCATCCCAGCCAAAAGCCAGCACTAAGCTGCTCCCTTTTAGGGTAATTTGTGGTGTTCTGGAGTCTTTGTGAGTCTCTGTCCAGGGTTTGATATTTCTGAGCTTTTTGTGACCTGTATCCACATAGGGGTATTTTGGGCACTCTGTTTCACTTTTTTATTAATTACTAGAGGCCCGGTGCACGAAATCGTGCACCAGTGGGATCCCTCGACCTGGCCTGCAGGATCAGGCTGAAACTGGCTCTCTGGCATCCCCTAAGGCAGTGGTTCTCAACCTTCTGGCCCTTTAAATACAGTTCCTCATGTTGTGACCCAACCATAAAATTATTTTCGTTGCTACTTCATAACTGTAATGTTGCTACTGTTATGAATCGTAATGTAAATATCTGGTATGCAGGATGGTCTTAGGCGATCCCTGTGAAAGGGTCGTTCGACCGCCAAAGGGGTCGCGACCCACAGGTTGAGAACCACTGCCCTAAGGGGTCCCAGATTGCGAGAGTGTACAGGCGAGGCCTAGGGACCCCACCAGTGCATGATCAGGGCTGGGGAGGAATGTGGGAGGTTGGCTAGCCAGAGAGGGACTGTGGGAGGGCTCCAGGGTGTGTCCGGCCCATATAGCTCAGTCCCGATCTGCCAGACCCCAGCAGCAAGCTAATCTACTGGTCGGAGCGTCTGCCCCCTGGTGGTCAGTGCACCTCATAGTGAGCAGTTGAGTGGCCTTAGCATATCATTAGCATATTATGCTTTGATTGGTTGAACGGATGACCAGAGGACCGAACACTTAGCATATTAGGCTTTTATTATATAGGATTTTTTTAATCCTCACCTGAGGACATTTTTTTAAAATATTTTTTTACTGATTCGGAGCGGGAGAGAGAGATAGAAACATCAATGATGAGAGAGAAATTGATCAGCTGCTTCCTGCACACCCTCTACTGGGGGATCGAGCCTGCAACCCGGGTATGTGCCCTGACCGGGAATTGAACCATGAACTCCTGGTTCATAGGTCAATGCTCAACCACTGAGCCACACCAGCTGGGCAACATATTTTTATTGATTGTAAAGGGAGAGAGGAAAGGAGAGGGAGAGAGAGAAAAAAAAACATTGACTCGAGAGAAATATCCATGGGTCTCCTATCCCACCTCCCACCCAGGACGCACCCCAACTGGTGGATGGAAACTGGGCATGTGCCCTGATTGGGAATTGAACCTAAGAACCTGCAACCCTTAGGTGCACCGGACAACACTCTAACCAACTGAGCCATACCTACCAGAGCTGTTTCACATTTTTAGATCTCTAGGTTTTTAGATATTTTAACTGTTTGGGGTTCTATGTCCCCAAGTGTGGGAATTCTGGGCTGTTCTCTGTTCATGTCCAGAATGTGATCATAACTATTTGGGATTCTTAATCCCAGGGTCTGATGTCTCTAAGAGACTTTGTCCTTGGGGCCAGGCTTTGAAGTCTCAGATCTCTGGCAGTCTGTGTTCTGGGTGTGGGGGCATTGAGTTGTTTGGAAGTCTTTGTCTCAGGTTTCACAGCCATGAACTCTTTGGAGGACCCTGTAGGAGTTTTGTTCCTTCTGTGAGTTGTATGGATTTCTAAGTCCCAGACATCACTGAGGTGACCAGAGTCTGCATCCAGGGTGTTAGGTGTCTGAGCAGTTTGGGCCACTGAGTCCCTTAGAGAGAAGTTTCTGTGGGGTTTGAGAGTCTATGTCCAGATATTGCTTTAATGATTTTGAGGATGGGGGATTCTGCGTCCCAGGACATCATCTTTCTGAACTGTTTATGGGTGTGTATCCCAGGATGAAAGGTTCCTGAGCTTTTTGTGGGAGCTTTTTGTGGGTATATGTCCCCAAAGTGTGGGGTCCCTGATATGCTTGTGGCTGTAAGTTGCAGTATATGAGGTCTCTGTTCATGGATGCATGTACCAGGTATGAGGTATCTGAGCTCTTTGAGTAGTATCCGAGATTATGAGGTCTCTGATCTGTTTGGGTGTTTGTTCTCCAGGATGAGAGATTTCTGATTTGGTTGTTGGTATATATTCCAGGATGCAAGTTCTCTGGTCTGTGTGTGTGTATGTGTGTGTCCAGGATGTGAGGTTTCTGCTCTGTTTGTGGGTGTGAGATCTATGGTCCAGTTGTTGCTGTATACTACTATGATACTAGTATCTGTCTTCATTGCTGTATGTCAAGGCCTGTTTGTGCATATATTTCCCAGGGTATGAAGTCTCTGATCTGTTTCTGGGTGTGCTTCCCAGTAATAAGTCTCTGTGTGTAAGGTGTCTGATCTTTTCATAGCTGTAGCAAGAATTTGAAGTCTTTCATCTCTTTGTGGTTATAATTCCCAGGTGTAATGTCTGCATGGTGTCTGTGGCTGTATGTCCTAAAATTTTAGGGTAGTTTCTGCAAGTGTGTCCCAGGATGTGAGATCTCTGATCTGTTTGTGAGTATATTCATCAGAATGGAAGATCTCTGATATGTTCACGGGTGTATGACCCAGAGTGTGAGGTGTCTGATCCATTTGTGGATATAGGCCCAGGATTTGATCTGCTTGTCACTATAATTATCAGTGTATGAGGTGTCTTTCATGGGTGTATGCCAAGAATATAAGTTCTCTGATATGTTTGTGGTTGTATGAACCTGGGTGTTAGATCTCATTTGTGTGTGTGTGTGTGTGTGTGTGTGTGTGTGTGTGTGTGTGTGTGTGTGTCATTGTGTAAGGTCTGCAAGGTCTTTTTGGGTTTGTGTTCCATTTCCCTTGGTTTGAAACCTTTAACCTGTTTGGGAGTATATCCCAGAATACAAACTCTCTGATCTTTTAATGAGTGCCTGTTGCAAGATTTCAGGCCTATGATCAGTTTCTGGCTCTTTTTCCTAGCATATGAGGTCTCTGACTTGATTATGGATGTATATTGCTGGATTTGAGATCTCTGATTTGTTTGTAGGTATCTAGCTATCTCAGGTTGTGAGGTCTCTGACCTGTACGTGTTTGATATCTTTGTGTGGGTTTATCAAGGGTGTAAGGTCTATTCAGTTTGCTGTTACATGTCCATGTTTGTGAGGTATGTGTTTGTGGGTTTATGTCTAAAATGTATTTTGCTTTGCAATTTATGTGTATATTTCCCAGATGGTGGGTTCTCTTATGTTTTTGTAAGTATAATTCCAAGTGATTGAGGACTTTTTTTGCTATATATGTCCTAAAATGTGTGTGTGTCTGTTCTTTTTGAATTTATATTAGCAGGTGGGAAGTGTTCATCCCCCCCAAAAATGTATACACACTTTAATAGCTGATAGCTCCATTTTGAAAATGAAATGTATTTTAATAAACACTGCCTTCGCCCTGGCCGGTGTTGCTCAGTGGATAGAGCATCAGCCTGCAGACTGAAGGGTCCCGGGTTTGATTCCGGTCAAGGGCACATGCCCGGGTTGTGGGCTCGATCCCCAGACATACAAGAAGCAACCAATGAATGCATGGACGAGTGGAACAACAAATCAGTGCGTCCTCTCTCTCTCTCTCTCTCTGTCTCTCTCTCTCTCTCATAAATAAATAAATAAATACATTAAGAAAAATAAACACTGCCTTTATAATTATTCAAAGTGTGTATATACATTTTTGGGACACCCTATATTTGAAAGTATATGACTCAGAATGTGAGGTCTGTGAGCAGTTCGTGCATGTATGTCTCTGGTGGCTGAATAATAGCACCCCAAATGTGTCTACTTCCTAATCCCTGGAACATATGATTATGTTAATTTACATGGAAAAGAGACTTTGCAGACATGATTAAGTAAAACATCCTGAGATTAGGAAATTCTCCTAGATTATCTAAATGGGCCCAGTGTCATCCCAAGTGTCCTTGTATGAGGGAGAAATGAAGGCGAGTCAGAGAACATGATGTAGTGTTAGAAAAGGTGATGTAAGCCCTAGCCAGTTTTGCTCAGTGAATAGAGCATCAGCCTGTGGACTGAAGGGTCCAGGGTTCGACTCTGGTCAAGGGCACATGCCCGGGTTATGGGCGAAATCCCCAGTAGGGGACGTGCAGGAGGCAGCCATGATTCTCTCTCATCATTGATGTTTCTATCTCTCTCTCTCTCTTTCTTCCTCTCTGAAAGCAATAAAAATATATTTAAGCCCTGACCGGTTTGGCTCAGTGGATAGAACATCAGCCTGTGGACTCAAGGGTTCCAGGTTCGATTCCGGTCAAGGGCATGTACCTTGGTTGCGGGCACATCCCCGGTGGGGAGTGTGCAGGAGGCAGCTGATCGATGTTTCTCTTTCATCGATGTTTCTATCTCTCTGCCCCTCTCCCTTTCTCTCTGTAATAAATCAATAAAATATATATATATATATGTATTTAAAAAAGAAAAGGTGATGTGAGCCCTGTCAGCGTGGCTTAGTGGTTGAGCATTGACCCATGGACCAGGAGGTCACAGTTTGATTCCCCATCAGGGCACATACCTGGGTTGTGGGCTTCTTCCCTGTTCGGGGGAGGGGGGCATGCAAGAGGCAGCGGATCAATGATTCTCTCTCATCATTGATGTTTCTCTCTCTCCCTCTCCCTTCCTCTCTGAAATCAATAAAAATATATGTTAAAAAAAGAAAAGGTGATGTAATGATATAAGCAGAGATAGAGGTCGAGATAGATGGATACAGAGAGAAAGAGATTAGAAGATGAAACACTAATTTCAAAGGTGGAGGAAGGGGCCATGAGCTCAGGAGTGGAGGTATCCTATAGGAACTGGATTCTCTCCTAGGAACTCCAGAAGGAAGTCAACTTTGTTGACATGACACCATGACTTTTTTTTAAAGTACAATTTCCATTTATTTTTCCCCCAGAGAACTTTTCTTCAGTCCTCAAGGACTTACCTCCTTACATGGGCTTTGGTGAAAGTGGTGGGGCAGCACCCGCAGGTTTGAATCCGGTTGGTCCTTCCGGGCTTCACGAGAGCGATTCCTTACTACCTTGCTGTGAATGGCACAGCTCACACAGTCATGTACTTTCACATACAGCTTCGGAAGCACATAGACGTTGAAGATCCTTGCTTTGGAGATGTCCCTAATGGCTGTGGCCTCTACTATGTTTCGAATGATGAACTTCGTAATGGCCTTATCCTTGGGCACACATCAGGTGCAGTTGGTGCAATGAATAGGCTGCACATGACCACAGCCTTTTTTGGCATGACCATTATTCCTTCTTTTCTTGGTCATCTTGGAAACGAGGACCCAAGAGAGAGCTTGACTTTTACCCTTGTAAGACTCCTTGTCAGTCTTCTGACCTGCAGAAATGTAAGATAATAAATTTGTGTTGTTTTATGACAGTAAAATGGTGGTGATTTGTTACAGCAGCAAGTCCAGAGCCCTGAGGAGATAAAAGGTCTGCTCCTTTAAGAAATGGAATAAGTGTGACCTTCTTTTCTAAAAAGGAAGGAAGAAAGGAAGGAAGGAAGACAATGTCCCAGGTTGTGATGTCTCTGTATATTGGTGCATATCCACGGTGAACTCCACATTTGTTTGTGAGTGTGTGTCTGATGGTGGGAGGCCTAGATCTGTTTGCAGGTGTATGAACCAGGTGTGAGGTCTCTGATCTCTTTGATGGTGTGTGTCACAGAATTTGTGGGCCCAGCTGTTTGGGGGTGTATGTGCTAGGAGGGGAGGCCTCTGATCTGATTTTGTGTACAGGTCTCAGGACATGAGTTCTCTGAACTGCTGAGGTGTGTATGTTCAGGGTGTAAGGATTCTGAGCTCTTTGTGGGAATATTCCCTTTGCTTGAAACCTCTGATCCATTTCTGAGTTTATATCCCAGGAAGTGAGGCTTCCTGTCCTGTTTGTTTGTGTCTGTCCTGTGGTATTCATGAGACATGTTTTCTGGTGAGTGAAGCAGGGTGTATGTCCCATGGTAGGAATCCCCTCATCTGCACGTGGGCACTTGTCTGATAATGTGAAGAGTCTGATATTTTTGTTTCAGGTGTTTTCCCAGGAGCTGAGTGGTCTGATTTGTTTCTCAATGCATGTCCTAGGTGTGAGGTCTCTCATGTTGTGTGACTGTATATCCCAGAGTGTGAGGTCTGAGCTGTATGTGGGTGTATGTTCCAGGTTGTCGGATGTCTGATATCTTATGTAGATATTTGCAAGCACTTTTTGTTTTGTTGTTAATCCTCACCCAAGGATATTTTTCCCATTGATTTTTAGAGAGAGTGGAAAGGAGGGGGGGAGGGAAGGAGGAGAGAGAGAGAGAGAGATGTGAGAGAGACACATCCTACATGCACCTCTACTGGGGCCAGGGATCAAACCTGCAACCTAGGTATGTATCCTTGATTGGAAATCGAACCCGAGACCCTCTGGTGCACAGGCTGGTGCTCTAACCACTGATCCATGCCAGCCAGGGCACAAGCATTCACTTGTTTGCTGGGATATATGCCATGAAGTGAAATTCTTAGCTGCTAAGGCAGTGGTTCTCAACCTTCTGGCCCTTTAAATACAGTTCCTCATGTTGTGACCCAACCATAAAATTATTTTCGTCGCTACTTCATAACTGTCATGTTGTTACTGTTATGAATCATAATGTAAATATCTGGTATGCAGGATGGTCTTAGGCGACCCCTGTGAAAGGGTCGTTCGACCGCCAAAGGGGTCTCGACCCACAGGTTGAGAACCGCTGTGCTAAGGTGTGTGTATGTGTATATATATATGTCTGGGATGTGAGATTTCTGAGCTGGTTCTGGGTGTATGTTTCAGGATGTGAGGCCTCTGATCTGTTTGTGGGTGCGTGTCCCACATTGACAGCTCTGTGATATGTTTCTGGGTGCATTTCCGTGCATGTTGTTTCTGGGAGGATCTCTGTTCGTGGGTGTATATCCAGGATCTGAGCTGTCTGATCTCCCTGAGTCTGTACACCCCAAGATTTCAGGCATCTGTATTTATCTGCTGAATTTACCAGCATGTAAGGGTTGTAACTTCTTTGTTGGTTCATGCTACAGGATTGGAGGTATCTGGTGTGGTTTGGGTTGTATTTCTCAGATCAGATCTTTGATCTGTTTATGTTTGTATTTCACATATATGAGTGTGCATTCTCCTTGGGTGTGTTTGTAAAAGAAAGGAGGTCTGTTCTCTATGTGGTTATGTCCCAGTCTGTGAGATCTGTTTGTGTGTATGTCAGAAAATGTGCGCTTTTTCCTGCTCTCTGTGTGAATATGTCCCAAAGTCAAAAATCTAGTCTGTTTGGGGGTCCTAGAATGTGGGTCCCCGGTCTCTTAGTGGGGTATATGTCCCAGAGAGTGAGTTCTCTTATGTCTTTGTGGGCTTAATTCCCAGAGTGTGAGGGCTCTAAGCATTCTTTGGTAAATGTCCCAGAATGGCTTTCTCATCTTCTGTACGTATGTCTCAGGGTGGAAGGTCTCTGATCTCTTGGGAGGTGTATGACTCCAGACGTGAAGTCCTTGAGCACTTCATGGATGTATGTCCCAGGATGTGATGTTTATTTTTTGTGTGTATGTGTGTTCTGTTTGCTCAAATAATGGATCACCAAATATGTCCTCACTGCATTCTTGCAACTTGTTAATATGTTGTCTTACCTGGAAAAGGGGACTTGGCAGATACATAGTAGGCAAGCATCCTGAGATGGGCGGTTATCCTGGATTGTCTAGGACAGGGGTGGGGAACATCCGGGTCGAGGCCATATAAGACCCGAGAAATCATTTGGTCTGGCCCTGCCAAGACATTAGGGGTGAATTAATTAAATGTTTGACCAAACATAGCAGGTTAATATCTTTTGTTGTTACTAATCCTCACCCGAGGATATTTTTCCATGGATTTTTAGAGAGAGGGAAAGACAGGGAGAAACATTGATGTGAGAGAAACATATCAATTGATTGCCTCCTGCATGAGCCCCTCATGTCCGGGGAGGAGCCTGCAACCAAGGTACATGCCCTTGACCGGAATCGAACCTGGGACCCTTTGGTCCACAGGCCAACGCTCTATCCACTGAGCCAAACCAGCTAGGGCTAGCAGGTTAATTTTTAAGATGATAATTTTGTATGGCCCGCAAATGATGTTATAAATATTCAAATGGCCCTTGGCAGAAAAAAGGTCCCCCACCCCTGATCTAGGAGGTCCCACTTGTAATCACAAGGGTCATTATAGGAGGAAGGCTGAAACTTCAAGATCAGAAAAGACTAAGTGACTATGTATGTCAAGACAAGGAGGGGCATGTGATGAGGGAAGTAGAGTCACAAAAATTGATGTGACGGCAGAAGCAGAGGTCAGAGAGAGATTTGAAGCTAAAATGCTGGATCCTCTGATCTCTTTGTGGACTTTGTCTACCACCTGGTGTATTTTTCAGCATGTGGAGTGTCAGACTTGATTGTGGGTGTATGTTGCGGGATTTGAAGTCTCTGATCTGTTTTGTATGATCCAAGGATGATGTCCTCTGAGCCATTTGTTCATG
>NW_005871244.1:802308-813092 GCF_000147115.1 Myotis lucifugus | reverse complement strand
TCTTCCCAGGATTTTATCTGACATGTTTCTGGGTGTGTGCCTCAGGATCTGTTATCTGTATTCTCTTTGTGGGTAGTTCCCAGATATGAGGTCTCTGATTTGTTTGCCGTTGTTTGCTCCAGGATGCAATGTTTATGAATGGTTTATGGGTTGTGTTTTCCAGAATTTTATGTCTGTGATCTGTTTGAGGGTGTGTTCTAGGATGTGAGGTTTCTGATCTGTTTCTGTGCATATTTCCCAGCATGTGAAGTCTGTAAATATCTTGAAGTCTGTAAACTATATGTCCCAAGATGTGATAACTCTAACCTCTTCGTGTATATTATCAAGCTTTTGAGGTCTCTGGTTTGCTTCTTGCTGTTTGTTCCAGGATGTGAAATCCCCAGCTGTTTGTGGGTATGTTTCTCAGGGTGTGTAGTTTATGATCTGTTTGTGGGTATATATCCCAGGGTTTAAGGTCTCTAATCTCTTTGTGAATGTATTTCCCAGGATTTTGAAGTGTATTTCCTAGAATATGCATCTCTCTGATTTATTTTGCTGTACGTCAAAGGGTGGGCAGTATCTGAACTCTTTGTGGGTGTACATTCCATGGGGTGTGCTCTGATGTTTTGCAGGCGTGCCTTAAGATAGGAGTCTCTGTTGTAATTATGGGTGTTGTGTGCTAAGACCTGAGTTCTCTTACTTCTTTTTGGGTTTATGTCCCAGGATGAGAAGTCTTTCATCTAGTTTTGTGTGTCTTTCCAACTTGCAAGCTCTACTGTCTGTGGGTGTATGTCCAAGGGTGTGAAGTCTGATCCATTTGAGGGTCCGTGGCCCAGGGTGTCAGATTTGTTTGTGGGTGTCCATCAGGATGTGAGATATCTCTTATGGTTGTTTGTCTCAGGTGTGACAGTCTGTCCTTGTCTGTTTGTCAACAGTGTGTGGTCTCTGGTCTATGGCTGTGTGTCCCAGGTTGCCACCTATTTTCCTTTGATCTAGCATGTGAGGTCTCTGAGGTGTTTTGAGTTTATGCCCCATGATTTGAGTCTCTGGTCTCTTTGTGGGTATAGGGCTCAATGTGTGAGCTACCTGACCCATTTGGTTTATTTCCCAGGATGTGAGTGCTCTGATCTGTGTGTGGGTGTATGTCCCTGAATGCTATTTCTCTGAAATATTTGTGAATATAAAGCTCAGTTCATGTGGTTATTTTTGTGCATATGTCACAGGGTGTGGGGTCTGCTCTTTGGGAGCATTTTATTTCTTAGAATTTGAATTCTCTGAGCTGTTTTGTGTCCAGGGGTGAAGGGCCCTGGCCCTTTTTGGGTGGATAAGTCCCACGATTTGAGGGCTCTGAATGATTTGATGGTTCTGTATCCCAGCATATTAATTCTCTGAATCCTAGGATTCAAGAGTTCTCAGCTTTTTCTGGTCTACATTCCAGGGGTGAGTTCACTGAGCTGTTTGGGTGACTGTCCTACAATACATGGTCCCTGAGCTCTTTTGGTTCGAGAGCTCCTTGACCTGTTCGGGATATATTTTCAGGTATGAAACCTCTTCCTCTTGGGAGGTCTGTCCCAGGGTGTGTTCCAGGGTACGGTCTGTGAGCTTTTAGTGGTGTGTGTGTGTGTGTGTGTGTGTGTGTGTGTGCGCGCGCACATATGCCCCAGTTAGTTTTTCTGAGCTGTATGAAAGCCTTTATTTTGTGTGTAAAATCTCTCAATGCTGTGGTGGTGTCTGTGCAGAGTATGGTGTCTCTGAACTATTTAGAAGTCTCTCTTTTCAGGTCTGAGGGCCCATAACCCTCAGATGAGGACTCTGATGTGTTTGAGTGTCTGTGCTCAGGGTGTGAACACTTTTGAGCCCATATCCTAGGGAGGGAATGAGTTCTCTGTGATGTTGTGACTTTTGTCCTCGGTGTGATTTTTCAGAGCAGTTTCAGAATCTGTTTCCTGAGTTTGATGTCTGCTGTTTCAGACTTCTGAGGAGTGTCCCTGAGTGTGACCCGTATCCCTTGGCGGTGAGGTCCCTAACTGTTGGGGTGTGTTTCCAAGGGCACAGTACAGTGGGGCCTTGACTTACGAGTTTAATTCGTTCCATGACGGAGCTCGTAACTCAAACTACTCGTATGTCAAATCATAAAGTGAACGAGTGAGACACGTGATGCTGGGCTGATGTCGTGGTGTTCACTGTGACGTTCGCTGCGCCAACTAGCGGTGGGGTATCTGAAGCTGGCTCATAACCCGAATTTTAGCTCGCAACTCAAAGCAAAAGAGACGAGAGATGCTCGTATCTCGAAAAACTCGTTAGTCGGGACACTCGTAAGTCAAGGCCCCACTGTAGTTCCTATTGAGGGAATCTCAGTTCCAGAGTCTGAGGTCTCTGAGTGGTTTGGGGTTCTGTTACCAGTGTGATGTCTCTCAGGTGTTTGGGGGCGGGGGGTGTCTGTGTACAGATGGTTATGTAGGTGAGCTGTGTGGGGATGTGTCCTAGGGTGCGAGTTGTGTTAACTCCGAGCATTTTGGCATTGTCTAACGTGTGGGGCCTCTGGAAAACCTGTGGGTCTGCTTTGCAGATTGTGAGGTTAATGAACTCCCTGAGAGTTTCTGTCCCATAATGTGAAGTACTTGAGCTGTGGGGGCTACGCAGCCAAATGTGCTGTCTCTGAGCTCTTTTTGTATCTCCCAGGTTAGAAGTTCTCTGAAGCCCTAGCTGGTCTGGCTCAGCGGATAGAGCATCGGCCTGCAGACTAAAGAGTCCAGGGTTCAATTTCAGTCAAGGGCACATGCCCAAGTTGCGGGCTCAATCCCTAAAAGGGGGCATGCAGGAGGCAGCTGATCAATGATTCTCTCTCATCATTGATGTTTTTCTCTCTCTCCCCCTCCCTTCCTCTCTGAAATCAATAAAAATATATATATTTTAAAAGTTCTCTGAGTTGTCTGAGAGCCTGTGTCCACAATGTAAGGTCCCTCTGCTGCTATGGGTCTCTGCTGTTTGTGGCAGACTTTGCACAGAATGTGAGGTTTCTAGGCTATTTGATCTCTGTCAATTCTGGATATGAGTACAAAGGGTAAGTTCCATGAATGGTTCTGAGGTCTGAATCCAGGGTATGATATTTCTGAATCATTTGGAAGTTCGTGCTTACAGTGTGAAGATTCTGAGCTGTTTGGGGACTTGAAGCCAGGATGTGAGGTTTATAAGCTGTTTGGGGTCTGTGTCCAGGTTGTGTGATCTCACACATATTTGAGGTATCACAAGTGTGAAGTCTCTAAACTATGTAGAGGATTAGTATTCAGATTTTCAGATCTTTGAGCTCTTCTGCAAACCAAGTGAGGCCTCTTGGGGGTCTCTCGGTATATGAAGGCTCTGAGCTATTTTTAGGAAGTCTGTGTCCAGTACATGACCTCTCTGAACGGCAATCTGTGTCAAGATCATGGTCTCTGAGCTGGTTCAGGGCCTGTGTTCGAGTGTAGGACTTGGGAACTCTTGGGTATTGTGTTCAGGGTATGAGGTCTCTTAGTTGTCTGGTGGTCTGGAAGAGGATGTGAGGTCTCTGAACTATTTGTCCATCTCTCTCCCAGTGTGTAAGTTCTCTGAGGAATTGGTGGGTCTGTATCCCTGGTTCTGAAGTGTCTCAGCATTGTGGGGGTCTGTAGGCAGACTTTCAGATGTGTGGGTTACAAAGCTTGAGGTCTCTGAAGCATTTGGTAGTCTTTCCTCTGGTGCCCTATTCTGAACCATTTCGGGGTGTCAGGTGTGAGGTCTCTGAGCTATACACAGATCTCCTCAGCGTCAGAATTCTCTAAACATGGCGCTGGGCTGTAAGATCTCTAAGCTCTTTGGGGTCTATGTCTAAGACTTGAGGCTCTAAGTTGTTGTGGCACCATATTCTAGATCAGGGGTGGGCAAACTTTTTGACTCGAGGGCCACAATGGGTTCTTAAACTGGACCGGAGGGCCGGAACAAAAGCATGGATGGAGTGTTTGTGTGAACTAATATAAATTCAAAGTAAACATCATTACATAAAAGGGTACGGTCTTTTTTTTTTTTTTTAGTTTTATTCATTTCAAACGGGCCGGATTCGGCCCGCGGGCCGTAGTTTGCCCACGGCTGTTCTAGGGAGTGAGGTCTTTGGTGTGTTTAGTTTTTCAGGATGTCTCTGAGCAATTTGGGGGTCTGTGTCCAAGAAGTAAGGTTTCAGGATCATTTAGGGATCTGTGTTCCGAGTGTGAGGTCTCAGGTGTTTGGGGTGTGACATCTCAGCTGTTTGGGGATCTGTCCCAGGATGGGAGGGCTCCAAGCAGTCTGGGAATCGATTATCAGGGGTGAAAACTCTGAATAACTTAGATAACAGTATCCCAGGCTGTGATGTCTTTGAGATGTTTGTACATTTCTATCCCAAAAGAAAGTTCTGTGATGTGTTTGGGGTCCAGATCCCAGCATAGGAGGCAGCATTTAGGTCTTGGGGCTGTTTGCGAGTCTGGCTCCCTAGTTTTGGTGTAGCCTGTTATTCAGGGCCTATGTCCCAGATCTCTGAGCTGGATCCCAGGTGTGAGGTCTCTGAGGTCTGGGGTTAGTACCCAGAGTACATGTCTGTGAGCTGTTTGGAGGCCTATGTCCTACGTGCTGTGTGTGGAGGTCTCTTAGTTTTTTAGGATTCTGTCACCTGTATGTCAAGTCTCTGAAATCTTTGGGTAAGTGTGTCACAGCATGTGACGTCTCTGAGCAAGAACAAAAGTCACAGCCTCACATTCAGGTTGAGGGATGATCAAAACAAGTATATCTGAAACATCATCTCCTTACTCTCCACTTTCTACCCTGGTGCACATTAGATGCTCAATAATTATTTGCAGAAATTGTAAATACAACAAAAATACACAATTTTCTGTTTGAATGGAGTAGGCAGGCTTTGGGTTCAAAGTCTCTAAGAGCCGGGAGGGCCCAGCTAGAATTGTATCATATTTCTGTATTTCCACCGTATTTATTTCTCGGGTTATTTTTCTTTATAGCTAATGATAATGGTTTGTCTATTGAGACAGCAATGGATTTAGTTTGCTTTTTCAGTGCATTTTAAAATTTTAAGTATAAAACAAGCTTCTTTTAAGTCAAGATGTTAGGGAGACAATGGTGGAGGTGGTATGCTGTGGGGGTGTTCTAGTCAAATGGTTGAGGTTTGAGGAACATGTCCCTGGGTACCCCAGCTCCCAGCCTCTCATCCCCCCAACCCCACCTACGTGAGGTCTTCAATCCCCACACCTTGGTTTGTTTAGTCAGCAACTCATTTTATTGATGCCTACCCCAGGCTGGGTCGGGCCAAGAAATATACAAGAGGAGAATGAGATTCAGTCCATGCCTGAAATTCAGTCTAGGGGCAGGGAGCACAGACACACAGACAGCCACACAGATCTGGTGGCAGGGCACAGTCTCACAGAGGGGCACTCTGGGCACAGGTACTCAGGGAAGGCTTCCTGGAGAAGACCTCACAGGGGAAGCAAGGGGTGAGGCAGCCATCAGAGCCTTCGTCTTCTGTACATCTGTGGGCAGGTAACTTTTGAGACTGTACTTGGCCTCCTGCCATATGGGCCCTTTCCTAGGATCCACCTCCACAGTTTTTAAGGCTTCCCTGAGACAATCTATGTAGACCAGGTGCTCAGCCCAGTGCCTGGCACCTCAGCACCACCCCATCAATGCACATTTTTGTCCTAAGTGCTATCTACAGCCTACCTAGGTCTTGGTTCCAGCTCTGAGTAGTCCCAGCAGTCGTCACACGCCGACGGGGCTCCCAGGCGCCTTCTGTGCACCTCATGGGCAGAGCTCAATCCCAGTCCACCTTAAGGGTTCGGAGAGTCTGGACTGCCTTCCTCTCATTGGCCAGTGACCAGTGAGCCATGGGCATCCACTCTCCTTCCAGTGGCATGTGGGCAGCTACTTCTGGGATGCAAAGCCTACATGTGAGCATAAGCAGAAACCAGTCCCCAGCCCTACAAACCCTCTTTCTTTCACCAAGTGGGCTGGGAAGTCTGAACTCTGATGTCAGCCTGCGCTGGGGTGGCTTCCACACTCCTGGAGCAGTAGGGAGAGGGCCTGCAACAGACCTCTCAAGCTCCAGGCTGAAGCAGGTGAATAACCACCTTTCTATTCTGGGGCTGGGATTCACCCCTGGGACCCCCTTGATAGGCTGTGAATCTCAACTGCAGAAACTCCTGATGTTGACAACTTACTTCGCAAAATGGACAGAGGGTTGTTAAGTGCAACCCATGGAGCTGGGACGGGGAGAGGGGATTTCTGAAAATCAGTCCTCACCACAACCCCAAGAAGCACAGGGCAGGTGGGGGCGGGTGGAAGCAGGCGGGAGGCCCTGGCAGTCATTCCTCAACAGGAGGGCAAGTGGGTACAGGGGTGGGTGAGATGGGCTTTAGGCCCCCACAGTCAGTCTGGCCTCAGATTTCGAAGGGCTAGAAGAGGTATTTGCGGCAGGATTCAGTCCCACACTTGCATTCAATACGGACCCGCTTCTTGGGGGAGCCGGGGAGCACAGCCAGGCCAAAGTTGGAGTCCATGCGGGTGCTCTCCATGTCCACGGGGTCCACTGTGGAGTCACACAGCCAGGGAGGGCAGGAGGGGGGAGGGGACTTGTTAGAAGGCCTAGGTGTAGTGTCCCACTGCCCCTTTACCATGAGACCCAGGGATCTTGGGGGCTGGGAACAGGTCTGGGATTTGGGTCAGGAGGGGGGGTCATGGAGTTGGTAGTTTGGGGCTGGGGGCAGGGCTTAGCACTAGAGGGTGTTCACATGTTAGGAAGATGGCCAGGATTTGGGGGTTATACGGGGGAAAGGAAGATGGCCAGGGGTTGTGGGGAGGCAGGGGGTGTTGGGGAGAACCAGGAGGGTTGTGGCAGGCAGAGGTCCGGGAATGAAGGGTCACCTGGGCATCAGAGGGATATCTGAACTCTCCTGCCAAAGATCCCCTCTTGAGTGTCTCAGAGGTGGCTAGTTTGTCAAGTAGGGGACTGGTTGGAGGCCATAGGGTGTCCAGAGGCTTAGAACGAGGAAAGCCAAAAAGGGTTAGGAACAGGGAGGGTTGGGGGACTGAGGATATTTCAGACAAGATTGAAATCAGGAGAAGTATTAATTCTCAAGCCAAACATCTTCCTCCCCCAGGAGTCTTGGGAGAAGTTGGTCCAAGGGTTGGGAATGAGGGGACCCCCAAAGGGTAGGCAGGGGTCCAAAAGTCCAGATGGGAGATTGGGAGTCAGAAAGAGCATCTTAAAGCTCCTTGGGGAGGGGTCTTTGTGTCCCATGTCACTGTGTGCCCCTGCCCCCAGTCCCTTGACACCCCCACCTTGCATGTTGTAATCAAAAGTGAGCTCCTCGCCTGCCCAGATGGTTCTTGTGGCAAAGAAAGCAATGCGGGGCAGCCGCTCATCAAGGTTGTCTATGAAGACGTTGTACACCTGGAGGTTGGGGTCGCACTGGGAGAAAGAGAACAGCAGGAGGGTGAGGAGGGGCCCAGCCTGCTCCTCCCGACCCTCGCCCACCTGCAGGGTACCCACACTGTGGTTGACAAAGTGGGAGATGTTGCCATAATAGGCGGCATCCACAGTGTACACATCCTCCACGTAGTCCAGGTCGAAGAGGTATGTAGCACCCTGGCGGTCGTAGATCTGGCCCCGCCGCTCCGCCTCCTCCGAAGTAATAATCTGGGGAGAGGGTCATGGGAGAGAAGGGATTGATCAAGAAGGCTCAGGAAAGTCAGCACAGTGCCTGGCCCTCCAGGAGGAGAAAAACAAGTGAGCAGGGAGGCACCCCACCCATGTGGCTGGCAGGCATGGACACATGGGACGCAGTGAGGCAGAGGGTCTGTTAGTCCTCCCAGGGGACTGGGCCTCAGCAACCCACCACCCATCCATCCTCAGGCCTCTGGATGGTCTAGGGCAGCGGTCGCCAACTGGTGGTCCGCAGACCACTGGAGGTCCATGAGGTCTGAAAGGTTGGTGACCACTGGTCTAGGGGGGTCTCTCAATGGTGAGTGAAGGCTGGCCACAAGGTCTAGTGGTGATAAAGTAGTCAGACAGACAGACACAGATATAGCCCCATCATGAGACCCATAGTGAGATATAGGAGATGCAAATCAAGGGCAAGAAAGAAAAAGACTCAGGGCTCAACAGAGAGGGGAGAGGAAAGCAGGGAGAATGAGAGGCTGACTAATCCAGGGCAAGGGGGCCTGAGGCTTCACAGGACCCAGCACAAGACAAGACAGCCTGTACAGGGCCATGTACACAGCAGTGAGAAGGACACAGAGAAGCAGAAGAGCCCTGCATTGGTGGGGACAGGGAGACTGAATGGGAGACTCAGACAGGAGAGCTAGAGGCAGAGTGAGAAACAGACAGAAGCTTAATATGAAAGATCCAGGTCCAGAGATAAGACCAAGATCCCTGAGAATCTCAGATGCAAGAAAAAGGCTGAGGCCAAAAACACAGAAGGAAGATGAAAGAGAGGAGACAGGAGCTTGGGTAGGAACCCCTCCCTCAGCCCCGAGGCTATGCAGTGTTAACTACTGGAATTTAAGATGGCAGGAGACATTTCTCAAAGGCTGGGTCCCCTGCTAACCTAGTAAACATGAAGCTGCTCCATGATCCTAGCCCTGACCTGTCCTTGCCTCCCAAAGGCTGTAGATGGATTCTCCACCCCACCGCCATCCAGCCCAATCTCTCCTCTCCATCCCTCAAGTTCCCTCTTCCCCCTGAGGCCAACCATAACAGCCTTCTGGTAGTCCCCACGTGTAGCTGACCATGCCAGTCTCTGGGTGAGGGTTCCCTGGTACCTAAAACTGCCCACGCCTCAGCCTAGGGTCCCTCCAGACCAGGCAGATCTTTCTCCTCTCCCAGGATTCTACCCAGCCCTCAAAAACAAGTGCCAGCAGTGTACAGCACACAGCAGACTCGCAAGAAATGCCATTTTATTCTTTCTAGCCCAGCAACCTATACCATGTCCAGCAGTAGTCCTACTGGCAACTCAAACACTTTCCCCTACACACACACACCTTCTTCCTTCCCTCTCCTTTTGTTGCAGACCCAGTGCCCATCACCAGCCCCCTTCTGACACTGGATCTACCCTCGCCTCCTTTCTTGCTCATCCTCATGCCAGCTAGGAGCCACGCTGTTTCTTTCAGATCTCCCCTTCTAGCTTTGACCACCTTGTTTTCTCCACTCTGGATGGCCACACTAGTGTCCTGTCTCCTACCTGCCTCTTACACCAGGGCCTGTCCCCTGTCAAATGCTGATCAACAACACCTTTAGGAGAACAAGATTTATCCCTCAGATCACACTGCTCACTGCCCCATACTCCAGCTTTTCCTTCAGGAACCTGGCTCCCCTGTAGCCCAAGGATTTATTTATTTATCCACTCATTCATTCAGTGGATTTTTATGAGGCTTACCCTGTGCCTGGTCCTAGTGCTCAGAAGTCAGTGTCTGCAGGGGCAGGCATGGGTCACAGTTGGGTGGGGGAGACAACACAGGAACCAGGCTCAGTCCTGGCCCTCAGGGGTCAGTTCAGTGGGGGAGTCACAGGGACCAGGCCCAGTCCTATCTTTCATGGGTCAGTCTTGTGACAGAGAAGAGATGGATTCAGACATTCACAGTGAAAGAATGTGGAGGGTTTCAAGAGCAATGGGAAAGAGAAACACCATCGAAAGCAAACTGCAGGTCATAAAAGGGCTTTGACACTATATTGAAGAGTGGGGACTCTCTGCTGAGGGACACAACAGGAGGCACAGCAGCATTTTGAGGAAGAGGACGGCAAGGCCAGTCTCCCTCTACCTCCTGGAGAGCACGCACTCTTCTTTTGTGGTGGCAGCTCCAGATGTTACTTCTCTGTGCAGCCTTCCTCAATCTCCCAGTCCCCACCCACCAAGCCTCTCTGAAGCCCTAGGATCAAAGGGCAGCCTCTGCTGGGCTTCCAGCATACTGGGTGGTATCTGAGCCAGCTTTTGCCTTTCAGCCCCTCCCCAACCAGAGGGAATGCCCCACAACTTCCCCAGTCTCATCTTCCTGCCTGTTCTGCCCCTACCTGCTCTCCCTGTCTCACCAGGAATGAGTCACACTGCAAGCCCTCCAGGGCACAAACCGTTCCTGCTGTCTTCTTTTCAGTCCCGTTCTGTAAGGGTTGGGCCACCCTGAAAACTCAGGAACAAATCAGTTCGTGTTTCTGCTTCCTAGCAACTCTCCAGAATGACTGCGGAAGATAGGTGGGCTATAAGCTGGCAGCTTGGAAAGGGTCCTGACGTGAACAGAACCATAAGACTCTGCCCCCTCCCAGATATGGGACCCTAAATGTTCTCTCCCTACACCTGTTTCCTCAACCAAAAAAACAACAACCCAGAAAACAAAAAAATCCACCAGGTCTGGCAGGGCACCAATTTTAAACACTTGGGCCTTTTTTTTTTTTTTATCCACTTGACTAACTTTCTGACTCTGAGCCCTTTACTATACTACTCTAGGCCTCAGTTTTCCCATCTGTAGACTGGGGATGACAATGACAAAATCCCAGCCAGACAGGGGCTGTTGTAAAGATTTGACAAGATGAGGGATGTGAAAGGTGTTTCTGTTTTCGTTTCAGTTAGGAACAAAGCAGTGTTAGGAGAGGTTATACGTCCTGTATCTTGTCAAAATCTAGGATGCTCCCTTTATTTTATGTGCCCTTTCCTCAAGAAAGGAAAAACTGCTGCTTATTAAATGATATGCAATCATTTAATAAACTAATCGAGACTCACTGTCACTTCAGAGTTTTAAAATAAGAAGACAATGTTTTA
>NW_005871244.1:798515-801882 GCF_000147115.1 Myotis lucifugus | reverse complement strand
TCTATACTGAATAGTATTTAAATGCTTCACACAAAGAAAACTGTTTTAGTTCTTACACAAGTGTATCAGGTGGGTGCAATTATCATTCCCATTCTACAGATTAGGGGACAGACACAAAGCGGTGAAGTGACAGCTGATGAGTGGTGGAGCTAGGTTTCAATCTCGGGCACCAGGTTCCACCCTCCTGCCCATTTTGCCATGCTGCCTCCTCAGGAGGATGCAAGATGAGTTTGGCTCTGGTAGTGTTTGGGGGCCTCTGTTGCCATCAGGAGATCCCACAGGTCTGAGGGTATTGCAGGGGGGCCTGGAAGTTGCTGAATATAGCAGGAGGGAGGCTAAGAAATAGCTCAGAGAGAATGTGTGGAGAGGAGGAAGAGGAAAGACAGGGAACAAGAGAGTCCCTGGAAACCCTGATGTTTACAGTGTAGAGGAGTAAGGACACTAAGGAAGAAGAGCCAGAAAAGTACCCGGCCTAGGGGACTTTGGGGTGCCTGGGGGCTGCAGATTCTTCCTCCTCTTTGCCTCAGGATCCTGTGTTGCAGACAGCCTTTCCTTCAGATCGTCAGTAGAGTGAGGCTAGAGACACTATCTGTCCTGGACTTCCTCTAGGACTGCTGGGCTCCTGTGGGGTCAGGACACCTCCTCCTCTAGACCATCAGAGGCTCTGGAGTATGCACACATCCTCCTCCAGAATGGTGACATCCCTCTGAGGTGTTAACATCTCCTCCCAACTGTTAGCATCCCTCGGAGGTCTAGACACCTCCTCCAGAGTGTCAGGACCTAAGGGTGTGGACAGTTCCTCTAGGCTTTAGGGTCCTCTTGGGTGTAGACCTGATCTCCTTTTGACAGTCAAAATCCCTCTGGGGTGAGGACACTTCTTTTTCTTGACTGTCAGGACAGGGTGGGTGCGGACACCTCCTAAGGCAGACCACCAGGGTCCTCTGGAGTGTGGAGCGTTTGCTCTTATCCTCTAGGTCACTCTGGGATGTGGACATCTCTTCCTGCAGATTGTCAGGACCCCTCTGGGGTAATGCCACCTCCTTCTTCTTCCAGACTGTCAGGTCCTTTGACATGTGGACATTTCCTCCACCAGACCGCCAGGATTATCTGGGGTATGGACATTTCCTCATCCAGACTGTCAGGGTTCTCTGTAGTGTGGGCTGCTCTGCCTCCAGATCATCTCTGCCCCTCAGGGCAATGACCCTCTCTACTTTATAGTTTGTCAAAGTGGGAGCCTGTCCTCTTCATCGGTTTCATTACTACTGTGTAGACATCCTCAGGGGTATGTCCCTTATGCCAATTTCTGTCACTTCCCAATCATAGCAACCCCTAAGAAACCTGTGGAAATATGGAGGAATTTGGGGTTGTCACCATGACAGGGCACACTCATGGATTTAAATGGTCCAGGTCCAGGAATGTTAAAAGTTCCTCAATGCATGAGATGGTCCTACATAACAAAGAACTGCCCCACCCCAAATGCTCAATGCCTCCCACCTTTGAAAGGGACACTAGACACTTGCTAGTTATTCACCCGAATCCCTGTTTTTCACCTGGGCACATAGCTAAGTCATACTTCTCAGCCTGCCCTGAATGGAGGTAAGGCCAGTGATTCGGTTCCAGGCAGTGGAGGTGGACAGACGTGATGTGCACCGCGTCCAGGCCTGGCCCATTAGGAACCTCCCCTTCTCCCCCCCACTCTTAGTCTACTTACCAGGCAAGGCTGAGGATCACAGGCAGCTCCAAGGCTCTCAGGCATGGCAAAGGCACAAGAGGGAAAGAGCCTCGTAGCCGCACCACTGTATAGGACGCTACCCAAACACCCATGCCAGACTGTTACAGGAGCAAACAGACTTCTCATGTGCAAAGTCACTAATACCTGCGAGTTGTTTGGTCTGGCAGCTAGCCTGCCTAATATAGCTGGTCTTTCCAGTATCCTGCAAGTCTAGAGGAGGAAGCAGCCAACCTCCTTAAGGCATGTCTATGTCCTACTCCTAACTGTTCTTTTGTGCAGATTAGTAAAAGGCAATCTTTCTGGGAAGACACTGCTTAGCAGTAAGCCGGACCCATATAAAATGAGAAATGCCTTTTCAGGTAACGCAACCTTGTGCAGACCACATGGCCCATTAAAAGGAACACTGCCTGGATTTCAGTTCCCACTCTTCTCTTTGCTAGGTACTCTTATGAAATCAACCCAGTCTAGAAGTGTTTCAATATGCTTTTAACTACCAGCTTGGAATACTCTCCCCTGCCAGGATATCCCTAGCCCTTGGGTTAAATACCACCACCACCACCACCACCACCACCACCACCACCCACATTTCCCACAGGGAAAGCAGGAAAGTTGCAGGCACACTGTGATGAGAGCTGGGCGCACACAGTAGAAACACAAGGTGGGGAGAGCTGCACACACACGCATGGTCCTGACTCCCTACCTCTCCCACGTACTCCATGACGAAGCTGTTCTTGCGGATCTTCTCCAGTGTGCGGACGCCCCAGCCACGCCCATCATCCGTGCGGAAGATGCAGAGGTTGTAGCGGATGCCCTTCTGTACCACACGGTTGGGGCAGTCATAGCCACAGCGGCAACGGGAGTTGCACTCGTAGATGGGCAGCCCAGCTCGCAGCCGCACCTGGCCCTGGTCATTGTAGGCAAACTTGTGCAGCGATGCCCCGGGGCAGCAGCCTCCAGCAGGTGCCCACAAGCAGTCCTTACACTCACAGCCCACGGCCACCTGGTTGAGGGTGATGCCCTCACCAACGCGGTACTCGTTAATGTATACAAAGGCTCGAGGGGGGCCATCCAGATCCACCTCATTCTCCACAGTGATGCGTCCCAGATGGTTGCGTTTGGCATTGAGCTCCTGCTCCCAGAGCTGGAGTGCCCGTCTCTGCTTGGCCTTCTGCACCAGGTAGCTGGCCAAGCTTGGGTCCAGGTGCCGGGGTGGCTTTGACCGGTGGCGCCGCCGGACCAACTCTCGTTCTAAGTCCTTGTGGAACTGCTTGAGAATGCGCACACACTTGAGATTCTGCCGTGGCTCCCAGGTACTCTCTGACTCTGGGTATCCACGCCATTTTACCAGGTAATACTCCTGTTCCTGTTGGGGGGACCAGGGGGATGGGGGCCACCATAAGTGGCGAGACCCTTGGGCCAGCCCTCGTGAGATTTCCATTCCAAAACCAATGGATAACACCCAAACCACTCCCCACCCTTTTCTGGAATGGCTCCATGCATTGGTTAAAAAGCATGGGCTCTAAAGCCAGGATCAGTAGGTTCAAGTCCTGTTCTACTCATGCTGTCTAAATTCTAACTTTTTTAGAAGTAGATTTTAATTGATTTTTAGAGAGAGAAAGAGAGAGAAACATCCAT
>NW_005871244.1:795341-797940 GCF_000147115.1 Myotis lucifugus | reverse complement strand
AGTCTGTTCTCCAAACAGCACCCTAAGGGACCTTCTCTTGCTGGGGGTGGCTATAGGACACAGTTTAACTACACAGACACCCTGGGCACAAATTCTAAACCTTCATTCCCTAGTGGTATGGCCTTGGACAAGTTATTTAATTTTGCTGAGTCTTGGTTTCCTCATCTGTAAATAAGGGAAAAAGCTTAAAATTTTTGGTTAACATTCATTATGTAGCATGTACTGTTCTAATGTACTGTATTAACTAATATAATCCTCACAACTCTATATGAGGTAGATAATACTAAGCATCCCCATTTTATAGATAAGGAAAATAAAGTAAAGAGAATTTGCATTAAGTATCCGGGGGTTACACGACTAGGATTTGAACTGAAGCGTGCTAACACCAGTCTGTTCTCTTAACTATCCTAACATTACCTCCTGTGGCCATGATAACAGTTCCCATTTCACAGTGTTGTTGGGGAGATTAAATGAGTTTCTGAGGGAAAGCACCTTGCACAAGTGCTCAATAACCGTTAGCTATCCTCATCCCCACTCTTGGGCTCAGCAGCTCAACTGGTTTGTATTCTTAGAGAAGTGGGAGGAGAAACTTATTTGGGGATTCATCCTGGCTCCCGGCTCCCTCAGAATGTTACTAGGTTTCTCCATCATAAGACAGGAATGAGAAGAGGGTCTACTAATCCTATTTTTTTTAAGATCAGAGAAGAAAATTCCATTTAGAATCAAATGCAGACAGTAGGGCAAGGGAGCAGGAAGCCAGCTTCCTTGAGACACCCCTGCCCGGCCATGGTCACCCCAGACTCACGCGGATCTTCTTGTAATCACACAGGTATTCGACTTCAAAGTCATAGAGATTCCTCTTGGAGATTCCGAGGGCAGGGCATGAGAGCTTGGCCAGGCGGCACAGGTCCTGTAGCTGATTCCAAGAAGATTTGCAACACACACTGCAGCCTAGAACACAAAAGACATTACTGGGCATCCTGGCAAAGCCAGGAGTCAAAGAGTACACCAAGTCCTCCCTGGGACTTCGAAAGAACTCCCTCAGAGTCAGTGAAACCTAACCCAGAGGTCTTCCAAATGCTAAGATCTTTCTACCACAAAAATGTGCCAGCTCCTTCAACCCCAATGCTCACTATCCAAGTCCACTCCTGGAGCAAAAGAACTCAAAGTAGGATCTGCTGCATGGACTGTCCTAAAGGAATCTATTCCCAGAGCTCCCAACTCCCTCTATACTATTCCTAAAACTGCCTGCAAAACCATCCTAGTGTTCAGGACCTAATCCTCCTCTCCTCTACACTTTGCAAAAAGAGAACAACCTCCCATCTAAGGAGGAGCATTGCCCCAAGAGTGTAGGTGGTATGAGGTTAAAATATCCAGGGCACCAAACAAACTGGAAAGACTGGTCAGCAAGCCCTGATCTGAAATCCCTGGGGACCAGATGTGTTTTGGAAATTTTTTATTTTATTTTACAAGTGTAGTTCTCGGTATCTCCCACATATTACCTAACACCCCCAGTGTATTCAGGGGCTTCAAGTCATAATCAAACACTTCAATAATTCTGCAGCAGAAGTCTGAATTTTCACATTAAATAGGAGAAATAAAGAGGTAAGGTAGTGTGACTGAATAGTCCCACCTTACATAGTCTAGTTTTGCCACTGAATGGTGCCAAACTTAAGTGTTCAGAGCTTTTTAAATTTCAGAATTATGAATAAGAGAGTGTGCAGTGGTGTTAGATTACAGGAATACAGGAAACCTCATTGAATGATTACCTGGGTGCCTTAAACCCACGAGGTATATTTTTTCACACTGCATTTTGAGTTTCTCAGCCTCATCCACATTTCTGTGAAGGGTAAAGCTTGCCCACAGGAATTCAGGAACAGGCAAAGCAGTAATAGGTTAGTGACAATGATTCTTTAAATATACCTGGGATGTTTCTGGGGCTACCAAAAAATTTCCAAGACACACAGATCCTTTTTAAAAAAGGCCTTCTGATTCAAAGATTCAAGGTACATTTTGAATATGCTTTAGAAGCCATTTTCTCAGATCATTTCACACAGCACATTATAAACGTACAGTCAGTCATTCCTAACCCTGTTAATATTTTCTACCTCCCATTCAAAAAATAAAACATTGAAACTCATGATGAAATGCTCTAGATGTCAATCTCAACATATATAAGAGCTCTGCAACATTTCATGTGCACTACCCCCTACACACACAGACACACACACACAGACAGACACACACACACTGACACACACACACTTAGGCCTAGTGGAGACATGGCCTGTGCCCACGCCTTCCTCTCCCTATGACGTCTCTCCCTTTCAAATCCCTTAACTTGCATTTGAACCCCCACTAAAGTGGTCCCAACTCACATCTCCAGCTGCTGGCGCCGCACTGACCACAGGTGGAATCTCCTATCCCTTAGTGTCCCCCTCCACACTCATGGAACCCATCCTCCCCGCAGCTTTCCTCACCCAGAGGAGCCCCCCCCCCAATATACTGAGAAAATCACCCCTTTTTCCCCTGCCAACGGAGGAGTCCAGCTTTCCCATTCCGGAAGACCTGCCCCTCCTCCTGAGGAGTGCCTCTCTAG
>NW_005871244.1:748246-794670 GCF_000147115.1 Myotis lucifugus | reverse complement strand
GCGAGCAGGGCCGCGCGACCAACCGGCGAGCCGTGACCGGACCCCTCCCGCCACTCTGCTCGGTCCCGGAGCCGGATGCTCGCCGGCGCTTTCCCAGCGTGCGTCTGCGCGGCGGCGGTGGCGGCGGCGGCGGCTACGGAGGTTGCGGGAGGCCCTGCCGGTCCGCCGGTCTGTCTGTCACGCTGTCAGCCAATCGTGTTGTCAGCCAGCCAGACCGGGGCGGCAGGGGTTGGAAGGCTGCTGGCGGAAATCCGTCGTGCTGTCAGACCCCCAATTACCACCCCCGGGCAGCCCGTCACGTTTTAAGCCCGAGCAGATCGTGACTCCCCGCCCACGGTAGATTACGGTCTCAGGATAAGTCCCGACTCAAATGGCACAATGCGTTTCATCACAGCTGCTTATCAGACTCCGCCTGCCATGCCTGCCATTCACACCCTCAGTCACCAGCAGCAGCCATCCGCCTGCACTCCCCCACCCCCGCCAGCGGCAAGTCCCTAGAGGCGGACATGCTCTGCTTACTAACAGCCACACTGCTCATAAGCCTGTCACTGCCCCAGCCGGTCCTGTCCCTCCTTCGCTGGCAGTCACTCAAGCAGCGATTTCTCTGGCTATCCTTGCACTGGCATCTGCTCTGAATCTCCCTGGGGAAGTCATCTCACTCCCCACTCAGGAAGCCCCAGACACCAGCCATGCCCTCGGGCAGGCTGCCATTAGGTCAGGCCTGGCTGGCATTGTCGGCATCTCATGTAGCCCTGTCAGGCAGTCACACTATCCACCATCAGTTGTCAAACAACTGTCATTCCCCCCCACATTCCGACCATGATCAGGTAGTTTATTCTCTCAGAGCAAATAGTCACAGAAACTAAAGGTAGCATTAAGCCTCCAAGCCACCTGTCAGTGGATCAGCAGTCTGTCCTTTTTCAGGGAGGCATGCCCCCCATTGGACAGTCACCCATCAGGGCAACTGTGATTCTTTGTTGTTTTTTGTTTGTTTGTTCTTCCTTACCCGAGGATATTTTTCCATTGATCTTTTAGAGAGAGTGGAAGAGAGAAGGAAAGACAGAAACATTGATGTCAGAGAAACACATCGATTGGTTGCCTCCTGCACATACCCTGACCAGGGCCTGGGCTGGGAAGGAGCCTGCAACCAAGGTACACCAAGGTACGTGCCATTGACCAGAATCGAACCCAGGATCCTTTGGTCCTCATCCAATACTCTATCCACTGAGTCAAACCGGCTAGGGCTGGGCAACTGTGATTCTAACCTAATATAGTCATCAACTCAGGCAGCTACACTGCTCTTTCTTGGTCAGCTGGCTTGTGAACCATTCTGTCTGCCCTTCATCATATTGTAGATCAGCCAGGTAGTCATGCTCAGCATCCAACTGAGCACATGATCTGTCAAACATGCTGTAATTTGGTCAGGTCAGACAATCAGTCACCAGAGACAGCTGCCTATCAGAGGGCCACAGATCTGTCCATCAGCCAGCCTGAAGTCTCCCCAGGGTAGCCCTCCTTTACACATCACCAGGCAGAGTAACATCCATACACTGCCACTTCCTCTGGCCAGGTGTGATTCCTAGCAATAGTCATCCTCCACCCACAGCATCCATGGGTTAGGAGTCATCCAGCATGTCAGTCCCTCTGGAGGCTTCCAGTCTTCTGCACTGTCAGACCACCAGCCCCAGTCAGTCCCAGGTGCGCTGTAATTGTTAGCTATTCAGTACTGCACAGCATCAGAAAACCTTATGTCCTTATGTCAGTTCCTGAAATTGCCCCTCTCTTTTTCGGTCCATGAGTTATGTAGTCAACCAAACAGTTATATAGTCAGCCAGTTATATGGTTATACAGTTATAAGGTTACTAGAGGCCCAGTGCACAGATTCGTGCACTAGTGGGGTTTCTCAGCCTGGCCTGTGGGGATCAGGCTGAAACTGGCTCTCCAACATCCCCCGAGGAGTCCTGGATTGCATGATCGACCAGGGAGGGACCACAGGAGGTTGGCCAGCCAGGGAGGGACCTCAGAAGGGCTCCAGGGTGTGTCCAGCCCATCTCACCCAGTCCCCATCGGTCCGACCCCAGCAGCAAGCTAACCTACCGGTCAGAGCATCTGCTCCTGGTGCTCAGTGCATGTCATATCGACTGGTCAAATGATTGAACAAATGGTTAGACACTTAGCATGTTAAGTGTTTATTATATAGGATTCTGCCTGTCAGTCCAGCTGTGAGCTGTTTGGAGAAATTACAGGTTCCATCAGCCCCTGCTTGCCATAAGTGGAATAGTCAACAGCATAAGTCCCACCATACATTCCCCTTCCTTCCCTAATTCCATCTAGAACAGAGTCTGATGTTAGTCCTCACAGGCTCCCAGTCTCCTGGGGCAGGCAGTTCCCTCCCACTCCCTGAAGTCCAAGAGACCTGTCCAACCCATGAGAGTGGTTTAGAATATGATCTTTTTAAAAAAAAAAAAAACTTTAAAAATATGTTAAAGGAATTTTAAAAGGAAAAAACTCCCTGACACAATGTTTCCCTGTTCCTTTCCAGTTTCTTCTATAGATACATTCCCAAAACAAGTATTCTGGAGGGCAAGTCCTGGAGGAGGAGGAGGAGGGGTGGCCCAGGGGTGGCAGCTCCAGATGGAAATTTGTTACATGTTGTTACATGTTGTTAATGTAACAGTGGGCTCCCAGTTGGAAATTTGTTACATGTTGTGACCACCATTGTATAGATAAGAAAACTGAGACTCAGAGGTGTGGCATCTTGCCTGGGTTCTACAGCAGATCTATCTGATGGCCTCTTCCATTGCCATTGGCCAGGACTTGGTTTATATTGGGTACTGGGCAGAACCAAATTTTAATACTAAGAGGGGGATTCTCTGTTTTCCACTATAAATATAACACAAGCTATATGTGATTTTGTAATAGCCATTGGTAATCAATGATATTTTACTATAGCTGTCTTAGATCTCTGGAGCCTTGATGTCCTTTGCCTAGGTAATTCTTCTGGGTTGCTAGTGACCATACAGTTTGTGATCACATGATCATCTCTATTCCTGTTATATAGGACTGACTGAAATTACAACTGGATTGAGCAAAAAAGGGATTAAGATGATTAAGACTCAAACTTGGGAGGAACTAAGGCAGTGGAAGGACTCAGAACATGTGAAATTCCTTAAATAAAAATTTATTAACTTTAAATAATTGTGCCTGTTACAAATAATAAAAACCCTATTGCAGAAAAAAAAAGAGGGGGATTCTGCCCATTAGGATCCTGTGTGAGTTGTGTGCTTGGAGAGTGGGGAAGTCTGACCATTGAGAACTCTCTTGATCTAGTATTGTGTTGATTGAACAGTTTTTATTTTATTTTTTTTTTTTTTTTTTGATTGAACAGTTTTTAAAAAATAAGTAAGTGAATGAATAAAGAACTCTCCCACTCGTTTGCCACACCCAGCCCCATACCAAGCTCTTCCCCACTTTGGAGGCTTTGCACTAGCTGTTCCTTCTGCCTGGAATGCCCTTCCCCCAAATATTCACCTGGTTGACTCCTTTGCCTTTAGGTTCAGCATAACTGTCACCTCCTCCAAGTGGCTTTCCCTGAACACCATATCTGAATGTCATTTCCCCTCAGCACACAGCACTTATCATGGTCTGTAACTATCTTTTGTTTCTATTTTATTCCTTCTTTCTTGTCTGTCTCCTCCCCTAGAATGTCAACCCCACTAGGGCAAGAATTTTTGTCGATTTTTCCCACTGCTTTATCCCAGACCCTAAAGTAGTGCCTGACAATAAATATTTGTGGGAAGAAAAAAAGGGCAGAAGGAAACAAAGAAACACAGGTTAAATGACTGAGGAAACAAGTGAAAGAATGTATGTGTAAAGCTAAATAAATGAAATAGGATAGATGAGCCGGGGAGCAGAGGGCAGGGTGGAGGGGGTCAATGGGAAAAAAAGGGACATATGTGGCCCGGCTAGAGTGGCTCAGCGGTTGAGCATTGACCTATGAACCAGGAGATCACAATTTGATTCTGTGGGACATGCAGGAGGCAGCTGATCAACGATTCTCTCTCATCATTAATGTTTCTCTCTCTCTCTCTCCCTCTCTCCCTTCCTCTCTAAAATCAATAAAAAAAATATTTTTAAAGAAAGTCATGTTATGGTTTTTTTAATATATTTTTATTGATTTCAGAGCGGAAGGGAGAGGGAGAGAGAGAGATAGAAACATCAATGATGAGAGAGAGCGCCATTGATCGACTGCCTCCTGCACACCCCCCACCCTGGGGATCAAGCTCACAACCTGGGCATGTGCCCTTGACCGGAATCAAACCTGGGGACCCTTCAGTCTGCAGGCCAGTGCTCTATCCACTGAGCCAAACCAGCTAGGGCAAAAAATATTTTTTTAAAGGGGGAGACATATGCAATACTTTCAATAATAAAAATAAATTAAAAAGTAAATTTAAAAAATAGGATAGATGAATAAAAGGGACTTTGGGAGAAAAGAACCCCAAATTCCCACATTTGGAATATAAACAAACTGAGATTTAGAGAAACAAAAAGACAGTTATTTTATTTTTATTTTAAAATCCTTGACTGAGAACTGAGAAATTTTGTATAAAAAGGGGCTATTGCTAAGGCGACTGGGAGTCAGTCAGAGATTACAGCATTGGGGGGGTTGGTAGAGAAGAAATGGGCCTTGGGGCCCTGGAAGCAGAGAGAAGAAGGCCGTAAGCAACAGCTGCCAGGGGATCAGGTGCAGAACAGGGGGGGATGGTGGTGACCTAGTCGTCCCATTCATCGTCCTCTTCATCATCTCCGGCCTGGTCCTCCCCTTCGTCTGGAGGGGAACAGAAAGAGTAGAACTCAGATGGGCAGGAGGGTTCACAAGCCCTGGAGAGGGGGGTTCCTAGGGATTAAAAACTCAGGACTCAGGGTCCTGCGGGGGCTGAAGTCTCCTGTGAGGAAGTCAGGTCTGGGGCTAAGGATGAGGCCCCCTCAGAGGAGAGAGAATTAGGGTTTCTGTTTGGGACAAGATATAGTTGTGGTCTGGAATTTTGGGGTTAACTGAGTGTGTCAACAATATTGAGGATAATATGGAGTTCAACCTATTAAACTCCAGTTGGAGTTTAAGTTAATATTATTGTCAAAAATGTATGGTTAGTTGGGATATTATTGTCACACAAAGGGTTAACATTAACAGGCTTGTCACTTAATGGGGTGAATTTAAATATTATTAGCAAAAGTGGACTAAATTACAATATTATTGTTTCACAGCAGGTTAATGTTAATATTGTTGACACATAATGGAGTTAATAATATATTAACTCCAAAAGATATGGAGTTTATTATAATACTAGTGGTCCAGCAGATTCGTGCAAATTGAAAGGAAATTAATTACAAGAAATATTTTAATACCGCTATTTGCCTTTTCTTTATAATATAAGTGTCAGAGATGAAAGAAAATTAGTAAAATGTATATGAAAATAATATATAAATCAATCAATAAATAAATAACAACATGATATAACAACAACAAAGACATGATATAAAAGCAACAAAAACATGATATAAAACAACATTGATAAAAACAATGACTGATAAATTGATTAAACATATTCTAATAGCTCCCTGTACACCACATTAAGAGTAAAAACACTTTCAGAGTGCTTGACTAATTTCCCTTGTGAAGAAGTATTTACAACTTTAACATCACACGCTCTTCGAACTCGAGAGAAAGCAACATATATAATTGACCATGTGCGAAAACAGGTTCAGGTAGGAATATTCCTACCCTGTCTAGAGTTTGTCCTCGTGATTTATTAATAGTCATCGCAAATGCTGACATCACAGGAAACTGTCTTTGAATTAATTTATATGGGAGGCCAGTGTCAGATGGGGACAAATCAATTCTTGGAATTAGAACAACCTCTCCTTCCGCAGATCCTGTTAATACTTCAGCTTTGATTATGTTAGGTCTGAAACATCCCAAACACTACAGCACTTTAAACTCATTTGTACTATGGCCGATGGCATAGCATGCGGCACAACACTGAGACATTGTAGACTTAGCCTTTTATATATATTCTGTCGACGACGTGCTTTCTTTCAGCTTCAGAATGTCAGCACAAACAACCAAATTCACAATTGACAATGACAGATCAAAACATACGCATGCAATTGGTGCCAGCAAGAGCTTTATATGTATCTCACATGCACAAGTTAACGCTTATTTTTAAATTGCCAGTGTGCATCATATGTACTGGCCGGTTGGTTGGTTGGAGGGTCTGATGTATGTACGGTCAGTCACTTAGCCTTTTATATATAGAGATATAGATAGAAGATTGTCATATAATGGATTCATGTTAATCTTATGAATACATTCTGGGATGAATGTTAATATTATTGTCCAAATTGGAGTTAATTATATTATTGTCACCTAATAGATTGAACTCCATATTATCCTCACATAATTGTCATATAATAATATTGTTGACACACTAAGGGATTCCTATTAACATTATTACAAAAAGATTGGGTTAGTTATAATACTATCACATAGTTACTGTTAATCTATTGACACATAGAGGTAGGGTGTCAAAGATGGGGTTCTTTCTAATCTCTATATATAAAAGCCTAAGCAACCATTATGACCGGTTAACCACTCAACTGGTCGACCAGTAGCTATGACAACACACTGACCACCAGGGGGTAGACACTCAATGCAGGAGCTGCCCCCCTGGTGGGCAATGCGCTCCCACAGCCAACCTCCTGTGGCCAGCCAACCTCCCCAGGTCCTTCCCCCTGGTTGGCCAGCCCGATCGGCCCGATCGGCCCAGACCAGGCAGAGGGACCCCACCCATGCACGAATTCATGCACCGGGCCTCTAATATTATCATAACAGAGTAGGCTAATGTTAACACTACTGAATAAATGGGATTGATGTTAATAATGTGGACATACCTTGTCATTAATGTTAATACTATTGTCAAAGATAGACTTAGTTATACTATTGTTACATAATGACAACATTAACATTGTCAAAAAGGAGACTGAGCTCTGCCAGCATAGCTCAGTGGCTGAGCATCAACCTATGAACCGGGAGGTCACAGTTCAATTCCTGGTCAGGACACATGCCTGGGTTGCAGGCTCACGCCCCGTGCAGCAGGCAGCCGATAGATGATTCTCTCTCATCATTGAATGTTTCTATCTCTCTCTCTCTCTCCCTCTTCCTTCCTCTCTAAAATCAATAAAAAGATTTTAAAAAGAGAGAGAGACTGATACAAGATTCACCTTATCACTATCATCAACAGATGGGGCTAATGCTACTATTGATGGAGACTGTTGGGGTTGTTTTTAGGCCAACACTAGCCATGGGAAGCAAGGTCACTGTCCTGGCAGGTTGGACTCCAGAGAGGGCAGCCCGCAAGTGGCAGGGGAGGGCAGACTCTCACCTGAGGAGTGGATGGCTTTGCTTCTCTTCTGCATTACGTGCATCAGGGCACCCACCAGCCCCTCGGAGCTCTGAGGTGGTGGCTGCAGCGCAGAACTCTCCGAGGCACCAGGGGTCTGCAGCAAGCAGGGTCCAGCACAGAGGGCTCAGGGCCTGTGAGAGCATTTCTCCCCACCCCTTCCAGTCCCCTTCAAGGCTCCAAGCCCACCTCTCCACATCAACCTCCCAACCCTGTCACTGAACTCCACAAGCCTGGGACCCCCATCAGTTTCAGCCCCAGTCCTCTAACATCCTTATTTGCACAGTACAACCCAGAATCCCAGGCTCCCAGTCCTTCATCCTGCTGGTCCTCACCTTGTTCAGCTGAATTCCCTGCCGGATTTGATCCAAAAGGGCTCCCCGACCACCAACAGGGGCCAGGCCCCCCACAGGCCCCAGAGTAGGAGGGACTGGGGGAGGCACTGGCACATCCCCAGAGCTGGGTGGTGGTGGTGGTGGTGGAGGTGGTGGTGGTGGTGGCATGGGTGGACCCCCAGCTCCAGGGAGCGGAGGGGGTGGTGGCCCAGAACGTCCTGTGGCTGGAGGGGGTGGTGGTGGAGGGCCCCCTCGGCCCGGAGGTGGGGGTCCCCGAGGAGTTGGTGGTGGTGGCGGTGGCACACCTCCCAAAGGTACAGGGGGCAGTGGACCAGAACGACCCTTGTTACTCCCCACAGTTGGGGGCCGGGGGGGCTGGTTCCCTCCTCGGGATGGCGGTGGGGGTGGTGGAAGCGGCTCTGAGGGGGGAAATAACACATAGCTATTATTATAGTTTTCTTCCAAGCCTGTTTCACTCATTTGTAAACTGGGTACCTGAGCCCTAGCCGGTTTCGTTCAGTGGATAGAGCGTCAGCCTGTGGACTAAAGGGTCCCAGGTTTGATTCTGGTCAAGGGCATATGCCCGGGTTGCGGGCCCATCCCCAGTGTGAGGCCTGCAGGAGGTAGCCAATCAATGATTCTCTCTCATCATTGATGTTTCTATCTCTCTCCCTCTCCCTTCCTCTCTGAAATCAATTTAAAAAAAATTTTTAATGGGTACCCAACTGATCAACTCCCAATTGTAGCGGTAGAGGGGTTTCCAGAAGACTAAGTGATTACTTTTGGAAATCAGCCACCAGGGTTGGAGAAGAAGGGGGTGTCCAGAAGAAGGGACTCACCCTGGCGCCTCATCTCCTGCCGCACAGCTTCCAGGCCGCCCTGATCCTCAATGAAGTCATAGATAAGTTTGGAGGTCTCAGCATCAGTGAGCTGGGCCTCACTGATTCCCGCCCTAGAGAACAGGCTCCGCAGATCCGGGTCCAGGTTGTTTACCTGCCCCGAAGGAAAAGGTCAGGCCAGGAATGGGTGAATAAGGTGGGGAGGGAAGGGACATGGATTGTCATCGGGTCCACCCCAGAGAGGGAGCTGAGAGGGCTGTGGGAAGGGGAGGGTCTGGAGGTAGGTCTGATCGCTGGACTATGGAAGGGTAGGTGGGAGCTGAACAGGGGCCAGGGGACTTTGGAGTTACTCACGTCAAATCCATTCTGGGGGTCCCACCCCACGTGGCTGACATGTCTAGGGGAGGGGAGGAGACCCCAGTGAAGCCCTCCTGCCCTTCCTTCCCTCCCTTCCTAGTGAAGCCCTCCTGCCATCTTTTGCCCAGAGGGACCAGAATTAACAAATGAGCCATAAGTGAATGAATGAGTGAATGAGTGAGAACAGTAGTTATGGAATTAGAAGGGGTCCATAGCTTATGGTGCCCATCTACCCATTTCATCCTATTTCCACCATCTATCCACCATCCATTTGTCCAACTAGCCATCCCCATTCACCTGTCAGACTACTGATCCATATTTGTCTCTCCACTTATCTGCCTACACACATCTGTTTATCCATTTGCCCAACAATCTGTCCTCACACACACTTGTCCATCCACCAATCCATCTATCCATGGGCTCACCTTTCCATTCATCCACTCATTTGTCTCCATTCAACCACACACTTCTGTCCAGTTATCCATTGAACTGTTCATTCATCCACAATTCTGGCCATCTATCCACCCCCATCCACCTTGTCTTTGAACCAATCAGCCTATAGATCCACCCTTTTATCCCTACTTCCCATTTACCCATCCTCCCATCCATCCAACCACCTATCCATTTATTCTCCTACCACTCATTCATTCATTCACTCATCTATTTATCTACCCACCCATCTACTCACCCTCCAGCCCACCCAGGTTAAAACTAGAGTGAGGCAAGTGAGACGCCTAGGGTACAAAATTTAAGGAGGCACTCACTCTCAGTCATGAATTGAACTTGCATGACCCTGAAAATTTTTCAACCTTGGTGCCTCACTTGCCTCTCCCTAGTCCTGGCCTTGTACCCACCCACCCATCCACTCATCTACCCACTCCCCACCCCAAGCATTTGCCCATCCTTTCATCCACTTAGCTCATCTGCCCCCCTCCCAGGAATCTGTGGGCCCGCTGGAGAAAGGTTCTCACTTGAATCCACTAGGTGCACCAATATCAGCCTTTCTGATCTTTTTCTTCCCTGAGCGTTTCTTATCAGCTGGGCCAGGGCCAGGTACCGGAAGCCCACGGTATCGTGAACTCGTGATGTCCGGGTTCTGGATGTCCACTGTCCCCATCCCCAGGGACAGTGATCCAGCTGCTGGGCCTGTGGGGAAATAGAGTGACTAAACCATTGACCCACTTACCTACCAACCAAAGTATAGGGGCAAGAGAGAGGAAGACTGTTTGGGGAAATCTCTGTGTGTGTTTGATGGTCATGGAGGGAGTGGGTGAGGGATTCAAGGAGGGTTTATGGAGAAGTGAATGGGTGGTTCCCAAAAACCATTCATACATTCACTGATTCAATTATTTATTCAGTCACTCATACTTATCACTTAAGTATTGACTCATTCATTCACTGGCTTATTAACGAATTAATTTTTTAAATTATTTTTTCATTCATTCAATCATTGATTTCTTTGCTGATTGAAATTTTATATCACTTTTTCATTTGTTCATTGTTCAGGTCATTCACTCACTCACTCATTCATTAATTTACTAAATCATCCCTCCATCCATTCATCCACTTATCCACATAGCAATTCACCTATGCATTTATACACCCACCTATACATCTATATATCTATCTACATTTTCATCCTCCCATCAATTCATCCCCTTACTCAACCATCTATCCACCACCAATCCTTCCACCCACACATCCATACATTCATCCACCCACTCAATCACCCACTTATCTTTGCACCCACCAAATTACTCACCCACCGACCCACCTGTCCATCTAGAGACAAGGAAGAATTAGCACTCACCCCCTTGGTCTCCACCTGGGTGCGAGGGCAGGGGTGGGAACCCTCCTCTTCTCTCTGGGAAGATGGAATGGGTAGAAAGCTCTGACAACCTTGCCACGGGTTCCTGTGCTAGCCTCTTATTATCCTTACTTGCAATAGGGGACTCACCTTCATTGACTGGTGCTGGTGGTGGGGGTAGCTGGCGTCTGTCTGTAGAGAGACAGGTAGACTGGGAATCAGAACCATGAGAGGGGCTTTTACAGCTCCCCACTCTTGCATTCACCTCAGTCCAACCTCCTTTCCTCCCCCAAGGCCTCCTCACCTCCACTTTGCCTCTGATTCCTTTTCTGTATCTTCTCCTGCACCAGGGCCTGGAAGGCCTGAGCCTCGCTCTCATCTGCAAAGTTCAGCCCCACTTGGCAGTCCTGCACACACCTTGGGGTCAGCAGCCTTCCAGGACACCCATACCTTCCCCATAACGCCCCCACACATCCCAAGTGAGGCCCAGAGGTCAGGTGGTCACTTACATCTCCAGCAAAGGTGTGGAAGAAGGTGGTGGGAGTGGAGTAAACCAGCTGTGAGTATAGCTCCTGTTCCCAGAGTAGCAGGCCTGTCTGGAGAGGAGGGGAACACACTGGCACTGAGGTGTGCCCTGGGTGGCAGGTCTCTGTTATGTGGGCAGGGAACATGGTGTCCAAATTTGGAGCCCCGGGATCTGATTTGGATATTTCTAACTCAGCATCAGAGAGTTGGGGGTCTAGGGGTCAAGATGTGGAGGGTTGGGTTACAGTTTGGGAGTTAGACAACATAGTGAGAGATTTGGATTTGAGGTTTGGGGCCCTAGATGTGGAACTTGGGGCCTGAATTTGAGGATTTTGGACTCCAGTGCTAGGAAACTGAGCCCATTCTAGATTCCACCCCATACCCCCCTTATGAAGGCCTTCATTTGGGCAGGCAGGGCTCCAGTATTGGGAGCTGGGGTTGAGAGCTGAGGTTCAGACATACAGACTTGGGAATTTGTGGGGAGGGTTTCAGGCAAGGTATGTGCAATTTGAGGTTTGAAGAACAGAGTTATGGCTTAAGAGTTTAGTTAGTATTTGATGGCTCTGGGATATTGATGTGGGTATGCTGGGTTCATCTTTATGGGTTTAGAAGGATGAATTTGGGATATATATGCCTAGGAAGTTCAGATTGGGATCCTGTGGGACAGATTCAGGAATTCTGGGGTCCGTGCAATGGGGTTAAAAGGACAGATTTTGGCATATTCAGGTTTGTGGTTTGGGGGCATAGGTTTATGACTTAGGAGCTAAATAAACATCTGAGGTTCAGGGGTTTTGACGGGGGATTTCTGGGACCCAAAATGTTGATTTAGAGTAGATCTGAGTTTCAGAAAAAAATATAATGCTCACTTTTGGGGTGAGGGGAGTTTATGGAACAGATTAGACTTAGGCAGTGTACTAATATGTGGGGGTTATAGACATTGAAATGGAGACTCTAGGGTCAATCATCACAGACTTAGAAAGGCAAACCAGATTTGACATCTGGATGAAGTCTTTGGTTCTGGGGTCCAAGGGTTCACTGATCTGCCGAGAGCTCAGGGCTCAGGACACAGATCTAGGTTTGCAGGTTGAAAATGGGTTTGCATGTGCAGCGGGGGAGGGCGGGGATCACCTGAAGGCTGTAAAGGCGGATGAAGTAGGACTTCTGGGGGTTATCCTTCACAAAGCACACAGCCCCACAATGCTTCTTGGTCCAGCGCTCGGCTCCAGGGGGCATCGCCATGTACAGTTGAATAACTGTGGTGGCCAATGTCTGGGAGGGGAGAGCGGGGTTCAGTGGAGTCTGGGAGGGGGCAACCAGAGGGTCTGGGAACCAGACTTGGTCCTCCATTGCCCATGGCTGGTGTGGCCCCGAAGGAAGAGCCGCAACCAGAGAGAAAGTGAATAGACATGAAGATCTTCCTGGTATTGATGAATGGGGGTAAGTGGATTCTAGGAGAGGAGATGATGGAGAGGGACCGTAGGAGGGGAAAAAAGAGAAGGAGGAGATTGGGGAAGATGAGGAGAGAAGAAGGGGAGGAAATGAGGAGAGAGGGAGGATGCGGAAGAGGAGGAGGAAAATGAGGAGAGGAAGAGGAGGAAAGGGAGAAAGACAGGAAGGGCCAGGAGGTCCCCAGCTCACCCAGCATTTCCTTCCGAGCATGTCGAAGACTCGCTGGTTCTCATGGTCTTGGAGTAGGGTGGAGGGTATGTTCTGCTGAACCGCCTGTGTTCCGCGGCCCCCAGGCCTGCCTCCCACAGGGCCCCCACTCATGGTGCCTCCTGCCCTTGTCCTCACTGGCTAGGCTCTGGGTGCAGGGTAAGAAGAGGAACTTCCGCAGTGAGCAGGGGAACAGGAAGTACAAAAAACCACAAGGGAAACAAGTCCTCCACAGCTCCCTCCGTGGGCCTGGGCTCCTCCTCCCTAGGACAGACTTAGACCCTCTGCCCTCCGTTTGGGGTCCTCCTCATTTGACTGGGTAGACCACCTTTTGGACCAGCCCATGTCCTATTCCTTCTTTCTTATTCTCTGGGGCCCACCTCCCTCTGACTGGCTGAGATCCTCCTCCCTCTGATTGGCAGCAAGAGTGAGGCCACTACCGCACTTCTGCAAGGCATTCTGTGGTCGGTCATTGAGAATAGTCATGGGGCTGAGTGGCCTCCTTCTTCCCCAAAGTATTCAGTTAGCCTGGGAGGCCTGAGGTCCTAGGCCCCTAGTGCTGAAGGATTACTGCGCTAAAACATTTCCTTTATTACACAGTGAGTGGCAAGTGCCTGGTATCCCACCTTTCTCCTGAGACCCCAACAACCCAGCTCACTTCCCCATCCCTTACCCCTGCCTCCCCACAGCTCCCAAATTATGTTCTGCTTATCATCCCTCCCCCTTTCAAATGTTTTTATTGATTTCAGAGAGGGAGAGAGAGAGAGAGAGAGAGAGAGAGAGAGAGAGAGAGAGAGAGAGAGAGAGAAAGAAACATCAATGATGAGAGAGAATCATTGATTGGCTGCCTCCTGCATGCTCCTCACTGGGGATTGAGCCCACAACATGAGCATGTGTCCTGACTGGAAATCTAACCGTGACCTCCTGGTTCATAGTTGGATGCTCAACCACTGAGCAAGTCTGGCCGGGCCCTGTCTGTCTTATTCATTGCCGAATCCCCACCACCCTAGCACAGGACTCTGCATGCAGAAGCTCAACCAGTATTTGTTGAATCATCATTGTATAGTCTAGATTTCTATGCTATAACTTACTGTCCTCTTCCCACAAGGCTTCCCCTGTCATCTCTTCACCCCCACGCCTGGGGAAAGGGGAGAGAAAAACTCAGAGTGTGCAGGAGCCAGCTCCCCCCACAGAGATGTCCACACTGTTCACTGATGCTACAGGCAAATGGGTGCTTTAGGGCCCCTCAGGGGAGATGCAATTGCTAGTCCTGGTTGGTGGAGTGAAGACAGGGTGTGCACAGAAAAGCAGAGACACCTGAAGAAATAAGAATTTCTCAATGGTTAGAACCACTGATTCTGGAGCCCTCCAGCCTGGATCTGGCACTTACCAGCTGCTTAAAGTCTGGTAACCTCTCAGTGCCTCAGCACTCTCATCCATAAAGTGAAGATAGTGATAGCAGTTAAGGTTGTTGTGAAGACTAAATGAGATAATTCATATACAGTGATCAGTACAGAGCTTAACACGTTATAATTCTGTATAGTTGTTTTTATGAAATAGCTAAATTGGATAAATGAATTATATCCCTTCAGCCTAGCATTCCCCGTGTCCCCCCGCCCCCATCCTCTCCTCACCCTCCATCAGACTGTCAGGTTCCACCACCACTGGCAGACGGTCAGAGACCCAGAACACATGGCCACCTTCCCACTGCCCTTTCTCTACCTCTCCCTGCTGCACAGCCCATCTCAGAGATCTATTCCATGGACCCACCCATCCACAGTCCTCCAGAACTGTGACATGTTCCTGGAGCCCTCCTTGCCAACCTCAGCGGTCTCACCCGTCATGTTTCCCACCCTACTCCCCCCCCCCCAACCACTTGCACAAGAAATCACTGTGCCAGCCAGCTCTCCTTCCCTTCTAGATCTGTGGCTGCTAGCCAGGGAGCCAGGGGTCCTCTCCTAGTCCCCACACTGCCCACACCCTTAAAGTCACCACCAACTCTCTCTACATGGGTGTTCTCTATGGCCTTGCACCCCAATCTATGTGACCCAAGTGTCCATTCCTCAGCCTGTGACACCAGAAGTGTCCATACCCATGTGTGACCCTAAGAGTATCTACTCCCTAATGTGTGTGACCCTGAGTGTCCAAACCCCTGTGCGTATGACTCAAGGAGTGTCCACTTCCCAGTCTGTAGGTCTCAAGGGCTGCCCACACCCTTGACTTTGTGATCCCAGGAGTGTTGTTTGTGTTTTCCAAAATAAAAAGTGTTATTAATTCTGGTGTCTTCGAAGAACCCGGGGGTGGGGTGGTGGGGGGAGGGGGGAAGAAATCACTATTCCCACATTTCAGCCCAGGGTCCAGAAACCAAAGGGCTGCTCCTGTAGGCAGTGCAGGCCCAGAGGCCAAATCAGTCCTGGCCACCTGCTTAAAGCAGCTTAGCCCATGTGTTTGGCTCTTAGGGAGTCGCTGGGAGGCTGCTTGCCTCAGTTTGGAGAGTCCAGGCCCTGGACTAGGGATGAGAGATCAGGAGTCAAGTTAAGAAATCTGGGCCACTCCGTTTTGGTGCTCTGGCTAAGGCAGCCAGAGGTCAGAGTTCAGATATGGAAGCCAAAGCCACTCAGTTCTGTGGTCCAGCAGAGAGGGCCAGAGGCTAGGTCCCACTTGCTGAATCCTGGGCTGGGGTCCAGAGGAGAGTAGGCCATTTAGTACTGATGGTCCAGCAGGGGCTGGGCAGCTGGGCTATAGCACTCCTTAGCAGGGGCAGGCAAGTCACCAGAAGTCCATCTGGGCATGCCACTCTCAGGAGCACTGCTGCCTAAGCAAGGAATGTTCTGGGTTGCCCTGGGGATGGTGGTGAGACATCGGTGCTGATACCTGGGCTGAGGCTGAAGTCTAGGGGCGCCTGAGATTTGGGGGTGCTTCCTTTGGGGCTCCCTGAGGCTGGCTCCCTCTCGGGTCCCACCAGTCCCTTCCCACCCTCCAGGCTCCACTTCCCACTGGGACACTCAGAACAGAGACCAGGGCCAGGGGGCCGGGGACCCTCAGTGGGGGCGGGTGAAGTGGTGGGATGGGGGGGAGTTCAGGCAGCCTAGGGGGCTGTCACTGCTGCATAGAGGGGTGCCCATCACCAGAACTGCTGAGAGGGCCTTGGGCCCCAGCCAGTGCCTGGAGGGAGGGGTTGGTTCTCAGGTGTGGGGTGTGCCTAGGGGGGATGTTGCTGAGGGAGGTCAAGCCACCGCTTCCAGCACAGTCGGAGTCATCCACGTTAAGGCCACTATTGCAGCCGGCACCACAGCCCTTACGTAGCCTCTGCCGTGTAGGAGCCAGGGGACAATGGCGCCCAGGTTGACAGGGCCACCCCACCGCGCCCACGTCCCAGGAGTGTTACCGCTGCAGCCTGGAACGCACCACAGCGGACATGGGGAGGGACGCAAAATGGAACAGTCCGCCTGGGAGCCCAGCGCGGGGGAGGGGCGGCCATGCTGCAAGACCATTTTATTCGTGGGGGAGAAATACGACGGCTGCCTCATCCCCTCATGGAGAGGGGACTGTCGAAATCCCGGTGGTCCCACGACCCCCATCCCATCTTCCCGACTCCCACCCGCCTCGGCGAGCCTGGTTCTCTGGTCGCGCCCGCCTCTCTCACATCCGCCATTTTAACCATCTCCCCACCCCCTATCCCCGCGATTGCTGTCAACGCACCAGAGCTGACAATTGCCATCGTGGGCTCTGATTGGTCCACGGCCATATTGTAGTCCCTGCCTTTCTCCGAAGCTACCTGGCCTGGGAGAATAACGTAGCCCCGCCTTTGCTCCCGTGCGCCAGGCTCCCATTGGGCACGCGTTCTGGGCATGCGCAGTGGATGCCATCCCAGTGAGCAGGGCAGCTGAAGCGGGACTTTGAGCACCTGGGGTGGTGGGTCAGGCTGTTCACCTGTGGAAGGGGCAGAAGGTGGTGCTCACTGCTGGGAGTTAGTGACATCACACGCTGGGCGATCCAATCATCAACTCTGTAACAAGCCCTGCACCTGGTGGTCCTTTATTCTCTAGTTTACTCAAAACAAAAAGTGTTCTTTGAATTTGAGTTTCAGAAAAACTCTCGGAAGCTATAATAATAAAATTAAATCCTGGTGCAGTAGCGCAGGCACAGTGGGGTGTCTGACTTTCCCATAAATAAAAAAGTGGACATCTTGTGGTCTTTGAATTCAATGTACTAAAGTTATTAATTTTACTCCTGATTACAAAATGTACAGCAATTAAAAGCCCTAAAGGTGAGTCCTTTGACAAAGTGTGTTTTAAAGAACAAGCACTTTGCCCTGGCCGGTTTGGCTCAGTGGATAGAGCGTTGGCCTGCGGACTGAAGGGTCCCGGGTTCGATTCCGGTCAAGGGCACATGCCTGGGTTGTGGGCTTAATCCCCAGTGTGGAGCGTGCAGGAGGCAGCCAATCCATGATTCTCTCTCATCATTGATGTTTCTATCTCTCTCCCCCTCTCCCTTCCACTCTGAAGTCAATAAACATATATTTAAAAATAAATAAATAAATGCCCAAAGCACTTCTAGTATTAAACATTGACATAGTGTGAGCTATACAAGAAGAGCATTCTTTTCCAACCCATTTATTTCAGTTCAGGGTCTCGGGTGGCAGGAGCCTATCCCTACAGCTCAGGATGCAAAGCGGGACCCAACCCTGGACAGGACGCCCCTCCATGGCAGGACGCACTCACACCCACACCCACGCTCACTCAGACTGGGACAATGTAGACGCCACAGCTTATTCGCACAGCTCTGGGAGGTGGGAGGATACCGGAGTTCCGGGAGAAAACCCATGCAGACATGGGAGAACCTGCAAACTCCACATAAATTTTAATAAAAATTTTAAAAGGCTCATAAAAAATAAAATAAGCAATTTTAATGTTTTTTTTCTCTCCAGGTCTTTTTTAAAAAATTTATTTTAAAGAGGAAAGGAGAGGGAAAGAGAAACATCAATGACGAGAGAGAATCATTGACTAGGTGCCTCCTGCACGCCCCCTACTGGGGATCAAGACCCCAATCCCGGCTCGAGCCCTGACTGGGAATCAAAACATGATCTGGTTCATAGGTCAACACTCAACCACTGAACCACACTGGCTGGCCAAAATGGCCTGTTTTAATATATTTCAGACCATTTTAATATATGTAGGACCCTAAACCCCAAATCTGCCATCTTATTAAAACAGGAAGCTGCTGCTGGTGACCGAGAGGTGATAACTAAACCAATCAGAGCACCATCAGCCATTCCTTCCCCAGCCTTTAGAGGTTTCTTTAGTGCATCCCTGCATCCACGAATTGGAACTTTTGGGATCAATTTCCCTTTTGTTGTAATATATAATTTGCAAAACAAAATTATTTGGCCTCTGATGGCCTGCATCTGTAGTAACCACCTACTGGTTTGGTTAACTGTCATCAATAGTGGAACTCTATTATTATTATTATTATTATTATTATTATTTTATTTGAGAATGTATTGTTTATTTTTATTAAATCTTTATGGATTTAATCAATACAAATATATTTTTTAAAAACAACAACAAACAAAAGAAATAGCAGCTGAATGAGTGAATAAATGAATGGTGACATGCATTCCAAAGGTTTCCACAACCTCCCAGAGTTTCCCATCACAAGAAATGCCTCCTTATTTAGAGCTGGCCCAGGGCTGAGCCCCCTGTGGTGGGGCACAGGGAACAGAAATGAATGAGTCCCACCTGGTGAGTTAACTGCTAATTAGGGAGACAATGCAGAAAACAATGGGGGGAAATGCAGTGTGGTGGAGAAAACAGGGGGGCAGAGGGAGGGCTGCCCAGGGAAGGAAAATAAACTGGTGTTAAGGGAGATGAGGCAAATAACTCTTGGTTTGTCCAAATGAGTTTCTCAATTCAAATATGTATGAGAAAACTTACATGAATATACATTATGAACTGACACCTTTAGGGGGTGGGTGGGTGGGAGGTAATCAACCAAGGACCTTGTATGCATGTGTGCATAACCCATGGACAGGGACAATGGGGCGGTGAGGGCCTGGGGTGGGGGTGGCAGTGGGCTGGAGGGGGTCAATGGGGGGAAAAAGAGGACATATGTAATACTTTCAACAATATTTTTTTTAAAAAAAGAAACTGACATTGTTAGAGTCAGATGCTGACAAATGGGATAAACACACACTTTTACCTGTGAGTGAGTTATTATCCAAGTGGATATTATTACAAGCGGCTTATTATTTGCCAGTAATTCCAGGGCATTTCGCTTTGTCCCCTTCTCAAGGCTCTCACCTTCTCAAGCCCAGGTCCTCCACGGAGCGTGCACGACTCAGTCATATGTTCCCTTCCCTCCAGACACCCAGCTCCCGTCCTTGCTCAGCCAGTTCTCTGGACAGTACAGGGCTGAACTCCCAAGAAGGATGAGAATATTGAGTGACTCATATTTCTGTGCTCCCTCCACAGTGCTCGGGTCAGATCAAGAGAAAGGTAGCCTGGCCGGCGTGGCTCAGTGGTTGAGCATCGATCTATGAACCAACCAGGAGGTCACGGTGTGATTCCTGGTCAGGGCACATGCCCGGGTTGCGGGCTCGATCCCTAGTGTGGGGTGTGCAGGAGGCAGCCGATCAGTGATTCTCTCTCATCATTGATGTTTCTCTCTCTCCCTCTTCTCTGAAATCAATAAAATATATATATTTTTTAAAAGATAGAGAAAGGTATATATGTGTGTGATATGTAATATACTGCTTCTTTATAAATATGTTCAGCAATCTGTTTGTCCCTCAGACCCTATTTCAGAATTTCCTGGTCTAATAGTTTCAGATTTCACTGCTGCAGGTAGACATAACGCCAGCTCCAGGCCAAATACCACACCTGTCATCACCTGCTGGGCAGCCCGAGGGCAGGTGGATGAGCCAAAGGAATGTTTACCGGGAGTAGAATTAGAATGTCGATGAGAGGTTTCTGTTTCAGGATTTGGGAAATGCATAGAGTTTAATTCTTTACGTTCTTTTTGTAATCCTGCAAGGAAGAGGACTATCCTATTTTTATTTTACTTTTCCCTCTGTAATATATCTTTTTTTCTTTGCTAATAAGAATTGATAATATATTTTTAATTAGGGAAAATAAAAGCAGTTTGGGCACATTGCTTCAACATTGCAACTCAGAAACCAAATTATGGGAAAGGGAAAAAATCCCCTTTGAATCAGTTATGAAATTCTTAGGATTTATAAGATATGAGTAAGGACTGATACATATTTACTGTCCGTAGTTATTCTAAAATACATGAAAGTCAGATAAAGGAGCGGTTGGGGGTCTGGATTTGGGATTGGTTGGTTTGCAGATCAAAGGCATTGCTCAAGGTCGAATTTGTTGTTTGCTATCTCTAGGAATTAGCTAGCCTTGGGAGGGTAGCCTCTCCAGGATTAGCAAGGCTCCAAAATGTCCAAGCATAAACCATAAAATACAGATAATTTAAAAAACGAGTAATACATAACTTGATCATAAAAGAGTAAAGTGATTTGTGCAGAGACCTCAGATGTCGCAACTTCGTTTGCTTCATTGTCCCTTTTCTCACGGCAAGTTATCAAAGTTGCTTTGCAAAAAAACAAAGTAGCAAAACAACAAAGTAGCTTTGAAGCAGCTTCCACAGCAGAACTGATGCTGCTCAGTGGAGAATAAGTGTAACCGCCATGTCCTTCAACTTAGACTTCCACCATTGCTTTTCTTGTCTTTTTTTAAAATATATTTTTATTGCTTTCAGAGAGGAAGGGAGAGGGAGAGAGAGATAGAAACATCAGTGATGAGAGAGAATCATTGATTGGCTGCCTCCTGCACGCCCCACACTGGAGATCGAGCCTGCAACCTGGGCATGTGCCCTTGACCAAAATCGAACCCGGGACCCTTCAGTCCGCAGGCCGACCCTCTATCCACAGAGCCAAACCAGCTAGGGCTCCTCCATTCCTTTTCATTCATGTCTCTGACACTCTACAAACTATAGCTTTTGTTCTCATCAAATAATTTAAATATTGAAATTAATATTAATTTTATAACAAAAGTTTCAAGACCTGCTTTAAATCTCTACAGGGTAAACACTATTATTATCCCCATTTTATTTTGTATTTGTAAAAAAACATGTTTTATTGCCCTACCAGCATAGCTCAGTGGTTGAGTGTGGACCCATGAACCAAGAGGTCCCTGGTTCAGAAAAAAAAAAAAAAAAAAAAGAGGTCCCTGGTTCGATTTCCGTCAGGGCACATGCCCAGGGCACGATCCCCGGGAGGGAGTGTCCAGAAGGCAGCTGATCAATGATGTTTCTCATGGATGTTTCTATCTCTCTATCCCTCTCCCTGTCTCTTTAAAAATCAATAACATATTAAAAATAAACTGTGATACATCAAGACAATGGCACAGTATTCAGTGCTAGAAGGAAATGAATCAGCAAGCCAGGAAAAGACAAGGAAGGAGGAAACGTAAATGCACATTACTACGTGAAAGAAGTCAATCTGAAAAGGTTATCTACTGTATGATTCCAACGATATGACATTGTGGAAAAAAGCGAAACTATGGAGACAGTAAAAACATCAGTGGTTGCCAGGGGTTACAGAGGAGAGAGGGATGAACAAACAGAACACAGGGGATTTTTAGGGCAGTGAAGATGCTATAATGATGGATACATGTCATGATGTATTTGTCCAAATCAATAGAATGGACCTTAATGTGAACCATGGACTTTGGATGATAATGATGTGTTGCTGGTGGGGGAGCCTGTGCGTGAGTGGGTACAGGGAGTATATGGGAACCCTCTACAATTTCTGCTCGATTTTGCTGTGTACCAAAAACTGCTCTTAAAAAGTCTATTTTATAAAAGATTCGAAACGACAATTCTATAGTCATTTTAGGCATATTGGCATTCTGAGGTTACAAACAAGGTTATGATTATAAATAAGGTTATGGTAATGGTCAATCAAAAACTATATGACTTGTAGCAAACTGTTCTCTCAAAAAATCTTTAAACTGTAAATTTGTGAGCATTGATTAAGCTGAATGACAATGCAAGGCAGTGAAAAACACTTTTCATCTGTTCTCTCCAAAATAGAGTAGTTAATGGTAAAAAAGGGAGCCACCACTCTTCTGTCTTCTTCATTCCTTTCAGACAGAGAAGAGCAATTCTTAAATTGTCTTTGATGGTATTTGTGTGACACCATTAATTCTTGTCATTCAGCATTTTTTCCTTTCAGGTCTTTGCATGGGAAAAGAGGCGGAACAAAGAGAACCCCAGGCCTGGCCCTGTGAGTGTCCTCGGCCCTCTGTGAAATCAATGGCTTCCTAATTGGGCCACAGGTGGGGAGGAGCCCCCCTGCTTCCCCTGACTCCCTGCCCCCCGCTGCTCCCCCTGCCCCTCTTCCTGCTGCTTCACCTGCCCCCCTGCTCCCCGCTGCTCCCCCAGCCCCCTTCCTGCTGCTTCATCTGCCCCCCCTGCTCCTTGCTGCTTCGCCGGCCTCCCCCCTGCCCCCGTGCTTCCCTGATCCCTTTGCCCCCCGCCGTTCCCCTGGCTCCCGCTGCTCCCTGTCGCTCCACCTGCTTCCCTGGCCCCCCTGCTTCCCGCTGTTTCTCTTCTCCCCTCTGGGCAACGCTGCGCTAAGAAGAGGTTCCTGCTGCCACCTTGTGGGGAAGTGAAAAACCAAAGTCAACGTTTGATTATGGTCAAGGGAAAACATCGGATTTTGCTGAAAATACATCCTTTTAATTAATTCCTTTACTACGCAGTTGACATGTGTTTGAAATCTTCACGGTAGAAATAGCATCCCTTTTAGGCCTTTAGCCACTGAATTCTACCGCCTTTGTTCGGCTGCAGTCTCCAAGGATTCCAAAGGGATTAGAAATTGTTTTGGATTTTTTAAAAAATGTATTAATTACCTGGTTGCACAAGGCAGTTTGCCAGGCAATGCCAAAGGTAATGAAACAGGCCTGGCTTCTCCTCTCCAGAAATGTATTGCTGAAGAGGGGCTCGGGGTGCAAGAGGAAGAACAGAATCAGGGGGAGCCAATACCCACGTGCAAAGCTATTTCCCCGAACGTACTACCGACCAGAGACACACACATTTTGGAAACAGAGTTAAGAAAGGGTGGGCCCAGCTGGCGTGGCTCAGTGGTTGAGTGTGGACCTATGAACCAGATGGTCAAGGTTCGATTCCCAGTCAGGGCACATGCCTGGGTTGCGGGCTCTATCCCCAGTGTGGGGTGTGCAGGAGGCAGCCGATCGGTGATTCTCTCTCATCATTGATGTTTCTGTCTCTCTCTCCCTCTCCCCTCCTCTCTGAACTCAATAAAAAGGTGGGATGTATTTATATACTTTACAAAGTGTTCCCCCTGATATTTCCAGTACCCACCTGGCACCTACATAGTTATTACAAAATTATTGACTGTATTCCCTCTGCTGTACTTTATATCCCCATGACTGCTTTGTAACTACCAATCTGTACTTCTCAATCCCTTCACCTCTTTCACCCAGTGCCCCAAACCCTCCCCTCTGGCAACCACCAATTCTGTTCTCTGTGCCTATGAGTCTGTTTCTGTTTGTTCATTTATATTGTTCTTTAGATGCCACATAAAGTAAAATCATATGGACAACTATAATTGAAAAAATAAAAATAAATAAAAAGGAAGGATAGAATGCGAAGAACAGGGCCGCTGGAAAACAGAGTTTTGACAGAGGCAATTGCCATTAAACCCCATGTACTTAATGAAACAAGGCTCCTTAGCCAAGAATCCAAGTTCCCTACATTGTATTCTTCTATCGTCGTCATCATCATCGGTGTTTTTTTAAACTATCCAATACCCACTATGTAAAAGATGTGTCTATCATTTTACTTTTTATCCAATTCCAGAGGTTTCCCCCCTTTGCTTTCTCCCACCTCCCTAAGCTATCACCAATGGATTTCATGTAACCCACTATGTCTCCTCTTTTGATTGCAATGTACAAAATAAGTTGCAAAACTGCCATTCCCCAAGCATTATCTCAATCCGTTGAGATTTTGCTTCCCAGCAATTGTCCTCAGTATGGCTTACATAAACTCACAAAAATTCTTCACAGTTTTGAATGCTTCTTACATTGACATAACAACTAGAGGTGATGAAAATGTATACATACATCAAAACATGTTTTACAACCTAAATATATACAATTTTTCATTTGTCAACAAAAGTAAACTGTGGGTGAAAAAAAGTAAGCTCCCAGGGTGTTCCAATCATAAATTCCTAACTTGGCAGGTCAAGCCCCAGACTTATAACTTCTTTATACATATATATATATTTCAAAGGGAAAGGGAGAGGGAGAGAGAGATAGAAACATCAAAGAGGAAGGGAGAGGGAGAGAGAGAGATAGAAACATCAATGGTGAGAGAGAATCAATGATCGGGTGCCTTCTTGAACGCCCCACATCAGGGATGGAGCCCGGCAACCGAGGAATGTGCCCTGACCGGGAATAGACCGTGATCTCCTGGTTCATAGGTCAATGCTCACCCCTGAGCCATGCCAGCTGGGCAAACTTCTTTAATAAATGGTTTATCCTCATCAGTTTTTTTAAATATTACATATTATTTACTTCTTGGCAGTTCATATCACTGTCCCCAAAATTCTTGTGCTTTTCTGGTTTTATACTAGTAAGTCTGTGGGGCTACAGGACAAGGATGATACCCTGGGCCACACAGCAGAAAATGGAACATTTGACACAGAACATTCACTTTTTTCTTTCTTTATTTTTAAATCCTTACCTGAGGATATGTTTATTGATTTTAGAGAGAGGAAAAGAGAGAGAGAGAGAACATATTTAAAGTCTAAGAAAATTTAAACACAATATGGACACTAGTCAAATTTTGATGGACTAATGAATCCACATACACACACACACACACACACACACACACACACGTGTGTATCCATGTATGGGTATGTGTGGGAGAGGACAAGAGGTTGACCAACTTTGAATTTTGTCAACTTTGGACACTAACAAACTAACAAAGCCTCAACTTCTACTATTCTCACCATCATTTTACAAAATAAAAAATTATTTTCACATAAAAAAATAGGAAGGACATAATCTTAGTATATAGCCAGTCATCCTGTAGAGCTCCAGAGAAGGAAGCAAGAATGGGTGTGAAGATGTTAAAGATTGAACAGGAGGGAGAGAAGGCAAGGAAACTTCTACTTTTCTAGGTCATGTAGGATGGGCCATCTCCTGAAGGGATAAGGAAATAAACTTGGGGGTTCTGGTAAAACTTTGGGAGCTCTTTTGAGGGAAGTAGGGAACAAAGGTATTTTTCATGGTGTTAAGGCCCAGGAGCACCTGTGATCCCTTCTTGGCTTAAGAAATTGATGTGACTGCACCTCACTTGTTATTGGTGATGAGTTGTGGGGAAAGTGGGAGCTAGCACAGAAACCCCAGGCTATTTGTGAAGGCCTGGAAAACTCTAATTTCAATCCCTGGCCGGTTTGGTTCAGTGGATAGAGTGTTGGCCTGTAGACTGAAGGGTCCTGGGTTTGATTACGGTCAAGGGCACATGCCTGGGTTGTGGGCTAGGTCCCAAGTGGGGGGTGTACAGGAGGCAGCCGATCAATGATTCTCTCTCATTATTGATGTTTCTATCTCTCTCTTCTTCTCCCTTCCTCTCTGAAATCAATATATATATTTTAAGCCAAGAAAATGAAATACTTCTTTATATATGATTTTTAGAGAGGGGGAAAGAGAGAAACATCATTGATCAGCTGCCTCCTGCACATCCTATGCAAGGGATTGAGCCCACAACCCTGGCATGTGCCCTGACTGGGAATTGATCTCTTGACCTCTTGGTTCCTGGGTGGACTCTCAACTACTGAGCCACACCAGCTGGGCTGAAATACTTCTTTTGCAAAGATTCCTAGGAAAGCTTGTCCTAACTCTAAGAACTGGCCCATGAGGAAGTCAACAGTCTTTGGTAAGGGGCATGGTGGTGGCAGTAGCATCTCCCCATCCTCAGTTCTCATCTGTGGCATGAAGTTGAACCTGGGCTTATCTGCAGGTCAGAAACTCTGGTTGTTATTGCTGAGGGCGCCGAGGTGAGATAAAGTCTGTCCATCTCTCCTGGTTCTCACCCAGGGCTGCATTTTTATTTTTAAATGGTGAAATAAGCATTCACAAGTTATTATTACTGGAAAACTGCATATGATGTAACAGTGCATCATATGCAGAAGTGAAAAAGTATGATCCAAAATTATATGTTAGGTCTGATCATATCATTGAATCGATACCCCTTCCCTGGGAACTGACCTTTAAGCCACTTCACAAACAACATTCCCTTTCGCTGAGACCACATTCTACTTGCTAAGACCACATTCCACTTGCTAAGACCATTATCTTTCCTCTTGGGACCTTCCCAGGATCCAGACCCACATAGAGGATTCTCCGCCCAGAAAAGCCTGCCTAGAGTCTTTTAAAATCTCTGACTCCCTGTCCCTGGGTGCTGGCGCCATTTTGGGGCTCAGCCCATCTGGTGTCCAGATGACCTAATCAATTTATAATCCCTCACCACTTTGGCCCTGTGCATTCCTCCTTTGGTGACCCTAACAATATGTACAAATGAATCCAATTTTATATAAATATATTTATGTAAATATAAACATGGAAACTTAGAAATGTATAAATGTAAAGTACAGAAATGAGAAATTATTGCTAGGATATTGGGTTTATGTCTGCCATTTATTTCTACAACAGAGTTCCTTCTTTTCTGAAACACTTGCCAGCAGTGTGGATGCCTTTTCTAGCGGTAAGAGAAAATACTATTTCTGAAATGAAAGTAAAAGAAATAGGAACCATGTGTGTGTCCTCTGGGTGAGGATCGCGTGGGGCACACTGATGGACTGATGGGGACCTTTTGACGGTTCCTCCAAGGGCGTGCCCCCAGTAGCTACTTCCCGCTTAGCACAGCCGGTCTAGTGCACTGGTTCTCAGAATCCACTGGAGGGTCTGTTAAAACATAGGCTAAGGGGCCCACCCCCACAGTGGGTCTGGTGTGAGGGTCTCAGAATTTGCATTTCTAAAAAGTTCCCAGTGTTGTGGATGCTTCTACGTACTACACTTTCAGAACCACTGGCCTAGTATCTGGATCTGCAAATGGAAGAGCCCACCTGTAGCCCAGAAGGTGTGAGAGGCCAGCCCTAGCCGGTAGCTCAGTTAGTTAGAGCATCAACCCCATACACCAAGGTTGCGGGTTCGATCACTGGTCAGGGCAAATACAAGAAGCAACCAATGAATGCATACATAAGTGGAACACCAACTTGATGTTTCTTTCCCTCTCTCTTTCTCTCTAAAATAAATCAATTAAATTATATATATATATCTATATCTTAAAGGTGTGCAAGGCTCTGCACCTTACAGCTTGGTAGCTGCGGATGGCTCACCCCTCCAGGCCTTTAGTTTCCAGCATTTCTGACAACACAGGACACAGAAAAATTGTGGGATGTAATGTGGAGTTCACTAGGGCGGACTTACAAAGCCTAGGTCAAGTAGAAATGGAATTCTGGAAATGTAAAAAATGAAATTCTAGAAATGATATCTGATGAGAGATGGCAGTTTAGACCTCAGATTGATTCCTGATTCAAAGAAGAAAGGCAAGTACCGCAGCAGTGGGCAGGTTTCCAGCAACCCCCCAGCAGGCAGCCTCCTTCCCAGAAGCCTTTGAAGTGGTGGCATTTTTTCCCCAGACCCTAAGGGTGAGAAAAGAGGCCATGTAGATGGGGGTGGGTTGAGGGAATGTGGGCTTCTTGGCATTTCTGGAGCAACATTGTCACCAAGATGAACCTCTGATGAAGTGGCAAGCCACATGGAGGAACAGGATGAGCCTGTAATATGGGAAAGAAAGCCGTGCTTTGTTAGAGTTGAAAATCCTAAAATCCTGAGAAAAGGCTCCGGAAGGCAAGTTGACCGTGATCCCACTGATTGCAGATGAGACAATTTGAGCATCAACAAGGATTATAATTGCAATGGCTTGAAACACGTTAAAATAAGCATGTTTACAATCCACAAGTTCAGGATGATACAAATAAAGATAGCTCATTGGTCAACTTGGGGAAGATGATGGAGAAACAACTCTTTATATTGAAAAGTGGTAAATACAGGGAAGAATCATGTGTTTATTCTGTTTTTCTTGTATAAGCCAAAGAGTTGGCAAGGGGAAGTTCTCCTTTATAAAAATACTATAGGCCGGGTCCACGGATGCATGCACATTGAAAGGAAATTAATTAGAAGAAATATTTTAGAGGCTGGGAGGGACCGCAGGAGATTGGCTGCAGGGCATGTCCGGCCTGTCTGGCCCAGTCCCGATTGGCTGGACCTCAGCAGCAAGCTAACCTACTGGTCAGAGCCTCTGCCCCCTGGTGGCCAGTGTGCATCATAGTGACTGGTCGAATGGTTGGACAGACACAGCATATTAGGCTTTTATATATATAGATTAGGGTTAAGAAATGAAGAAAATAGGAGAGATCAGAACATTTCATTTTGTCACCCCTTGTGAATAAATGGATCCGGGCACTGCTCACCAATGACCGATGGCATCATTAAGAGAGAGACAACCAACAGTATGTGCCTAATTATATTAAAAATCAGGGTAATGTGAAGACTGAATGGATATTTGACAATATTTAGGAATTATTATTTTTTAATTGAAACATGGTATTAAGGTTTAATTTTCTAACAAGTCTTTATCTTTCAGAAATACATACTTACATACTCTAGATCAGCGGTTCTCAACCTGTGGGTTGCGACCCCTTTGGGGGTCAAAAGACCCTATCACAGGGGTTGCCTAAGACCATCGAAAAACACATATATTATTACATATTGTTTTTGTGATTAATCACTATGCTTTAATTATGTTCAATTTGTAACAATGAAATTGGGGGTCACCACAACATGAGGAACTGTATTAAAGGGTCACGGCATTAGGAAGGTTGAGAACCACTGCTCTAGATGAAAATACTATGTTGTTGGGAAATAAGATTGGCCCCAAGTTCATAAGGTTGGAGTTGGGTGATGCGTACAGAATATTGATTTTGTTTTTCTCTCAAGTGCTATGTATGTTTCTAATTTCCTATAAAGTGAAAACAAAATCTGATGATTGGTATTACACCTTTTATAAGCACAGTGCTCTTAATTCAGACCTAGCCTTGAAGAAACACTTAGAACATACTCCAGCTCTAGCCAGTTTGGCTCAGTGAATAGAGCATCTGCCTGTGGACTGAAGGGTCCTGGGTTCGATTTCAGTCAGGGGCACATGCCTGGGGTGTGGTCTCAGTCCCCACTGAGGGGCGTGATGTTTCTATCCCTCTCTCCCTCTTATTTCCTCTCAGAAATCAATAAAAATAATATTAAAACAAAAATAAAGTGTTTTTTTTTTTAAAAAGAACATACTCCAATTATATAATTTGTATATGTAGAGCTTTCGTGAAATGTGTCTTGAAGTTTGAGATGTCTTCAATTTATACAATGGGAGTCATATCACCACTTATGAGTCATTTCCCAAACCCGTGGCACCTACTTACTGTTAAAAAAATAGCAGCTCAGCCCTGGTTGGTTTGCTCAGTGGTTAGAGTGTTGGCTCTCAGAGCTGAAGGGTCTTGGGTTCAATTAACAGCAGGCTTCATTCCCCAGGGCGGGGCTGCAGTAGACAACCAATGGATGTGTCTCTCTCATATAGATGTCTCTCTCCTTCTCCTTCCCTTCCACTTTCTCTAAAAAAATCAATGGGAAAAATATCCTTGGGTGAAGATTTAAAATTCTATATAATAAAAGCCTAATATGCAAATTGTCCCCTCGACTGGAAGTTCAACTAGGAGTTCGACCACTCTGACGTGCGCTGACCACCAGAGAGCAGCACGGAACATGGCAGGATCGGCGACATGCTGCGACCTCTCGCCAGCTACCTGAGGGCGGAGGTGACGAGGACAGAGGTGTGGTGAGAATGTGGGGTGTCCACCAAGCTCGCTCTCACTCCCCCTGCTACCCTTCCTCGGGACACCAGGGCTTGTGCACTGGGGAAGCTGCCACGCTCAGGTTCCGGGCACCTGCGAGGAGCCTGCCCTGCACCTGTGTGGCATCTTCCAGGTGAGCCTGGCCACAGCTGCCGGGACTGCAGGGGCTGGTTGGACTCTCCATGGGTTCACACAGAAGCCAGTCTGCGAGGCTGGCCAAAAGAGAGCACGCTGCCCACCCGGCTTCCGTGTGGTGCTGCTGGGCAGCCCAGAGACCCACACTACGTCCTGCCCCGCAGCATCTGGCTGGCTCACTGCATATCCACATGGGGACTCAGGCACCATGATTTAGGTGGTGGGGGGTGTGCAGGGACCCCGGGGGCCCAGGTGCTGCTCAGGACCCAGAGGTCAGCTGGGACCTGCCCTTCCACACCAGATGCTCATGCTTCGATCACCAGCCAGGCCTAGGGAACCACACCCGTGCACATATTTCATGCACCGGGCCTCTAGTTAATAAAATAAAAGGAAACAGCAGTTCAGTCCATGTTTAGCTTTTCTTTTTCTAAGTAAAGACAGACTTGAATTAATGTGGTGCTGCACTTTGCATATACTTGGAACTAGGTTTTATTCACAGGGTTCTGGTAAACACAATCAGAGGTTCTCCACTTGCCCCGAACCATCTCATAGTTAATTGCACATGTAAGCAAGTCATGTTTCAACCACTTGTGAGAAATGAAGCTTCTGTCCTCAGTCAGCAGTGCTGTCAGTGTTGCTTAAAACCCTTCAATGACTTTCTGCCAAATAGAAGACACACTCCTTCCTTTAACCTGCAAGATTACCTCCTTTCTCCAGCCACATCCCTCATGGCTTCTCCCTTGCACTATACACTCCGACAAGTACAATCACAATAGCCAACACTTATTGAGTGCTGATTATGTGCCAGGTACTCAATGTTCTAAATACTTTCCACACATTAATTCATTAATCCTCACAATGACCCATGAGGTAGGTACTATCATCCCCATTTTACAGATGAAGAAACTGAGGCACAGAGAGGTTGAGTAGCTTGCTCAGAATCATTACAAGGAGTAAGTGGCAGAACTGAGATCTGAACCCAGGCTATCTGGTTCAAAGAGCTCTTTTCAGTTCTCCCAAAAATGGCATTGATTCTAAGTCACCGTGCATCTGGCAACACACCATCTTTGGTCTGGAATTGTAGCCAAAAGTTACTCTTTTTTTAAAAAAAAGACATTGCTTACGTGTCCCTTCTCCCTGTAGCAGTTCTGGTTTCCCCCTCTTGTTGTTTTCAAAAACAAACAAACAAATGATTTAAGACATCATGGTTAGCAGTGTGAACCCAAGTTAGGCTCTCAATATAGCTTTGCATCCATAAAATTATATTTCTACTATGGAAAATTTCAAACATATAAAAAGGTAGAGAGAATCTATATCTCTATATCTATATCTATATCTATATCTATATCTATATCAAACCCTAATTATACAAATAGACTGAATGGCAGAACAACTGAACAACCGAACAACCAGTCGCTATGACGTGCACTGACCACCAGGGGGCGTGCACAGAACATAGTGGGCATCAGCAGCAGGCCACAGAGCGCAGAACATGGCGGGCAGTGGCCGCGGCAGGATGGTGGAGCAGGGGAGTGGGGGCGCCAGACCAAGGCGGGGTGCCGGTCACTGTCATCGGGGCGAGCCTCTAGTGGTTACTAAAAATTCTTTGCACTCGCGCTCCACGGTCCTGCCCGGCGCTTGCACCCACTGCAGGTGCTGGTCCTGATCGCTCGGTGCCATCAGTGGGTGTGAGTGGTGGCTGCTGGCCCCAATCGCCCCTGAGGGCTTCTCCACCTCCCCCTGCTCCTGAGGGGTGATCGGGGCAGCAGCCGCCACTCGCACCCACTGCTGGTGCCAGCCCCAATCGCTCCGTGCCCTCAGCGGGTGTGAGTGGGGCTGGCACTGTCAGCATGTGGGAGTGGCGGTGGTAGGAGCGGGGCTGCAGGCAGACAGGGGACTGGAGACTGTGGCTTAGGAGCTGGGCAGGGGCATGGAGGATGGGCCGAGACCCACCCCTGTGCCCACCACAACCTTGTGGCCCACAGTTCCTTTCATGGGGCACAAATTCGTGCACTGGGCCCCTAGTAATAGAATAAATCTCCATGTATCCATTACTTCATTGCAACAGTGATCAATTCACACCCAATCTTGTTTTATCTATAGCCTCCACCCTTTCCCCATCCACACTGGATTATTCTGAAGCAAACTAGATATCATATCATTTTATCCACAAATATTTCAAGATGTCGCTGTAAATGATAACTCTTTTGAACAAGTTAGCTTTATGTCATCATATCTCAAAAAATTCAACAATGATTCTTGAATATCATAAATTATCTAGTCAGTTACTTTTTCTCTCTTTATTCTCCAGTTTAAGAATAATGTGCTGGTTCATTAGAATCTTTCAAAGGTGGTCAATGGTCTTTTTTAGCTTCATCATGATCTCATGGCTAGTGGAATATTCCAATCCATTGCAGTTATTCTTTTTGATGCTTACATTGCTCCACCTTTGGCCAGTGGAAGCCTTTTAGACTTGGTTGATGTGATCCCAGTAATATTCAATAACTTCCTTGCTCTGGAGTATGACAAGACTTTTGAAATAGAATATAATTATATATAACATGATTAGTATATACTAGAGGCCCAGTGCACAAAATTCGTGCGTGGGTAGGGTCCCTAGGCCTGGCCAGTGATCAGGGCTGATCTGTGGGGCAACCAGCAGGGCGATCTGGGGGTCCCTGCTCACACCCACCTTGGCCGGTCTGGTGCCGCCCCCTCGCTGGCTCTGCCCCCTGGTGGTCAGTGTATGTCATAGCGACCTGTCGTTCCACTGGTCATTCTGCTGTTTGGTCGATTTGCATATTAGGCATTTATTATATAGGATTTACAAAGTTCCAAATACAATAGTATGGTCTATTCAGAGAAATCTAACTTCTCTCCCTGTCTCCTCTCCTTTTTTCCTTCTTCCCTTTTCCCATAGGAAATCACATTTTCCTTTTTTAATTGATTGTCTTAAAAAACAGCTGTTTGTTTATTTTTTGGCTTCAACTTCCATTAAAAATATGTAGACAGCTAGATATTTTTTAAAAATAAATTTAAAAAGTAACTTCCAGGCAATGGAATTCTTGGGTCAAATATGTATAAAGTGAAAACTGACCAATATTGCCCAACTTCCTCCAAAACTCTTGTTTAATTTTATACTTTCACCTACTGTGTATTATCACATTTCCTCATATTCTTGTCTGCACTGGCTATTAGAGAACGTATAGATCTGAAAAGTGAAAAGAATATATCTCATTGTTTGATTAGAATTTTTTCACTTATGAATGAAATTGAGTATACTTTTTACATGTTTATTGACTATTTGTCTTCCTTTTTGTGAGCTTTCCATTCATATCTTTTGTCCATTTTCTAGTCACTTTTTGTCTTTCCTTATTGATTTATAAATTAAAGAAGTTAGCCCTTTCTTTTGGGTTCTGGACCCAATTCCACTGTGAGGGCGGGTTTCCCTACACATCCAACAAGCATTTTTCTGACACAAGCTGGGTGTCCTACAAGTGAGCTCAATTTTGACATGATCTAACCAGAAACATCATCAGATTCTACAGGTTGAGGGCTCAGACTCACAGACTGTCCCCACAACTTCATCCTTTTTGTTGTTAATCCTCACCTAAGGATACTAGGTATTTTCCCATTGATTTTTAGAGTAAAAGTGAGGAGGAGAGAGAGACAGAACCATTAATGTGAGAGAGACACATGGATTGATTGCCTGCCACATGCACGCACCCCGATCAGGGCTGGGAATCGAGCCTGCAACCAAGATACGTGCCCTTGACCCTTCAGTCCAGGGGTTGACACTCTATCCACTGAGCCAAACCGGCTAGGTCCCAGTCAACTTCAGACTCCAGTCTCAAGGCCAGGTTACCAACTGTATTTCTGTCTGACTTGGCATAACTAGGACGTTCCCACAACCCCAACTTGGGTTTAATTTGCTCAAGTGGGTCAAAGAACTGAGAGAAACATTTACTTCCTAGATCACTGCTTTATTATGAAAGGATATGACTCAGGAACAGCCAGATGGAAGAGATGCTTAGGGCAAGGTTTGGGCAAAGGGTACAGAGCAATCTTCCATGCTCTCAGCACGCCACTCTCCCCAAATCTCCTCGTGTTCACCAAAAGAAGCTCTCCAAACCCCATCCTTTTTTTCTTTTCTTTTTTAAGCGGCCTTCATTACAGAGGCATGGCTGATTAAATCATGGTCTTGGGTCATTGAACTCAAGCTCCAGCCCCTCTCCCTTTCCCAGGGGCCAGGGGGTGGTACTGAAAGTCCTAATCCTCTAATCACTTGGTTGGTTTCTCTGGCAACCAGCCCCAATCCTTAGGTGCTTTGCAAAGTAACATCATTAACATAACAAGAGACACCTTTATCACTCCCAGCACTTAGGAAATTCCAAGGGTTTGGGGAGCCTAGAGCCAGGAACTGTAGACAAAAACAAAATATAAATATAAATCACAATCTCACACCCTTTGTCTTTCATGTGTTGCAAATATTTCCCCCAGTTTATCTTTTGTCTGTTGATTTTGTTTTGGGTATATTGTTTGGGATTTTTCAACTATATCTTTTATATGTTAAACTATGCATTTTGCTCTGAGATTGTATCTTATGCATTTTGGTAGGTAATGTTTTCATAACAAAAATTGTTCAATATTTCTACTCTAGATGTTCTGCAAATTTTGGTTTATTTATACATTGATGCAAGAGTTGCTTAGGAGAACACACACAAAAAGAGCTGCTTAAGAGAAAGTAAACTTTTCTTTCAAAGATATTGGAGTTTTGTGATTTATTTATTTATTTATTTATTTATTTATTTACATCCAGGTTTATTCTATTTTGGCCAAAGAATGTAATGTGGATTTATTCTTCTTTTTGGAATTTATTGAAATTTTCTTTGTGGCCTAACATGAGTATCAAGGATTATTAATGCTCCATAGTTACTGACTAAAAAATGTATTCATGGGTATAAGAGAATAAACTTGCTAGAGCTTTATTAATTATATTGTTTTTGCTGTGACTACTAGATCTATCCTAGGCTGACAAAGGTAAGTCTGCTGCTTCTGTTTCCATGATCCATTTGTTGCATTTCCTGGAGGTTATACTTTTTGCATCTTGCCACTCTAGTACATTCAGGCTAATGACCGTTACAGCGTTATTATAAACTGTTCCCTTCAGCACCGGAAGTGCTTGTGGAGTCATTCTTGATCTCCAGCGCTACATTTTGAACAATGTCATACTTTCCTTTCTGGTCATTTGACATGTTTTCAGTTAGTGCTTATTTATGTGTTGTTTTTCTTTCTTTAAAAAAATATATTTTTGTTGATTTCAGAGAGGAAGGGAGAGAGAGAGAGAGAGAGAAATATAAAAACATCAATGATGAAAGAGAATCATTGATCAGCTGCCTCCCATACGCCCCTCACACTGGGGATGGAGCCGGCAACCCGGGAATGTGCCTGTTAGGTCTGATCAAATAATTGAATTGATATCCCTCCCCCGAAAACTGGCTTTTCAGGCCATTTCACTATGGACATTCCCTTTGCCGGAGGCCCACATTTCTCTTGGTGGCAACTACATTCCATTATCTCCCCCTCCATGTATGCACAGGGAATTTCTCCACCCCGGAAAAAGCCCCGCCAAAAATCCTTTAAAAAGCCCACTGCCTCCCTTTACTGGGTGCTGGAGCCATCCAGGCTCAGCCACCTGGGTGTGCAGATGATCAAATAAATTCGTAATCCCTCACCATTCTGGCCTCGAGCATTCCTCCTTCAGTGACCTAACAGTGCCCCGACCAGGAATCGAACTGACCAGGAATCGAACCGTGACCTCCTGGTTCACAGGTAGATGCTTAACCACTGAGCCACACCCTTTCATATCACTTCCTGAAGAGGGGCTTTGATCACGGCCATCAAATATGGGTGCCTCTGTTGGCATGAGCTGTTAGGCTCTTTCCATGTAGGGTTACCTTCTGCTCACACATCAACTTCTGGTCTCTCCTCAGCTGTGGCCAAGGGGCAGGAAGGTTCTCAACCCGCATGGAAAGAGCCATTGTAATCTAGACCACCAGCATCAAATGGGGACCCCGCCTCCTAGGGAGCAACGGAATTGGCAGCCATTTCAAGTCTTCTGTAATTTGGTACAGACCTTGTGCAGGAAAGAGTAGAGCAGACTTGAGACTTGTCCTTAGGCCTGCAAGTTCAGCCCTTGGTTATTGTTATGGACTGAATCATGTGTCCCCGTCCCACCCCCACCCCGCACCCCAAATGTATATGTTAAAGCCCTAATCCCGCAAAGCAACTATATTTGAAGATGAGGCCTTTAAGAAGGTAATTAAGATTAAATAAGGTCATAAAGGTGGGGCCCTAATCCAATAGGACTGGTGTCCTTATATGAAGAAGAGTCCAGAGATCTCTTTCTCCTTGCAGACACAGAGGGAAGGCCATGTGAGGACATAGTGAGAAGGTGGCCATCTACAAATCAGAAGGAGAGTCCTCACCAGAAACCAACCCTGGTGGCACCTTGATTTTGGACTTCTGGCCTCCAGAACTATAAGAAATACATTTCTGTTTTTTAAGTCACCCAGTCTGTGGTATTGTGTATGGCAGCCTCAGCTAATAGAGCTGGCATCTGGGAACTCAGATCCGGGGAGGGTTTCCACCGCTCTCTAAATGATGAGTGGCTCACTACACCTAAACTGTACAAACACTGGTTTATGCTGAACACCTGCTTTCCTTCTGGGGATCTGGGGCTTTGGTATATGCTAGTGGCTAGCAGCTAGCCTATGTGACTGGCCTCTGATAAAAATCTTTGGTTCTTCGGCTCAGGTGAGTTTCCCTATAGACAATATTTCCGATGTGTTGTTCCAGTTTATTGTTAGAGGAATTAAGCATGTCTTGTGTGACTCCCCTGGGAGAGGAGTCATGGGAGCTTGTTCCTGGTTCCCTCCAAAGTTCACCTGTGGGCCTTTTCCCTTTGGTGATTGTGCTTTATGTCCGTTCACTGTAATAAATCATAACCATAAGAATGACTACATGGAGTCCTGGAGTATTATGCCTTTATTCTCAAAGCCCCTCCATTCATTGCTTTACTGCTTGTATTGCTGCCAGCAACGTGGGGCAGAATCCTTGCCTTAATCACCATTGTATTCCCAGTGCCTGGCACAGAATAGGCTCCCAGTAAATGTCTGCTGAATCCTTTTTCTGCCTTAAAATTTATTCTCCAGTGGTTTTGGAAGTCAGAAGTCTGAAATCGAGGTGTTGGTAGGGCCGTTATCCCTCTGAAGGCTCTAGGGAAGTATCCTTTCTGGCCTTGTGGATGCAAAGGGGCCACTTGCTAACGTCACTAAGTCAGGGAAGGCCTGCCTGTTGGCCTTGAAAACTCAAGAGACCTAAAGTAACCACAAAGGATGGTCTGAAATTAAAACCTTTAATTTAAAAGCAGTTTATAGTGGGTAGTCATGTCCTAGGGGGGTATCTTCCCTGACAAAGATCAATTTGGATCTTTACTGAGCCTATTGTATTTTTGCATCTAGATAATATACCTGTGGAATGTCATAGTAACTTGTAACTTCCTTTTTTCCAGACCCCTCAGGACACAACCAATGGCCAGGGCACCAGGACAGAGACCACATATCCCCTCATTCTTATTGTTATCTTGTTAATTGTTGACTGTTAACTATCCTGTACCCACTTACGTAAAAGAAGTATGTGTCAGGGGCAATAGGGAGTGAAGACCTGGTGGGGGGGCTGGGGGGGGGTAGGGGCTGGGAGAAGGGGGGAAAGGGGGGAAATAGGAGATATCTATAATACTATCAACAATAAAAAATATTTCAAAAAAGAAGTATGTGTCTATCATTTTACTTTTTTATCCAATCCCAGAGATTTCCCCACTTTGCTTTCTCCCACCTCCCTAATCTATCACCAATAGATTTCATGTAACCCACTTACGTCTCCTCCTTTCATTGTAATGTATAAAAACAAGGTGAAAACCCACCATTCTCTGGAGCATTATCCCAATACGTTGAGATTCTGCTCCCTGGCAATTGTCAACAGCTTGGCTCAAAGAAACTCACAAAAATTCTTTACAGGTTTGAATGTTTTCATACATTAACAGCCTCTTCTAGCTTCAGGTGTTTGGTGGTCCACAGCTTTCAGATGCATCACTCTAATTTCTTCCTCCATAGTCACATGGCATTCTCCCTGTGTGTGTCTATTTCTTCTCATAAGGATACTAGTGAGTGGATTTAGGGCCAACCCTAATCTGGTATGACTTCATCTTAACTTACATCTTAAAGACATGATTTCCAAACGAGGTCACATTCACAGGCACCGGGGGTTAAGACTTGAATACTTTCCTAATGAAAGATGATATGGAACCTAGTATACCTTGTACCACACCACAAATAAGCAATCAGGACCCCTGCTCTGGGTTACCTTTCTTAAAGTGGTCTACAGTCCCCTCTAGCGGCTGGGACTGGCTAGGGCCATAAGTACCATTTGAGTGAGGCACCCTGAGTCTGGACCAGGACCTAAGTGGGCCCTGATCCCCACTTTTCCTTTTTAGAGGGGTTTCTCTTACCTTCTACCCCATGTATGGGGCCAGACAGTTCCCCTGATGAACTCTGGTACTTATACCTATGGGGCTGTCCCGGGCTCTCTGGCCAGCTCCAAGGGGTGTGACCTAGCAAATGGTTCGCTTCTGCTGGCTAGTGTGGCTTTCTTTCACAGGATCACATGGGACTGGGCCATCAGTATGGTGGTGACATGCTGATTTTGAGTGATTCATTCATGTCGTTCACAGGCCATGTTCAAAGCCCTGGGTCTGAACAGGCCACTGCCAACCTTTGGGCTTGAGCTGCACTCGTAGGCCCATGTGTCAGCTCTCACATGTCAGTATTCCAACTGTGGGGCTACCTCCTGTCTAGAGCACCCAATGGTGGGCAGAAGGCTCAGTGTCTCTCCTTGCCAAATAAGGTCACATACACAGATATCAGGGGTTAAGATTGAATAATTTCCTAGTGTAAGGAAATTATTCAAGTTTTGCCACTGGCCACCCGGCTGGCATGGCTTAGTGGTTGAGCGTCGACTCATGAACCAGGAGGTCATGATTCAATTCCAGTCAGGGCACATGCCCAGGTTGCAGGCTTGATCCTCAGTAGGGGGTGTGCAGGAAGCAGCCAATCAATTATTTTCTCTCTCCCTCTCCCTTCCTCTCTGAAATCAATAAAAATATATATATTTTTAAAAAAGTCTTGCCACTGGCATCCAGGGCAAGTAACATTCCCTCCACAGGCTGTCCACCGGGTATCAGGCCATGTCTACCTCCTCTAAGGACTTTTGAGACAATAGCCCCCCAACTCCAATGCAGTTTTGGGTCATCAATGTGGGGGTATCATGCTTCTGCAGGTCAGTCTCAAGTCATGCCAGATAGGGATGGACATTCTTTGCACAAATGGGACTTCTCTTCTCATTCTGCCAGGGCCCCTTGCTTTCCTCCCAACTGCTGATGGTGTGTGGAAAGCAAGGGCGCAGTCAAGCTTGCATCCTAGGAATGCAGGGATTATTGTTAAAAGAGTTCAAGAGAAGAGCCAGTTAGAGGGTGTGTTTTTCTACAGTTAGGCTATAAAATTCCAGACAGTAAATTTAACATGACCAGAAAATGAAGTCGTGTTCACATTTTCTTGCTTACTCTGCATCATGTTTGCTTTTGTGGTCCCTATCAACAAAGCATCGTCACAATTTCTGAAGGAGGAGGCATCGTTGGAAGCCAGTGTTTATGGGCAGCCCAACGAATGGTGCAGTGACTGTCACAAGTAAGACATAACCAGCATTAAATAAATGGCATTAGGGACATAGAGAGGCAAGAAGATCTTTATTTTCCCAGTATAAACAGGTTCTAAAGAGCCATGGCATTGCGAGTAAGAAAGGTGTTGCTACCCTCTTGTGGTGGGAGATGAAGTTAGCCAGGAATGTCACATCTGACAATGAAGAACATCAGGAATATAAGGAGATGGTTCCTGGACCTGAACAGGCAGAGTTGGAGCCTGGACACTGCGAGGATTCCTCAGGTGCATTTATTAGACAATAAACAAGTAAGGAGGTACTTCTTCTTTGCACTTTGTTCTAAATCTTCATCAATAAATCACAATAGCCCGGTCCTCGTGGCTCAGTGGTTGAGCATCAACCTATAAACCAGGAGGTCACAGTTCGATTCTTGGTCAGGGCACATGCCCGGGGTTGTGAGTTCAATCCCCAGTGTGGGGCGTGCAAGAGGCAGCCGATCAATGATTCCCTCTCATCATTGATGTTTCTATCTCTGTCCCTCTCCCTACCTCTGAAATCAATAATAAGAAAAAAAATCACAGTAGCTCATATGGACCCATGATTTTGTAATAGATTTTTATTCAAATTATTTATATAGTCACAGGTCCTGTGAAAAAATATTTGTCTAGGGCCCCACACACCTTAGGGGCAGTGTGGTAGGCAGCCTCCAAGGTCGTCCCCCATCGCCCCCCCCCACCCCCCCCCGCCCGCCCGCCCGCCTGCTAGTGTTCATGCCCCTGTGTAATCCTCTCCCTTTGGGTGTGGCCTGGATTTACAGACTCATTTCTAACAAAGAGAATAGGGTAGAAAGGATGGGATATCATCTCTGAGGTTAGTTTATAAAAAGATTGCAGCTTCCATCTTAGGTGTGCTCTTTCTCCCTTCTTGGTTCTCTCCCCCTTTTCCCTCCCTCGGTTGGAGCACAGCCAGGGTAAAGAAGTCCAGGCTGTCCTGTTGGAAAAACCATATGGAAAATCGAGGCCCTGGAGGATGAAAGGACACATGGAGGGGAGCCGAAGCACTCCAGCCAGCAGTCAGCATCAACCACCAACCATGTGAGTGGGCCTTCTTGGCAGTGGACCCTGCGGCCCCAGATGCAAATTCCTGACAAACCCTGAGCCACAACTATCCAAGCCAGCTGCACCCAGATTCCAGACCAATAGAAACTGTGAGATAATACATGTTTGTGGTTTTAAGCCATTAGATAAAATGTCTCTAAGACCAATGATTAAACCTATTTCCCCAAAGACGTCAGTGAATACTATATCTGATTTATAAAAATGGGTGACAAAATGGATGAATAATTTTTTCATGAAGAAAAAATATTGAGATATATAATAATCCTAAGACATACATAATATACCAAGAATATTAAGTAAGGGGGTTCAGTAAGTCTAGAGTAGGTTCTAAACATATATATATATATTTCAATATATTTTTATTGATTTCAGAGAGGAAGGGAGAGGGAGAGAGAAATAGAAACATCAATGATGAGAGAGAACCATTGATTGGCTGCCTCCTGCACGCCCCCGACTGGGGAATCAAGCCCGTAACCCGGGCATGTGCCCTTGACCGGAATCAAACCCAGGACCCTTCATTCCACAGGCCAACGCTCTATCCACTGAGCCAAACCGGGTAGGGCTAAACATCTATGTTTTAATAATACTTTCTGGGTAAGTCTGATGTACATTGAGAATCACTGGCCTAGAAGGTGCTAGATTTAAATAAAAGAAGTTGTGACTGATAATTCTTTTTTATTTATTATTTTTTATTGATTTCAGAGAGGAAAGGAGAGGGAGAGAGATAGAAACATCAATGATGAGAGAGAATCATGGATCAGCTGCCTCCTGCACATCCCCTACTGGGGGTCCAGCCTGCAACTCGGACATGTGCCCTGACTGGGAATGGAACCGTGACCTCCTTGTTCCTAGGCCTATGCTCAACCACTGAGTCATGCCCGCCGGGCACTGATAATTCTTTGCTGCTGTTGTCTTAGATCATCAGGCAAAGTACCACCAAGACTGTCAAATATATGAAAACTCAATGAAAATGTTTTATAAGAGTTTTGGTCAGTGTTTCCTCTGAGTTTTGACATTTTTATGAAAAGCAAAGGTACAAATCTCCAGGGGATTCTCATAAAGCATGCACTTTCTAAGATATTTATGTTAGCATTTTAATCATACAAATGTAACCTAGGGAAAGCTGAGGATCTCTCCTGATTGGCCAGCTCTTCCCATGCAATTCATCAATAGTAACACGTCAAATAAGCTGAATTATTTCTAGCATTTTTTATAAGGCAAAAGAAGAGAGCTTTGTGAAGGACCCTGTGTGAAATCTCAAAGATAGTTTTAGGCGCAAAAGAGATCCTGAAAATTGAACTTTATATTATTGTTTTTTCAATATTTAAGTCCGATTTGGGCACTTGATAAAGATAGGATCACAGGTGTCTGAGAAACAATACTGGGCACCTTTTGTTTGTTTGTTTTGTTAATCCTCATCCTAGGATAGTTTTTTCATTGATTTCTAAAGACAGTGGCAAGGAGGGAGGGAGGGGGAGAGAGAGAGAGAAACATCTATGTGAGACACACACAGCCACTGGCCACCTCCCACATACGCACGGACCGAGGAGGGATGAACCTGAAACCCAGGTACATCTCTTTGACTGGGACTCAAACCCTCCATCCTTCAGTGCGGGAACCAACGCTTTAACCACTTAGCAACACTGGCCAGGGCAATGTAAGTTAAGCGACAATAAAACATAAAAAGGAACATAGGAAGCAATATTATTGTAAAAAACAAGTGAGAAAACTGTATTCTTTTTATTTTTTCCTTCAAAAATCAATAACAATAAAGTCCATATAAAGCACAGAAAATTATTCTAGAGAAAGTCTTCACTACCTAGGCAGATTAGATTGAAAGGAAAAATAACAGTTCATGTTGTGGGCCAAGGCAATAGACGGTACACCACCAAGGAGATGAGCACACAAGCCCATCAAAATTGAACAAACTATGATAGCAACACAGCTTCATTCAAAACTCAGGTATTAACCCTGGCCGTGTAGGTCAGTTGGTTTGGGCATTGTCCTGATATGCCAATGTTTCAGGTTCCATCCCATCAGGGCACATACAAGAATGAATCAACCAATGAATGCATAAATAAGTGGAACAAAAAATCTCTCTCTGTCTCTCTCTAAAATCAATAAAAACATATTTTTTTAAAGTTCACAAAATTATGCTTAGTAATCAGTGTTTCTGTTTCCTACCTGACGTAGAAATGATCTGGGCATCTAATGAATCCATTAATTAACTCAATCTAACATCAGTCAAGTTCTTAGTTACTTAAAGATCTTGGAAATTTATAACATCTCTACATATAAAAGCCTAATATGCAAATTATCCCCTCAGGAATTCGACCGGGAGACCAGGAGTTCGATCGCTCACTATGACATGCATTGACCACCAGGGGGCGGCGAGGAATGAAGGAAGGCCCAGGCTGGCAGCCGAAAGGCCCCAATTGGCCCTGATCACCGGCCAGACCTCGGAACCCTACCTGTGCACAAATTTTGTGCACCAGGCCTCTAGTGTATATATATATATATATATATATATATATATATATATATATATATATATATATATATAATGCATCCTCCCCCGGAGGAGTATTTTCCCATTGATTTTTAGAGAGAGTGGAAGGGAAGGGGAGAGACAGAGACACAGAGAGAGAAATATTGATGTGAGAGAGATATGTCAATTGGTTGCCTCCCGCATGAGGCCGACCAGGGCCGAGGAATTGAGCCTGCAACCGAGGTAAGTGGCCTTGACCAGAATCGAACCCGGAACCCTTCAGTCCGTGGGCTGATGTTCTATCTATTGAGCCAAACAGGCTAGGGCTTAAAATATGTTTTTATTTATTTCAGAGCAAGGAAGGGAGATAGAGAGAGGGATAGAAACATTAATGGGGATTGTGCCCACTACCCTGGCATGTGCCTTGACCAAGAATCAAACCATGACCTCCTGGTGCATGGGTCTATGCTCAACCACTGAGCAACACCAGCTGGGCCCTGGAAATTATCTTCAAGCAGACATACTACAAAATTCAATTGCTGTTGAAATAAATTTATCAGAATAATGATTCATTTGAGTCAAACACAAATATATATTTTTCATATCTTAATACATTGGAGTAACAGCTGCTTATTTGATCAGTAAACCTGTATAAATTTAGGGGGGAAAAAAACCCCAAGTACTGTTGAATAAAATGCACATTTGTATTATACTTAACATTGATAATCAGAGAAAACATAATTGTTTTAATTAAACCAAAGTTAGTAAACTGGTTTCATTTGCAAAGATTTACCTTAATTATGTTCAACCTGGATTTTGTAAAAGTCTCTAAGTTAGTTTATGAAAGAAGAATTTTTTTCAAGTCTGCCACACATCCATGTCCTCATTTTTTTGGAATTTTAGGAATATTTGATTTGTATAAGTGCTTAATTCTTTGTATATGCCAATCAGAACAGAGCTCTTTTAATTTAAGAGACTCCACAAAATAATTTTTTGATGCCTTCCGGAGACAGGAAAACATTACGCACACACATAATATTGAATGAATGACAGACACATAGACTCAGAGCACTTAAAACTTCAATTCTACAGAGGCAAGAGCTGCAAGAGGTGCAGATTAACAAACCAGATGCTCTGTGGTATCTCGCCCATCCATCCATCCATCCATTCATTCATTCATTCACAGAGCTCCATTCATTTATTCACAGAGCTCACCAAGTGGTCAGATCATAAACCAAAATCCCAATCATTGCTACCACGGATGGGAAATAACTTGGCTACAAATAAACCAAAAACGAACATTTAATACACAGCGGAACAGGCAGCGTGGTCTGGCGTCGGCTGTCTATTTTCCCTTATTTGATCCATGTGAGGAGCAGGGTGGTGATATGCAGTAAAAATGTCTTTTTCCTGCACTTCGTTTATTGACTGCTGCTGGGAAAACCCTTGTAAAACTCCACACTTAATCTCTCTGCACTCCTGCTAAGAACTTGTGGCTCCCTCCCTCCCTCCTGTTACCATGTGAATCCAGCTGGTTATTTCCTCAGCTCCCACGCCAGCCCATCATCTGTCTGAATTTGCATTGAGGCCATGGCCCTTACCACGTGTCAAACAAGCAAGGCCAGGAGTGACGTCTGCTCTGAGTGTGCGTCACTGGATGGCTTTCAGGGATCACTGAGGGCAGAGGTTTTGCCTGTTTCTCTTTTTTATACATTTTTATTGATTTCAGAGAGGAAGGGAGAGTTAGAAACATCCATGATGAGAGAGAATCATTGATCAGCTGTCTTCTGCACGCCCCTCACTGGGGATCGAGCCCACAACCAGGGCATGTGCCCTGACCGGGAATCGAACCGTGACCTCCTGGGCAGTTTTGCCTGTTTTGTTCACGATTATATCCTGACAGTGCCTGGCACAGTGGAGACTCAGTCAATACATCAGAAGAATAAATGAAATGACTGCCGAACCCTCAGCTGAGTCTGGAGGAAATGGAGGCAGAGTGGGGAGGCGACTGGCTCAGGACTGTGGGTTGAGTAATGGAGGAACCAGGATTTTACCTGGGTCCCCAGTTACTCACCAAGCTGCATATTTGTTTATCTTCACAGCGCCTTTCCTGGCACCGCCCAGAGCCGTTTCAAGGAAGCGCTCGCTGGGCAGCTGTCAGCCTCTCAGGGTGGAGCTCAGCTTTGGAGAGCCACCTCCCCTGAGGTTCCGCCCTGCCTGGGCCAGGCCACATGGTGACTGAGCTGGGCAGAGGTACAGAGCTGGGCATTTCCTCCCAACAGGGCTGTGCTCTGACTGGCAATGCCTGCTCCAGAGCTGACCACTGGGCCACCGAGGCTTCATGGGGCCTGCATTGCAGTTCAGCTGTCCCACACTTGGAGTAATACGCACCGGGATGTGGACCCCATGTAGAATTGGCACCATAAGGGCATTGCTGGTAAAATAACAGACTCTCAGATTCAAGGTCAGGACTGAGGGTCCTAAAGATTGGATTGGAGCAAAAGGGCACTGATCACAGTGGAGAGAATCTCAAAATTCAAGGTCAGATCAGAAGACAATAGCTGGTAGAATATCATACAGAGGCCCTGGTTTGAGAATTGACCGGTGGTACACTGATAGGAAATAATTACCTAAGGCCCAGCTACAAGCTCAGACCAGAGAGGCTTCTGATGAAGTAAACACACAGATTCCAAGTCAAACAAAGGACATGCAACAGTTAATGGAGGCCTGGAATTGAGGCAAGACTTGAGTGGCATTGATGGCAGAATGGTTAAGAGTTCCAGATCTGATGTTAAACCAGAGGCACAGTGATGATGGATAAATTAACAGAGGCCCAAATTTGACCAATAAGACTATTTTTATGATATGCTCATTATTTATTGAAGATGATTATATTTATGTATTTATTTTTTAAAGTTTTAA